>NW_026067973.1:6714876-6809873 GCF_014885135.2 Alexandromys fortis
GGGTTGTTTTTTTTTTTTTTTTTTTTTTGTTTTGTTTTGTTTTTTGGTTTTTCGAGACAGGGTTTCTCTGTGGCTTTGGAGCCTGTCCTGGAACTAGCTCTTGTAGACCAGGCTGGTCTCAAACTCACAGAGATCTGCCTGCCAAACAAACAAAAAACAAAAAAACCAGACTTACACTAGGCCTTTCGCATTTCTTCTCACTCAGATGTTAGGTTTTCTAAGGGTAGCTGATCAAAGATACCCAGTTCTTATTTATCTCTACAATGCTTACCTCCCACACTTTATTGCTTGACTTGTATATTATTTGATGAATGTTTACTGAGCTAAATGAAGAGGTGAATATGGCCAATGTTGTTTCTCTGAGGTAAACTTTTATTGTATCCATTCATTATGGGGTGCTGGGGCTCTACCAGGAGTCTGTGCCTGTCAGACTCTGTCTCTGAGCTACACTCCAGCTCTTGCTTTGGTTTGAAAAAGAAAATGGTTTTTAAGCCAATAATCAAATTACTTGAAGAAGTGCTCTTACCTTGGAGTTCCACACATTCCTAAGAGGGGTAGGGATCTCAAAAACTAAGCTGACAAAAAAAAAAAAAAAAAAAAAAAAAAAAAAAAAAAAAAAAAAAAAAAAAAAAAAAAAAAAAAAAAAGCTGAGCTGACAAATTTGCAAGTGTGTGTATTTTTCTGGTAAGAGGATTGATAGCTTTTCTTGGATTTCAGATGGATTTTTAACCCCCAAGAGTTAAAAAAACAATCACATTGAATTAAAAAACAGCCACATTAATGAAAGAATTTTGGATATCTACCATAACCTGGAGTACGTACGTACGTACGTATGTATGTATGTATGTATGTATGTATAAGAATGAAAGAAAGGAACTCTTTAGGACACCTCTCAAATCATACACATGCACGTTCTCTTGATTGTGAAGAGTAAGGCACAGCCTCTCCCAACCAACCGACATTTTTGAATACACCGTGCTCCCAGCACTAAAATTGCTTTCAGCCTTCCTGACCACTGCCACGGCAGGATGACAGTGGAAGCTGCCCTGAGTCTTAGATTAGGACAGCGTTCTGTGCTTCCTCTCTACGGGTTATTACAAAATCAGAGATGGGCCTCCCCTGTACTCAAGAGGGGAAGGTTGTGGGTTCAGGGAGAGTGGTGGATTAACGTGTCTGTATGCCCACGTATGCACACCCCTTCCCTCACCCAGAGACAAAGCCATTGATACATGAAAGCAAAACATTCACTTCAGAGCTTTAGGAAACTCTCCCCAGCAAAAAAAAAAAAACATTTTCCTAACCCCTACCCAAAAAGGCCAGACAGCCTGGAGACCCTTGTTTTTGTGTCTCTAATCACCGGCTCAGACAGTGCCCTCTGGGCTGTTTGGATGGCCTATCCCTCTCCCTCCCAGGATCATTCTCTCTTTTGTTGCATTGTGAGAAAATTATGGCTAGGAATTTGATCTGGAGCCAGTGTCAGCTTCCGGGAGTGACCTCAGCATCCAAGTGTGAGCTTAGGACGCTGAGAAGATGGGCACATTTCACAGTGGAAATTGCTCCCTATGACCTTCCAATCCGTCCGTGGTTCGGTCTTCCATGCTACAGAACAGGAGCAGCACAAACAAGGCCCCAAGGTTTGGGTTTATTCAGCTCCACCCAGAACTAAATCAAAGGCTATGACACATCAAAGAATCAAACCATACACTGTGGACCATACACCTATCCCCTTCCCCTGAGGATGCTGCTACCTCTGGGGTGGTGGACTTCTGGAATCCCCGGGAGACGTAGACAGGAGATTCACTGGGTGCTGGCTCTCCCGCAGGCAGTCAGGACTCAACTCTGGCTACTTCTTCTTCTTCCTCCGGGTCAGGAGGCGCAGGGAGCAGAGAGATGTAGACCTCATTGACTTCCGTGTCCAAATGCCGGCCACCCCGAGGTGCCTCCAAGTTAAGGATGCCATCATGGGAGAGGGCAGCTCGGACCCGCCAGGGGTCCACATCTGCTGGCAGGACATAGGTGCGACAAAACTCTCGGGACACGAAGCCGTGTCGATCCAGACGCTGGGGGTGCCGAGCCGACACCTCCAGCAGGTTGTCCACAGTCCTCACGGTGACCTCGTCTGGGGTAAAGTGGCTCACATCAAGAAATGCCTGGAACTTGCCCTCGCTGAGCCTGAGCTCTGAGGCCCCTGCCCTACTGCCCTCCCCAGCTCTGGCGGCCCGAGGCCGAACATAGTAGCCATGGTAGAGGGTGGGAGTTAGGATCTCTTCTGGAAGGAGACCTGGGGGTGCAGAGAGAGAAAGCAAGTGGCAGGATGAGGCAGGATGCAATGTGCACGGGGCTGAAAGGCGAGATCAAGAGATGTGGGCCTGGGAAGAGCAGGTGGGGAAGCTGCTGAAGAGGGTCTGGGAGAGGAAAGGAGATGGCAATGGGGAAAACAAGCAGGCATGGGGAGGACAGACGCGAAACCCGAAAGTATGCAGCTTGCAAGTCCCGGATACCCAAAGCCCTGCGGGTCTAAAGCCTATCTTGAAGTCTGTAGCGAGAGGAGAGCCTTGGCTTGAGGGGGGAATCTGGGGTGGGAGATGGCCCAGGAGTTCACTTAAGCCCCAGGTAGGGTGGAGGCCAGTGAAACTGGGCGGTGAGCCCGGAATTTCAGGAGGTGGGGGTGGGAAGCATCTGGGCCCATACCTTCTCCGAAGCGCTGCTCACCCAGGCGGCTGGGGTTGGCAAATTCGTACTCGGCAGTGGCTGGGTGGGCATGTGGCACTGTGCGGCCAGACATGACTGAGGTTGCGACTGGCAGCCCTTATCCCAAGTGCAGCCCCAACAAGATCGACACGACCCCTTTAGCTGGAGGGAGAGCCAGGACTCAGTCAGAGTGGGGGCGGGGTCTACACCACCGAAAATAGTGCAATGCCTCTGGGGGAGGGCCAGGAGCCTGGGCCCAGAGTGCGATGAGGGTGTGACCAGAACAGCCTGGACCCCCTAAGAACCCTCTTCTGCACACCCTTCAGCTGTCGCAGAGGCCTGGAAGGACAGCTGGTGGGTCCTGGTCCTGGAGTGATTTGGGAAAAGAAATTGGTGTCCTGCCTGAGGGTTTGGGCCTTCACAAACTGTACATTTCTGTATCACCTTTTGTCCTTCTCAATGGTAGGCACCATGCACAACACATCCCATCAAAGATGCAAGATTCATTTTTCTGTCTCTTTAATTTCAGGGTATTCTGCACCCAGGTCGACTCAGGGATCCAATCAGATAACCTGGGACTGACTGACATGTTCGTGGTCACTGCTCTCCTCTAGGGCACCACAAAGAGTTAAAGTCTCTGGGGCCCGACCTAGGAAGATTCCAGTCCCTGCCCAGGCTCAAGATAGTTGCTGGCTCAACTCCCCTGGCATGCAAGACTGGAGAGGAGGAGGGGCACGCCACCAGCTGCTTGAGATTCCTGACCCTGTCCTAGCTCCAGAGAACAAGGATGGGGGTGGGTGTCCCTGGGAGTGGACAGAGAGCTAGTGAAACAAGACCATGACAAGTCACTGGCCAGCTCAGCCGTGTTTGTGTTTCTCTTTTCTTAGCTCAGTGAGTACTGGGTATGTGTCACCCTGCCAAATCCTGTCACAAGTCTCCATGAACTGGCGGTGAGCTGGGATAATAAAACCCCTGACATCACCATTCCAGAAGCTTCACAAGACTGCATATATAAGGGGCTGGCTGTAGCTGCAGCTGAAGGAGTTGACCAGTCAACCGAGACTACATTCATCTAGCCACCATGGACATCGCCATCCACCACCCCTGGATCCGGCGCCCCTTCTTCCCTTTCCACTCCCCCAGCCGCCTCTTTGACCAGTTCTTCGGGGAGCATCTGTTGGAGTCTGACCTCTTCTCAACGGCCACTTCTCTGAGCCCCTTCTACCTTCGGCCACCCTCCTTCCTTCGGGCACCCAGCTGGATTGACACTGGACTCTCAGAGGTGAGTCTGCCCCTGTGCCAGGGCAGGAGCACCCTTCCTGGAACCTCCTGGACACTTACTTCTCCCTTTGTTTCCCTTTTGGTGGCTGCCCAAGTCATCTCAGGCACGTGTGTGTGCAAAGGTACGGAGAGATGAGGTCACTGTTTTCCTCGTCCCTCGGGCAGCTGTCTCTGTTTGATGTTCCTCCCTTTCCTGCTACACTTTTCTGTGCACGGTGAAGCTCATCTTCTGTCCCCTAATGATGAAGCAGGGTGTCCCTTTCTGGCTTTATTCATAATGATTTGCATTAAGAGCTGCTTCAGCTCCTTTACTTAACCTTCCTAATAACCAGGTCCTGGCATATTTTGTCATCTCCGATCATAGAGCTCGGAGAGAAACCCACTCATTCTGAACTTTCCATGCCCCCCCTGGAAGGAGCTGGAAACATCCATCACTATATCCTACCTCTCTCTTCCTTTGCCTCTGATTTTCTGGGTTTCTCATGGCTGAGAGAGTGTACTCACCTCACTCCATGGCTTATGAGGAATGGATGCACGTCTGCTCCGGGAAGCCTTGACTTGTCCTAACAGGGTGGGAAAAGGGTTGAACAGATAAGATTAACAGAAGCTCTCACACACAGATAGCACTCTGGTTTAAAAATATTCCAGGGTGAGGAAACAGGAGCTGAGTGGGCAAGGGCTTTGGAAGGACAGGACCAGCAGAACATTCCAGATTGAGTGGGGAGGAAACTTGGCAGGGAGCTGAACAAAAAAAGGGGGCCTTTGTCTTTTACACAAATGACAAAGCCGGCATTGGGTAGAGAGGCAGCAGAAGCCATGGCCCCTAGTGACCTATCTTCTTCCCTGTGCCTCTAAGTAAAGTTTGGGACTGATGACCAAGAGGTGTCCCTTGTAGAATACTATGGTGGCTCTCATGCATCAGAGTCATTCAGAAAGGGATTTTTTTTCCTTTAGCAGCAAAGAGGAAGATGAATTACCTGGACAGGAAGTAAATCTATAGAACAGTGAGTCTTCTCCAATTTACTAAATATCCTGCCATCTTTTCTCCTCCCTCCCCCCCCAACACTGTCCTTCTAGATGCGGATGGAGAAGGACAGGTTCTCTGTCAACCTGGACGTGAAGCACTTCTCCCCTGAGGAACTGAAAGTCAAGGTGCTGGGAGACGTGATTGAAGTTCATGGCAAGCACGAGGAGCGCCAGGTGTGTGCACGGGTCTGTTGCTTTTGTGGATGCACTGAGTGCACACTGGATGCCAGGCACTGCCACCAATCTCCGAGGCTGGCAGGATTCCAGCCCCCCCCCCAGCAGAAGGGACTAGAGCAGGAGCTGCAAATCAATGGCTAGGAAGCTAAATCAGGGGTAGAGCTGTTGTTATTGCTATGGTTTTGCTGAGAGAAGGGTCCCTTAGTGTTTGTTTTGATTGCCTTGTTGTCTGACATGGAAATATCATTAGACTTTTCGAAATATAACTCAGGCATCAACATTTCACAAAAATCTCCTTGGGTAATTTCAGTCTGGCAACCACTGATTTAGGTGAAGTGTGTTGTACATAATGGTTATTGTCCATAATGATATTAACTACAGGGTTGAAGCCATTTCGGTCTTGTGACTTTTA
This sequence comes from Alexandromys fortis, assembly GCF_014885135.2. Classification (NCBI taxonomy): domain Eukaryota; kingdom Metazoa; phylum Chordata; class Mammalia; order Rodentia; family Cricetidae; genus Alexandromys; species Alexandromys fortis. Next base: position 6,720,464 of record NW_026067973.1, read on the forward strand.
GATGTTCAGGATTCCATGGCTCTTCTTCTGCTCATTTTAATGCTAAGCCCCATGGTTTGTCCACATTTCGGAGCTTCAGGCTTCTGGCTGTAAGGAAGTCAGTGGATTGAGATTTGTTTGGGTGAATCCTTGCAATTCAGAAGGTGTAAGGGTTAGGTCAACAATTCCTCTTGCACTTTTTCCTGACTTCCTGAAAAGGTGTTACAATTGCTTCTTAAAAATGGATAACTTAGACAGGCGTGGTGGTGCACACCTTTAATCCCAGGACTCAGGAAGCAAGTTAGGCGGATCTCTGAATTCAAGACCAGCCTAGTCTACAGAGCTAGTTTCAGGACAGCTACACAGAGAAATCCTACTTATCTCAAAAAACAAATCAAAATTAATAACTCAGAACCTGTGCGTCATTTGTGTATCTTAATGTCCTCAGGCTGTTTCAGTTTTGTTCATATAATTTAAGACTGGACCACCATGATAGAGTCACCTTATATAATATCAGTGATCCTATGGAATATCCTGAGACATTCCTGAGGAACCGGGACAACTTATGGGCTTCCTCAAGGACATAAATCCTCAGTTCCAAAGGACAACCGACACAGATTCATCCCTTTGTGGCTAGTGCCCCTAGGTGTAATATCTGGGCAGTTTTATCCTAGGCTTAAACCGGGATGAACAGCCCTTGACTTTGCTATCTGTATATTTGCTGCAGTGTTGGAGATGAAGTTCAGGGCCTTTCACCACTAGACTATATCCCCAACTCCAGATATTTCTTTTGTCTTTATGATGTCAGGGCCATTTGGTCTCACCTAAGGGAAGGGAATGTCTGAGTTTGGGCCAAGTGATGGTGTTTCCCGTTCTTATTTCTCTGCTTCTTTCTTCCTTCTCTTGAACTAGGACGAGCACGGCTTCATCTCTAGGGAGTTCCACAGGAAGTACCGGATCCCGGCTGATGTGGATCCTCTCAGCATTACTTCATCCCTGTCATCTGATGGGGTCCTCACTGTGAATGGACCAAGGAAACAGGCCTCGGGCCCTGAGCGTACCATTCCCATCACCCGCGAAGAGAAGCCTGCTGTCACTGCAGCCCCTAAGAAGTAGACTCCCTTTCTCTCACCGCATTTTTTAAAACAAGGAAGTTTCCTATCAACGAATGAAAATCTGTGACGAGTGCTGAAGCTTATTAATGCTAAGGGCCGGCCCAGATTATTAAGCTAATAAAATACCATTCAGCAACAGATTTGTCTCGTGTGTACATATTCCGTGTGCTTTAAATACATCTACAAATGTCACGGATTCAATTCTCGTCCTATGATTCAGGGGACTCCAAGGACTTTTGGGTCAGAAGGACTGGCAGCACTTCCTAGTGGTACAAACCCAGGAGAGTGAGCCACTTTCCCTGGTCTTCTGATCTTGTCCATCACACTCTGTACTGTTAGGACAGAGTTGTAAGGGGTAGAGTAGAGAGGACAAACAAAACAACAATAACCGCTATAATAACAACATCAAGACCCCCAAAAGAAGAACAGATGTTGGCCTGGCAAAGTCCAAGGAATATCAGTTCCTCTAGAGAAACTCTGGCTAACCACACATAAAAGACTCTAGTGCATCTCTGAAATTAATTACCTCATCCAGGAGACATGGTGACCTTAGCGTGACTTGACAAGAGTTGTCAGTAAATAGGGCATGGGTGGTAATCATTAAATAAACCTCTTAGGTGTAGGGCAAGGTATTCACACCCTGCCTCCCTCCACTTTGACTTTTTCCTTTCTTTTCAAAAGATAATTTATTTAAATTCATTTGATGTGCATTGGTGTGAAGGTGTCAGATTCCCTGGAACTGGACCATTCTTAGCTACCATGTGGGCGCTGGGAGTTGAACCCGGAACCCGGAGTCTGTGGAAGAGCAGCCAGTGTTCTTAACTGCGAAGACATCTCTCCAGGCCCGCCGCCTTTTTTTTTTTTTTTTTTTTTTTTGCTTTTTCAAGACAGGGTTTCTCTGTGTAGCCCTGGATTTCCTGTAATTCACTTTGTAGACCAGGCTAGCCTCAAACTCAGAGATCTGCCTACCTATGTCTCCAGAGTACAGGGATTAAAAGGCATGTGACACCTTGCCCAGTCAAGTTTCAAGTCTCTAGGGGTTAAAAGTGATACGTTGCTTAAAAAAAAAAAAAAAATGAACAACAACAAAAAAATAAACAATAACAACAAAAAACCCCATACCTCCCTAATAATCTAATAATCTGACATAGCATGATCTACTCAGAAAACCCTCTTCTTTAAAGTCATATTCAATTTCTGTGTCTGTACAGCAATCAGTATTGGCTGCATGCGGAAGTGCTATTCTCCCTTTTTGGTCTAGCCAATGGCAAGATTTGTTCCAGTGTTCATTACGTCCTTCCAAGCCAGGTGCGCCCTGCAACAGAGACCAAGCTCAGTCACGGCTGGTGCAAATAAAGCAGAGAAATTCCTTTTGTCTTCAGTGATTGGCTTGAAAGGGTTTTGACTCAATTATAGTAAAAGAGACAGTAAGGAGGAACTGTTTTTAAACTATGAAAGAGTGCCGAGGGGCTAGCTCAGTGGTAGCGTTTTTGTTAGTGTGTGTGATGGTGTGATGTCCTAGTTCCCATCTTTTTGACAAAATAAAAATTTTGCAAAAATGAAAACAGAATACTAAGAAGAGTTGAGACGCAGGAAAGGTGGAGGTAGGAGAGAGATGTTTGTGTGTCTGTGTGTGTTTGGGGGTGGGGAGGGAGGGAGGAGTCTCTGGGAAAAATGTTTACTTCAAATGTAGAAGAAATCTTGGAGATGGTTACTGTAAAATCCTTTGTCTTTGTATATGTGTGTGCATGTGTGTGTGTGCGCGTGAGTCTCTGTGTGTGTGTTCGTGTTTGTGTGTGTGCATGCATGTGTGTGGGGGGGTGTAGGTCAGAGGTTGATGGTGTTGTTCTCAGTTGTTCTCCATGTAATTTTTGCTTGTGTATGTGTCTATGTGTTCATGTGAACATTTGTGTACATAAATGAGGGTATGTGTATGCCACGGTGCGTGTGTGTCAGTCAGAGATAAACCTCAGGTCCTTGCTTTTTGCCTTGTTTGAGATGAGTTCCTTCCTTTTTCCACTGTGTGCTCCAGGCTGGCTAGCTTTCTAGCTTCCTGGCATTCTCCTGTCTCTGCCTCCACTTTTACTATGGGACCTCCAGGATCATGCATGTGTGCTGCGCTTGCCTTTACATGGGTTCTGAGCATTAGAACATCAAATGCTTTATCCACGGATCACTGAACTGTCTCCCCAGCCTAAACCTAGTCTTTCTTGGACCAACGCCTCTCACCAAACCTTTAACTCAGACAGTAGTCTGGACTGGCTGGCCAGCAAGCGCCTGGGATATTCCTTTCTCCTCCTCTCCAGTGTGGAGATGTACAGTGCTGTCTTTTTATTATTATTTTTTAAGGTAGGTGCTGGGGACTTAACTTAGTGAAGCAAACACTTTACTGAATAAGCCCTTGACTAAAATTTAAGGCAGAATTGCTGATTCTATTTACATATGATTTACTAATTTAAATTGTAGAGTGTACTCTCAATAATACATCCATAGACCTGAATATTTATCCCTAAAGTCAATTTTAGATTTTACTAAGTAAGATCTTATATCCCTCAGCTCTAGGTAACCATGTGCCCTGTTTTTACTGATTTGTTTATTTTGAACACTTCCTAAAAATGTAATCTGTACTATATGGCCCTTTGTGACTAGATTATATTTATTTTAAATTTAGATAGATAGATAGATAGATAGATAGATAGATAGATATAAAAAGGATAATTTGTTGTTGCTGGCCTTGAACTCACAGAAATCTGCCTGCCTCTGCCTCTTAAGTGCTGGGATTAAAGGCATGCGCCACCACCACCTGGCATTGCTCTGGTTTTTGGGACAGGGTTTCTCTGTGTAGTCCTGGCCATCCTAGAACTTGCTCTTAGACTTGGCTGCCCTCAACTCAGAAAGAAACCTGCCTCTGCTTCTGCCTCTTGAGTGCTGGGATTAAAGGCATGTGTCACCACACATGGTTGAGATTTTAAATATATTTTATTTTATGTGTCTGTTTACCTGAATATATGTCTTCTAGGCATCACATGTACGCAGTGCCCATGGAGGCCAGAAAAGGGTACTGGATCCTCTGGGGCTGGTGTTACAAACAACTGGGAGCTGCAAAGTGGGAGCTGGGAATTGAACCTGGGCTTTCTGGAAGAGCAGCCAGTGCTCTTAATGGTTGAGACACCTCTCCATCTCCTAGCTTTTTTTTCACCTGACATAACATTTTCAAGGTTTAGCCATATGTTGCCTATATTTTATATTTTCCTTTCAATGATAAATAAATTTTACTGAATAAATATAACATATTTTATTCATCCTTCATCAGCTGCTGGATTTTTTTTTATTCAACATACATTATTTATCCAGCATCAGTTGCTGTTTCTACTATTTAATTATTATGGATATTGCTGCCATTAATATAGTTATTATTTTATAATTGTTTCTAATTCCTTGTGGCATAAATGTAAGTGGAATTTCTGGTCATAGGATTACTTTACATTAACTTTTTAAAAACTGTGTGTGTGTGTGTTCAAGCACATGCAAGTTTTTTTAAAAAAATACACTTAGCTCTCTGAGGAACTGCCAATTCTTTTCCATAGCACCTGTATCATTCTACATTTTTACTAGCAGTGGGTACAAGTTCTAATTTCTCCATTTCTGCACCAGTACTTACTTTTTCTTTTCTTTTTTGGCCTGCCTTTCTTTCTTTCTTTCTTTCTTTCTTTCTTTCTTTCTTTCTTTCATCTTTGAGACAGGGTTTCTCTGTGTAGCCCTAGCTGTCCTGGAACTTGTTCTGTAGACCAAGTTGGCCTCAAACTCACGGAGATCCTCCTGCCTCTCACCCCACCCCACCTCAAGTGCTGGGATTAAAGGAAAGATATGTGCCACCACCGCCTGGTGCTTTTCCTGTTTGTCATAATTATATAATGAGGTGTCTGGCAGTTCATAACTGCAGGTGTTTTGGTTTTCGTGCTGGAGGTAGAGCCAAAGGCAGGTTAAGCACTCACTTTAACCCTGAGCTGTAACCCTTGTCTCTTACTCCTTCTCAATGGTTCAGAAGCTGGCAAGGTGAGCACGGGTGGAGCGTGACTTTAGGAAGAGAAGAACGTAGAGTGCTCGGGTATTTTGGTCCGACGGGAGAGCTAGGCGTACGAAAGGAGTGTGGGAAAAGAAGCAATGGGAAAGGGTTCTTTACCTGGAAGGCAACAGAAGCCAATGAGGGAACGAAATCAAGCGAGTGGAACAAGAACCTAGTATTTTCACTTTTACTACAATGAAATACAGAGATGGAGGAGTAGACAGGAAACGGGAAGTGGGGGCATCAGAAAGGATTTCGGGAAACTGAAGTTGGGAATGTGACAAAGGCAATACAGATATCAAAGACGCGAACCCAGATCACAGGGACATACAATGGACAGGGCGTGGATCTATCTGGACCGGAAAGAAAACCCTAAAACAATTCCTTACTCTGTATTTTTGACAACAGCATGGCGGGCTTGTTGTGTAATACACAGTATTAAAAATTAGAAAGTGATTAAGATATATAAAGAGCTATGAAACTCACCAAGATATATGTGAGGGAACTTTTCAAGACATAGCATTATGAATCGTTTAGGTACGTCGTGCCTTTGGGAGTTCAGATGAAGACAGTCAGAAAGCAGCTGAGTATTTACACGTACTGCTCTCGGGACGCATTTGGGATGGAAGCATACATTGAGAATCTGGGAGTGGGTCGGTGAGATGGCTCAGTGGGAAAAGGTGCTTGCCATCCAGCATGAGGACCTGAGTCCTGTCCCTGAGACTCACCTGGTGGAAGAAGAAAACCAACTCCCACAGAAGTACACTGTGGCACACATTTGTGTGAAAACACACACACACACAATAAATGTAATTAAAAATGACGATAGAAATCTGCAAGTTTGTAATATCAGTTAAAGGCAGCGTGGTTGATAGCTGTCACCTGGGAGTAGCACAAAGAGTGGAAAAAGGACAAATAAGAAAATGGTTGGGGGGCTGGAGAGATGGCTCAGCGGTTAAGAGCATTGCCTGCTCTTCCAAAGGTCCTGAGTTCAATTCCCAGCAACCACATGGTGACTCACAACCATATGTAATGAGGTCTGATGCCCTCTTCTGGCCTACAGGCATACACACAGACAGAATATTGTATACATAATAAGTAAATAAATAAATATTTTAAAAAAGAAAAGAAAAGAAAATGGTTGGGAAGGAAACCTTAAAGGACCTATGGAGAAAGGTCGGTTCATAAAACACCCCAAGAAGCTACCAGAGAAATGGGAAGAAACAGCTTGCCACAGTTTCATGGAAACCAAGAGAATGATGGCCAGGAAACAGATGAGTGGTCACCGGAAGCTGAGGAGCCTGCTAACACAAAAGGGCAGCCCTGGAAACAGGGATCCAGGGACGTGACTGGAGGAAGAGATAGAGCTGAAGGGCTCCGTTTGCCATTGGCAATGCCGCTCTAGCTTAACGGGAAGACAGCTTAAAACGACGTGGAGGGGGAGACCTCCAGTGATGGCAGCAAGAGGCCAAAATGCAGAGTCAGAAAGTCAAGTCACAATCAGCCAGATGCTGGGTTTGACAGATCCTCCACTTTCATGGATACCGTTTCAGGGCACCATAGGTCAAGAGAAAGATTATTGGCAAGAAAGAAAAGGGATTTCCTTATACTCATAAATGTCAGGTACAGCAAAAATCTGGAATAAGTGTTACGCCTGCCTAAGAGAATTTAAATACATTCGGGTTGATATGCTGAGCAAGATGAGGGGGCCATGACCACACCTGACACTGCTCTCCAGACTCTGACCAACGTCACATTAGAACAGACGTAAAAGTTGCAAAGTTAGAGACAGAACTGTCATTTACAAAGATATAATCTGACAAAACAAAGACACAAACGCCAGAAAAACAGAGTTCAACGGAGTCTGCAAGATCAAAATCTATGTGTAAAGTTCTCCAATCCTGTGTTGCTAGGAACATCCCCGAAGTCAGTCAGACACAGCCTGTCCTCACTGAGTAACCCCTGCTCAGGACTATGAAAAGAAAAACAACTTCCCTAGTACAGAGAATAGTAAATGTATTGACTGTATTTTGGAACGTATCTCAGGAGTACAGTTTCATCTCAATAATTTCTGTGTCTATCCAAAAAATAAGGGAGAGACAGCCAGTTGTTAACTTCTCCTCCGAGAGCACCGAGGGTTCTCAATTCCTCCCTTTTAGATCACCCCACTAGTGGCCTGCAATCACAGTTGTTCGATTAGACCTTGTTGTGTACTGTAGGGATCGGCTGGAGCTGCTTGGAGACAGTCTAATGATATGTGTGCTGTCACCTGAGTATCAGGGAGACGGAGCACCTTGTTTCTGACACCTTGCCGGGGACTGAAAATACAGTCAAAACAGAGAAATCCCACGATATATATAATTTACCCAAAGAAGTCCTGAAGAAAGAGTATCTGTATAAACACATCACTGGAGTAAGGGGATTGAACCAGAAGCCAAAATATTACAATAAAGAAAAGCCTCCCTACATTTACCAACTTGAGCTACTCACGGTTCTCTTCTACCCTACCCACTCACCGCTGCGCAGACCTCCCTCAGATCAGCAGCTCACTCCAGCATCTTTCTGAACCACTAAGACCCGGGGTTAGGCTGCTACTCCTTGATCTACAAGGTTCAGCACGCTTAGCTTTGTTTGATTAATAGATTCCCTCAGTGCTCTCAGCGGAGGAGTTAACAACTGGCTGTCTCTCCCTTATTATTTTTTGGATAGGCGCAGAAATTATTGAGATGAAACTGTACTCCTGAGATATGTTCCAAAATAAAATCAACACACTCCATATTGTCTGTAGTAGGGGAGTTGTTTCCCACAGTCCTCAGCAGGGGTTACTCAGGAGGCCAGGCTATGACTTCAGGAATGTTCCTGGCAACAAAGAAGCTATGTCAGGATTTTCATGCTTGCCCCTGATGGAAAGCAGAGAGGAACGTTCACACATTTGAAAGACATACTTTTTTTTTTTTTTAAAGATAGGATCACACAGGAGCTGGAGAGATGGCTCAGCGGTTAAGAGCACTGGCTGGTCTTCCAGAGGTCCCCAGTTCAAATCCCAGCAACCACAAGGTAGCTCAGAATCATCTGTAATGAGATCTGGTGCCCTCTTCTGGTAAGAAGATGTATACACAGATAGCACACAGACATAATAAATACATCTTCAAAAAATCCCAAAGCGAGGATCAAAAGTCTGTAGTCTAGACTCACCTGGAATCCACTACGTAACCCCCACTGGCAGGTCTCAAACTGCCTGGTGTGCTCTTGCCTCAGCCTTCTGAGTGTTCTAAGGTGGGCTTTAGTTTTTCCTCTCCCTGCTGGGGTTCAAACTCGGGGTCCTAAGCATGCCAGACAAGCGCCTCACAAAGGAGCCACAGCCTCACTCGTTGTGTATAGAGAGCTGAGACTGGCCTTGAGCACGGTGTCTGTCGCAGCCTCTAAAGGCTGGAGAGTCAGACATGCTACCACACCTGTTCCCAAGAGTGAAGCCCAGAGCTGGAGAAGTATGTCAGTCGGCAGAGTGCTTGCCTAACAGGCACGAAACCCTTTGATTGTTTAAACAAATTATTTATTTTTTGAAATTATAATTACTTCATTTCCCCCTTCCCTTCCTCCAAATTTTCCCAGATACCCCTCCTTGTTTTTTTCTTTCTTTCTTTCTGTTGGTTTTTCGAGACAGGGTTTCTCTGTAGCTTTTTGGAGCCTGTCCTGGAACTAGCTCTTGTAGACCAGACTGGCCTTGAACTCAAACTCACAGAGATCCCCCCCCCCCACCTCGGCCTCCCAAGTGCTGGGATTAAAGGCGTGCGCCACCACCGCCCTGGCCTTGTTCTTTTTCAAACTAACGACCTTTCCCCCCTATTAATTGTTATCATATATACACAGGGTTATCATATATAGCACAGGGTTTCTACTGCTGTGCTACAACACCATGAACAAAAGCACCTTGGGGAGGAAAGAACTTGTTTCAGTTTCCATCTTTTAAGTCCATCGTCCAGGAGAGTCAGGGAGGAGCTCAAACTAGAAAACTGGAGCTGGGAAGCTGACGCAGAGGCCATGGAGGGTGCTGCTTACTGGCTTGCTCTCCACGGCCTGGTCAGCCTGCTTTCTTCTAGAATCCAGGTGGCACTGACCCGTGGGGTAGGCCCTCCTAGATTCATCATTAATCAAGAAAATGTACTCACTACAGGCTTGGCTACAGGTTAATGGTATGGAGGTAATGTCTCAATTAAAATTCCCTCTCCCCAGACATGTCTGTCTAGGTTTGTGTTGATAAAAACGCACTAGGACAGTTAGAGTAAACAAATGGAGATTTTGTTTGTTCTTTGGTGTCTCGTGCTTTATTTAGACAGTCTGTGTTAAGAGCGAAGCTTGAATCTGCTTAAAACGTGCTCCTTTCTACAGTTTACTTTAGGCAAAAATGATGCTGCTTTTCTCTCTTAGATTCTCGGATCCTCAGATTGCTCCATGTTTGGATCACATACACACCAAGAGTAATGAGTGGGCAGAGGCTTTGAATAGCTATTCATAAAAGTTGACTTCTCAGTGCATTTGTTGTGAGGAGGATCCAGCTCCGGCTGGTGTCCAGGGAACCAATGAGGCTCTCGCTTAAATCCTAAGGAAAGGAAAGAAAAATAGGTACACAGTCAACAAGGAATTTTAGTAACAGAGCTCCTGTTTAGCTTTGAGTCCTGTCAAAGTGGAAACGAGAGAAATTGTTCACTTATGTACACATTCAGTTTACTTTTGAGTCCCTTCTATCTGCCAGGAACTAAGCTGGGTGAAGAGTTGAGAATTAGTAAGATGAGTCCACCTACTATGGGCTGACTGTGGCTTTTTGCTGTTGTAACTTGCATCATACGTTGATTCAAGGTAGTGTCCAAACTAGAAAGAAAAGCAATAGATTAGGAATACAGTTGGGTGGCGGTGGTGCACTCCTTTAATCCCAGCACTTGGGAGGCAGAGGCAGGCAGATCTCTATGAGTTCGAGGCCAGCCTGGTCTACAGAGCAAGTTCCAGGACAGCCAGGGCTACGCACAGAGAAATCCTGTCAAAAATAAATAAATAAATAAATAAAGAAAGAAAGAAAGAAAGAAAGGAAGGAAGGAAGGAAGGAAGAAAAAAAGGAAGGAAGGGAAGGAAGAATCTAGTAGTTGGGGCTGGAGAGCTGACTCCATGCTTAAGAGCAGTGGCTGTTTTCCCAGGGGACCTGGGTTCCATTCCCACCATCTACATGGCAGTTCACACTGTCTGTAATTCCAGTTCCAGAGGATCTAGCACCCTCATACAGACATACAGGCAGGCAAAACACCAATGAACATAAAAACTAAGTAAATCTTCAAAAGAAGAAGAAGAATCATCTAGTAGTCAGTAGCTAACATCAGAAGGGACAGCGCAGCATGACTTTAGCCGCTTTGTCACTTGAGGTAGACTAGAGGTCCATCTGTGATTAGTTTGTCAGACTTACTAATTCATTGCATAGGGGACTAAAGGGCAAGGCTTAGGTAAACAACAAGCCCAGAGGAGAAGATAGCCTAAGTCAGAGACAGTCTGTCTTTCTGAAGATTAACAGGTGAAATCCAAACGAAGCAAGAGAAAAAGAGACCTACTCATCACTTGACAATTTACAGGTAATATTCAACTTGATACTGAAGTGGGTTCGGTGGTCCAGCCGAAGGCTGAGCTATCAGAATACTGGACATAAATCTCTCCCATGGCGGCTGGCATTCCTTCTAACAGAAAGTCACCAAAGAACAGAAAGTTATGTTACCTGGGAGGGCAAGGGTTTGGGTTTTACAATATTCTTTAGGTCGTATCTTTCCTGGTTCCAGTTGCCTATCAGAGTACGATTTGAGTATGAGTTCTCATTAGTGCTGCATCTCCACCCGTACTGAAAAAACTTGGACATGCTGTTCCAATCTGTCCACACTTCGCCATGACCATCAGCGTAAATAAGGCTGCCATAGTGTGGGTTTCTGAGGAAGCAGACAAGGTTCTGTCTCTGGAAAAACGAAGAACATAAAAGCTTACTAAACAACCAGAGAGCAGAGGACGCATTCATTTCTATCTCTGCTTTACAGGGCAAAGTGCTAACATAAGCACACCTTATTAACACTCTAGGCTTTTGTCCAAATGCAATTGATATGGGTTTGATTCTTCCCCTTCAGGTGAATGTACTCATTGACCTATCATGTCAATCACCAGTAGCAGATAGATGACTGACTACAAATGCCACCGTCCCACAAAAAGCCTTTTTAGCATCCCCAACACCACGCGAGCAAAGAGCTAAACAGGCTTTAAAATGTATTTATTTTCTTTCACATGCGTTGGTGTTTTGTCTGCATGTATATCTGTATGGGGGTATCGGATGCCCTAGAACTGGAGTTACAGACAGCTGTGATCTGCCATATGGGTGTTGGGAATTGAACCCGGGTCTTCTGGATGAGCAGCCAGTGCTCTTAACCTCTGAGTCATCTCTCCAGCCCTGAGCTAAATGTTTGAGTGACTTCAAGATATAAGAGTTGAGGGTCTAAAGGTATTGCTACGGAGAGAATGAGAGGTGAAACGCTGAATAGCCAGATAACACACTAAATGACTAACAACTCCCTCTTCCAGATCAGCTCAAGAAAGATAACTCTCCTTTGGCCCACACGGAAGTTCTCTTCCCGCTGTTCACTTTATACCTTTCAGTGATAGGTTCAAGAACATGCAACGTTTATCTGCTCAACCCCACACCTGTTAAGAACAGGATCTGAATTTTGTTCATTGTTGTATATATCCTCCCAACCAATAGCCACCATCCCAAACAATAGTTCTTTGCAACATACCAGAAGGAAAATGTCTAAGTTTTTGGCAAGTAATCAAAAGCCCAGCTTTTTTGTTGTTGTTGTTACAAAATAAGCCTGGTCCCTGGGCTAAGGAGCAAGACAATACCTGTATTATTGTTGTGTAACTTGATGGTGAATACAATGACTTGTTTGAGTATCTCAGAGAGAAACAGTAATCCTTACACAGCTGTTCCATGTTTTCCAATCCCAATACTTCAGCTCTCCAAACAAAGGAATACAGATCACCATGGACACATGGTCATGGCTTAAGAGACACAACCCAACTGCCTCTTCACAGGCAGGCAAAGCCAAGAGTGTAGCAATGAAGGGTGGGATTGGAGGTGACCGCCCTCACATCATCTACCTTTGTGAAGATAGCTGCATGCATGTGCTGATGTCATCAAGCAGCATGCTGGCTTGGGTAGGTGGACCCAGGAAGCCCAGTGTGCCCAGTGTTTAGAGACGAGGCTGACCCGAGAGCTAGAATAGCAGACACCTCAGTTGTCTGAGGCAGAAAGCCAAGGCTGATTTTTGACTTTCCTTTAGGCGTTCGGTCAGTCAGTCACGATGTCTTGCCGTTTCTGAATCAGTCTACTGCTTTTCTTCTTCACCATCCCTTTCCAGGAAGATGGCTCCTTTTGTCCCCTCGGCAGCAAGCAGCTTCTTTTCTGACTTCCTTGTCATCAACCTTGTTCTTGTCTAAGCGATCCCCATAGGAAAGCAGTTTTTGAAAACAAAACAAAATGGGCAATGTCTTCCTATTTTAAATCTCTTAGTGGCTTCTGTTGTTGTTAGAACACCTGAATTTTTAACTCCAACGTTATTAACGTTACCTAGGCCATTTTTGATGAAGGAAGCTGTGGCATCTGTCACAATCCACAATCAAGCAACAGGTGATGGCACCCATCAGTTCCCCAGAGAGGGCGCTCTAGGGGATATCTGAATGCACTGACTGGGGTCTCTGCTCAGACTTGCAGGGACCACTCATGGCAGCGTTTAGTCTCCAGGTCACTTTCCCCTATGCTTCTTTGCAAATTCTTCAAGCATCCTTCCAGATTTTTTTTTTTTTTTTGAGACAGGGTTTCTCTGTAGTTTTCTGAGCCTGTCCCGGAACTAGCTCTTGAAGACCAGGCTGGCCTCGAACTCACAGAGATCCGCCTGCCTCTGCCTCCCGAGTGCTGGGATTAAAGGCATGCACCACCACCACCCGGCTCCAGAATTTTTTTTTCTTATGATCCTTAGAGTGTTCTTTAGCTAGTTCAGCCCAGGGTGGGTGCTTGAGTTGGGGATCCTTCACCAGTGCTATGAGGGAATGGATTACTTCAAGGCTGTTTTGCAGTTCTCCACTAATCACAGGCAGAGATGCCTGTCCCATCAAAGTTAGGGTGATAGGCCTTCGTTTTAAATGTGATTTTGGGTGGAAAGTTGCTTATTCTGGAGGCTGCTTTATCAGGCGGATTACCAAGAACAACAAGCCCTAGTCGAATCTATAAATTAACTTCATCAACCTGGGTGTTATAAAAGTTTTCATTTCACATTCTGAGACCTCTTCAAGTTCTTTATGAGCCTCCTGCTGTCTGACACACTGGATTTCTAGTGGCTTTCTATATTCTCAGAATAAGGTTTAGGCTGTTATGGTTACAACACTCCATATGACCTGGCCAGCTTTGAACTCGTCAGTATCACCTGTTACACACGCTCCTACCGCGTTCGGGCAATCAAATGTAACCGCTGTTTTTTTTTTCATTATGCTTTTGTAAACATTGCTTCTTCTGGCTCTAATCCTAAGTGAAAACACTTAGAAGCAGTGAACACCCGCCCCCGCCTCCCATTAGCTTTCAACACAGGCTTACAGGCACAGGGAATCTATTCCTCCTTTCCCCAACTTGGTAGTGTTCCCCCTTGTGTGTGCTTCAGTAGGGATCTGAATCCCTTCACTCATCGTGGGTCCACACCCCATTGTATTAGAGTTGTCTCTTTTGCGGTGTGCATTTGTTATCAGACAGTGGACAGTAGACAGGCCACTTCTAGTACACCCAAATACTTAACTAGCTTTCACAGTGCCCTGGAACAAAACAGACAATGTGTTTTTTGTTTTTCTTGGAAATAGGATATACAAGCACCTCGAGAAATGTTGAGCAGCAGCTGAGAGACCAGGAGCTAGTCATTCAGGAGATGGTGCAGGTACAAAAAAAATCCTGTGCCGCTGAAACAGGCAGGATTCACCTCGCCCCTCAGAGACTGGCTGTTTGTGACCTCAAGCAGGTGTGACGAAGACGCTCAGGTCAGTCCCTGTACTGAAATGCAAACGAGCCTTCCGAGGTGCACGAAGGTGATGGGGCAAGGCCGATAGCTCCATTGCTCTCTCAGGCATGCTGCAGCCTGGTATTGGCACTGAGTGTTCAACTAAATAACCACACGCTGTTGATGCGTCATTAACTTGTGCCGGGCAGAGAAGGGGGGAGTGGGAGCCGAGGCCGATGCGAAGGAAGTGACGCAAAATGTACGCTCCAGAGAGCGCCGGCAGGGAGCCAGAGGAGACCATGGTTCTCCGGCGCCTCCTGTTGGTAGGGGAAGGGAATTTCTCCTTCACCGCGTCTCTAATCGACACCCTGGATCCCGGCGTCAGTGTTACCGCTACCTGCCTCCAACAGCCGGACGATCTGGACGGGGATCCGGTGACCCAGGAGAACCTACAGCGCCTGCGCGAGCGAGGTAGCGGGTCCCACCCCTCCGCCAGGCCCCGCCCAGGGCGTGGGGGTGTGGCTTGCTTGGGGAGTGTGAGTGCGCCTCCTGGAGGCGCTCACGTGGAAGTGCTGCGTGCCCATGCCTGGGCTGGATTGGGGTTCTGTGTTTGTCTGGGTTACAGATCTTAAGATGTCTTTTGGTTTGCATTTCAACTTTCTTTGCCAGGTATCGAAGTTCGTTTTGGTGTGGATTGCACCCAGCTGGCACACGCCTTGCAGGCACACGACAGAGACTTTGATCGAATTTATTTCAACTTTCCGCACTGTGGACGAAAAGCGGGAGTAGCTAAGAACAGGGAATTGCTTGCCAAGTTTTTCCAGAGGTGAGGAAAGACGAGTCCTCGGATGCGAAATGTTTCCAGATGTCCATAACCAAGTTACTACACACAAACTTTGTAGACGTAGGACACACACGTGTGTGAGTTGCTAGGATTTACGTGGAAAGGAAGGAAAACCCAGAGGAAACCACAATCTTGTCTTAAATTGGGTCATATAACCCTAGATGTAAAAGCTTAAATAGGCCTTAGGAGGGAAAAGGCAAGATTATTTTTTTAAATGTAATTAGTGTCTGTCTGTATGTGTGTAATGTACGGGTGTGGAGGTCAGACGACATCTTAAAGGAGTTGATTCTCCTTCCACTGTGAATCCGGGGGATAGAATTTAGGCTGTCATGCTTGGTGGCAAGTATCATTACCCACTGGTCCATCTCGATTGCTCCAAATTGTTTGTTTAAAAAATATTTTAGCGGGAGGGTGGTGGCACACACCTTTAATCCCAGCACTCTGGAGGCAGAGGCAGGTGGGCGGATCTCTGTGAGTTCGAGGCCAGCCTGGTCTACAAGAGCTAGTTCCAGGACACAGGCTCCAAAGTGATAGAGAAACCCTGTCTCAAAAAACCAAAATAAAATAAATGTATATATAAAGGTGCTTTGTGGGCATGTTTGTCTGTGCATCATGAGTGTGCCTGGTACTCAGGCCAGAAGAGGGCATTGGATCCCCAGGACTGGAGTTACTGATGGGTGTCGCTGTCATACGGGTGCTGGCAATTGAGCTCTGAACAACCAGTGCGCTTAGCTGCCAAATCCCCTCTCCAGCTCACCCCTAGAATGTCTTTTAATGAAAAATAGTAAGAGCCAGTATAGTTTGATGACGAAGAGCATGGATTTAAGAGCCACACGGCCTGGGTTCAAGTGCTGGCTCACCCCTTGCTAACTAAAACCGTAGGCAAGTTTAGGCATCACCTGCTTCTTTTTCTGCACCTATGAACTGGGGCTACTGTAGTAGCTGCTCCTTACAATGATTATGGCTTTACCATAGTGCTTTACACCAGTATACTGCACTGACAGTGTTGGAGGCTCCACTGGCCTCTAGGTCTGAGAAACCTTTAGCAAAGGCGGCGTTTCAAATTCGGCAGTTGAAGTATAGATGTGTGTGCATGGTGATTATCAAAGCCAGGGCCTTATGCACGGCGATGTAGTGCTCAACCCAGCCCTCAACTATGAGAGGTTTCCTAATGGGGAGAAACAACGCAGAGTGAATTATCTGTGGGAGCCTGCTGGACACTGACGCTTCTGTGACATACAGGAAAGCGACACAAACGCAAAGATAGACCTCTGCAAGTAAGGTGAACTTTAATTATTTCAGAGCTAAACCATGTGCATATTGCTGACTCCTTTGGTGGTTTCTGATACATGTCTGGTGTTTGTCCTCTATAAGCTGTGCTGATGTTCTTGCGAAGGAAGGGGAAATCCACGTGGCCCTGTGTAGAGGACAAGGCGGAACTCCTGCCGATGAGCCTCAGAGAGAGTGGCACAACAGTTGGCAAGTGGTTGCCATGGCAGCCCTGGGAGGGTTCATTTTAAGCGATGTGTATCCCTTCAGCTGTGAGGCCGTGCCAGGATACAAGTGCACTGGGTATAGGTAAGTAATACCGTAGGCCTAAGTCTTCTTCCATCTCTTGCTTAAAGTCATAAAAAGAATCAAAAGCAGACTTTTTCCTTTCTAATTTCCTGATTTAGTTTCAAAAATAGTTTTCTTACTAATCGTAACCCCCCCCCCCTCTCTCTCTCTCACACACACACACACACACACTTATACGCATATGTTTAATGTCAACTAAAATGTAAATAAATAATATTTAATTTAAAGAAGCTGTTTGTTCATTTATTTGGCAGGAGTCAGGCTAAGTCATTTCACGTAGAAGGAGCTTTGAACCATATCTTCACCCAGAGCTTACCATTCGAAGGCTGTCAGCCCAGAACATTCAGGGTCAGACTGGAAGACCAGTGGTTTTCCTTTACAGAGCCCGAGGCACTTGGAGGAAAGTTGAACAGGTAATCTTTTATTTTGCTGGAAATCATTTCTGTCCCTACTTGTGCCATGATCGTGTTAATGGTCACCACCTTTTGAGTGGATGATACATGAACTGTTAATGATGGTGCCGTGGGTGCTTACCAGGCTGATGGAGTAGAGGGCTGGTGGCAGACGTCTAAACCATATGCTAACTCTCCAGGCCTGGGAGTATCTTGCACCAGGTCAGAATTGGCTCCCATCACTGAAAATAAATAAATAAATAAATAAATAAATAAATAAATAAATAAATAAAATATAAATAAATAGATAAAAAGCCCCAAACCAAACCAAAAGATGTACATACTATCTCAAAAAAAGCATATGCTTTTGACTATATGACAAATGAGTTGTTTTCAGGATTGGTTTAAGGATGATTGCATTCTACATAAGAACAAATGATTTTAATTCCAGCAATTGTAACTTATTATAAGTGAAAAATTATTTTGTGTGTTTAAACAGGCGGTTCCTTGAAGCATCTTCCTGTCATCCTGTCAGAACCATCAATGAGAAGCTCATTGCTGAATTGGGCAAACACTTTCCTTTAAGAAGACTGAAGTGTTCCTTCCCTTTGTTGTCACAGGGAGGCACCAGTATCCTCCCTCCTGGGACCTGCGACTCGTCTGCCTTTTGGATTAGTCTCTATGAAGATAACTCTTATTCTGAGTCCCTGACTGCTGAAATAACACAGGAAATGGAAGACGTTCTCCTATCGTTTTCAGAATGTGCCCTTCCCAAGAGTCCTGGGTGGGTTGACTGCGCAGCAGCTCAGGAGGGTCTCCGTGAACAGGCTAAGCTCTGTCTTAGACCTTCTCTTCTAGTTCACGCTGAAGCTGTCATCCGTTCACCAGACTTCCTCCCAGGGCCCCTGCACATCCTCAGTGGGCCTGTCTATCGGAAGTGCCATATTTCACCGCTCACAATGCCAGCATTTCATGAGACTCTGCTTATCCTTGGGTTACATAAAAACGTGAAGGATAGCCGCCTGGCGTCACTGCTGGACCACCTGAAGGATATTCTAGATAACCTTCTGACTCAGACATTGCTGGAGGGCTCCAGTTTGAGCCCTTCAGTGGAATTTGTCCTTCAACCAAATGGAAAGGATTACGTAATCCATGTGAAATCTCTTCATTTTGGCCCAGGTTGTACTGAGAATCTGATTATTGGGACTGTGGTCACATCTATAACTGTTTCACATAAGCAACAGTGCTTTGTGTTTGTTTCTCTAAACGTGGACTTGTTAGCCATGCTTGTCTATGATATTTCCGATTGGAGACTGTTGTGGACCTTTGATAACCGTTTCCTGAAAAGATTTGCCCCTGGGAAAACAGCGCGCTTTAAAAGCTATTCCCTGTATCCTCCACGCTACGTGCATGATATCAGCTTTTGGTTAGACAAGAAGAAAGGATTTGATGACCTGGAGTTCCACACCATGGCCCGAGCAGTGTCTCAGGACACTGTTATCTCCATACAGTTCCTTGGCCGTTTTCAGCATCCGGAGACTGAACAGGTCAGCCTCTGCTATAGATTGACCTATCAGGCTTGTGACAGGGCGCTCAGCCCACAGCTGGCAGCAGCAATGCAGGCCCGGTTCAGAAAAGAGGTTCAAAGACAGCTCCATGTTTCGCTTCGATAGCTTAGTAAGGTCCTTTCTATAGCGGGAACCCTCATTGTATGTTGTATGTGGGTGGAAAAGAACAACTTGAAGCTGTTACTCCTTTCTGGAATCTGTGGATTTTTGTTGTTTTTGTTTTTTGGTATGTGTTGTATGTAAGATTTTGTGTGTGTGTGTGTGACCAAAGTAGTGTTCATGAACCCTAAAGATATCTGTGAACATCATTTAAACCTACAGCCTGGCTAGGCATAGTGGTAGTGGTGCTGGTACTGGTCCTGGTGGAGGTGGTGGTGCTGGTGTTGATGGTGGTGGTGCTGGTGGTACGAGTGGTGGTGGTGGAGGTGGTGGGTGCTGGTGGTGCTGGTGCTTTGTTCTTCTGAGCCTAGTCCTCAGAAGGCAGAGGCAGGCCCAGCCCAGGCTATATAGCGAGGTCCTGTTCCTAATAACCAAACCGAGCTAAACCAAAAACAAACAAAAATACCCTTACAGACTAATGTGACTGGTGACCTTGTAGTTCAGTTTTTTGATCCTGAGTAATGACCGAAGCACAAACAAGACAAGCATATGTACTTCACTGTTCTTTTGCTGAAGAGGCTGTAGTCTGGATGTCTCACCACACGTGTTTGTAAATATATTTCCCACACTCTCAGCTCCTCTGTATCATCTCACGGAGTTTGTGCGTCTTACTGCGTGTGTTACACATGTGGGGTCGATCATCCCTTACACTGCTGCTTCTGTCATTGACTGTCGAATTCATGTAACTCGTCTCAGAGCCGGGCTTGTCATTTGGGTCTGTCTGCCTTACTTCTCTTTTCAGGAAAGGAATGAGGTACATATGAGTTCTACTGAAGCTGATGTTAGGGCTTGGTAACTAATGACTGTGTATGGGAACTGATCCATAGGATCAACCTCCATTTTTATTATTCTTGTTTGGATTTTTCAAGACAGGGTTTCTCTGTGTAACGGCCCTGGTGGTCCTGAAACTTGCTCTGTAGACCAAGCTGGTTTCAATTCACAGAGATACCTCTGGCTCTGCCTCCTGAGTGCTGTGATTAAAGGCTTGTGCCACCACCGGCCAACTTCTTTTTTCCCTCCCTCCCTCCCTCCCCCCCCCCCCCCCCCCCCCCCCCCCCCCCCCCCCCCCCCCCCCCCCCCCCCCTCCTTCCTTCTCTCGCCCCCTCTCTCTCCCTCCCTCCCTCTCTCTCCCTCCTTCCCTCCCTCCCTCTCTCCCCCTCTCTCTCTCCTTCCCTTTCCTTCCCTCCTCTCTCATAAAGTGTCTTTGTAAATAAATACCTCTGAAACCAAGAAGTCCGGACCCCTAGACTCCTTTAAAAACAACAAAACTCTCCTAAAAAGGGCTTTTGATGATGTAGCGAGAATAGTGTGTTTGTACTCGGTCCTCAATTGGAATAGTTCCATTTATTAGCCAAGCAACTTTGGACCTTGGCTTTATCAGTAAAAGCAAGGTGGCTGAGAGAATTAAAACCACGTCTGTGAAGTGCCTACCGCTGCGCTGTAGTAGCAACGCCACTGACAAATGCCTGGTTGAGTATTTTGCGTTGGACTTCCTCGGACTCACTTCTCAGAATTCTGGCCTTACGGGTTTGTCTCTCCGGAGTTATTGGCTGCCTCCATTCCTCTCAACAAGACATAGCAAGGTGTGCGGTGCCCTTTAACGGAACGCTCTGTAGCATTGGCAAGTGTGGTGTGTTGAGAAATGGGGAGAAACACCTAGCGTTAAAAATGGGAGGGCTAGCCCCAGGCTGCTGATCCGCGCCTCCGCCCCAATTGGTCCGGTGACACAGTATTTTAGTCTTTTCTGCGCATGTCAAGGCTTTTTGTCCCTCGGCGGACACCGTTTCCTAGCCAAGCAATGTCTGCGCTCTCGCTGATATCTTAGCGTGCGGAGTTCTGCCCTTTCTCCGACGCTTGGCATGGCGAGCCGAAGGGCCCGGCAGCGCCTCAAGGGCGGCGGCGGCGGGGACACGGGCCCGGCGGCGGAGAAGCTGCGGGAGCTGCTGGGCAGCCGGGAGGCGGGCAGCGCGGAACAGCGGCCAGAGTGCGTGTGCGGCCGGAGGGCGTGGCGGGCGGGAGGTCGGGCGGCCGGGGGTCTCCGCAGCGAGCCGGGTTCGCCTGGCCGCCTCCTCCTGGCCCTCCTGGGAGTGTCCGGGTTCGGGTTGATCCTCGCCCGTCCGCAGATCCCTGCATTGTTGGAGCTAGGGTCTGCCACGCTTCAGGTTCAGGCCCACACTGAGCAGGCTTCCTGCTGGTAGAGTTAGCCGAGCCTCTGTGGGAGCTGTTGGCTGGAGAGTACGCCTTTTACACCGCGCTGCCTCCCTTCTGATTCTCCCAGTAGCCCGTTTGCTGTTTTCTCCCCTTCAGCCCTCGAAAACACCAGCAAGCCTGTAGCCTGTAGGTCAGGGCTGCAGTAAAGGAACTGTCTGCTGCACCTGCACTTTGTATTAGAGGCCTCTATTCGTTTAAAGGAGGGGACGATAGATAGGCTTAACGAGGGGTGACGTTAAGAAATGGGGAGGGGGCATTGTGGCCTTCAAGTGAGTAATTAATTGGCTTGAGGGGAAAGGGAGTGTTGCAGGTGAAATAGGCCAAGGTGTCCGAAGTAGTGTGTTCCCCAGTAGCAGGAAGTGGAAAGTGGGATTGAAAAACGCATGACAAGCCGGGAGGTGGTGGCGCACGCCTTTAAAAAAAAAAGAAAACGCACGACAAGCCCTTCTTTTAGGTGAATGGTTTATTGCGTTGGTGCCTTTAGCCATTCTTGTCTATTCTGTCTGCATTTAGTCTTCCCTAGCAGGCTTCCTGATCCACTAATGGTTTTGCTTTCCCTTCTGGGCAGGTCTGGAAATAAAGCTGGGCAAGTCTGGGCTCCTGAAGGATCCACTGCTTTCAAGTGTCTGCTCTCAGCAAGATTGTGTGCCGCTCTCCTCAGCAACATCTCTGACTGCGATGAAACATTCAACTACTGGGAGCCAGTAGGTGATCTCTTTAGCCGTTGTATTTGTGTGTTTGGTTGCTGTTAGTTTCTGCAGTCCTAGGGATCTACCCCATGGTCTTGGGTGTGCTAGGCAAATGCTTTACCACTAGACTACATCCTTAGCCCTCAGTTCTGGGATTTGGCCTTTGATCTTGATTTGGTACTTAGGACTAATTAACAAACAAGTAAAATGCAAGTGTGAAAATATTAAAATAAATTATCTTCACTTTTATAGCCTAAAACCTATTGATTTGGGGCTAGCGAGCTGGCTCTGTGGTTAAGAGCACTTGCTCAGTCATGAGGATTATAGTTCAAATTTAGGTGAATCCAGCTCCAAATCATGACAGCAGTATGGTGGTGCTCTAATCACAGCACTTTGGAAACTGAGGCAGGAGGATCTCTTATGAGTTCAAGGCCAGTCTTGTCTCCAGAGCAAATTCCAGGAGGAGGGGGTGGGGTGGGGGGGCTACTTAAAGAGACCCCATCTCAATCAATCAATCAATCAATTGTTCTCTGATATCTGATCAGATCTGATCTTTGATTTCATGCCCTCTTCTGGTACACATAGCACACAGGTACATGCATGCACTCATACATAAATAAAACAGGTCTTTAAAATAGTCCAAACTGTTGGTTTAGTTACTGTTGAAGCCTGTGACCTTTAGCTGACATACTCAAAGGTGAGACTTAATAATCTTTTAAATGGTTTTATAAGTCTAAGTAATACTTGTAGATCCAGGTTTTAAAGCTAACAGTTACTACAAAACTTGAGGGAAGTACAGTTATCCATTTTCATCCTGTCCAGATCCCACTTCTTAGAGGGAAACTATATTCTTCCAGCTTTTTAAGTTTATTTCTTCTGATATTTGCCAAAATAATTGTGGGGGCTTGTTTTTTGTCAGCTTGACACAAGCAAGAGTCATTAGAAAAGGGTGGATCCTCAGTTGAGAAAATGCCTCCATAGAACTGGGATATAGGCAGCCTCTAGGACATTTTCTTAATTAGTGGTTGATGGAGAGGGCCCAGCCCATTGTAGGTTCTGCCATCCCTGCACTGGTGGTCCGGGGGGCTATACGAAAGCAGGCTGAGCAAACCATGGAGAGTAAGCCAGTAAGCAGCACTCCTCTGTGGCCTCTGCATCATCAGCCCCTGTCTCCAGGTTCCTGCCCTGTGTGAGTTCCTGCCTACATTGTTTTTGATGATGAATTGCTATATGGAAGTGTGAGTGTCCTTCTCTTGGTTTGTCCTGTCCAACTTCGATGGGGTAGTTTTTGTTTTATTATAATTTTTTTTATATTTTTAAGACAAATGAGTGAATGAATGAAAACCCACTAGGGTAAAGACTAACAACTGAACTGTCATTTAGACTTGCTGAGAGGGAAATCTATTTCCTCCAATAAACTGACACAGACTCTCAGCCACTCCAGGACACCTCATGTTCAGATGTACTTGACCAATAGAGAATCGGACTCCACAGGTTTCTTTGTTGTTGTTTTGTGTGTGTGTGTTACTAATAGTGCATGCATAACATTTCTGATTTATATGTTTATGTATTGTTTGTTTACTTTCTAGTATAAAAAATTTGGAAGTACCCTTACCCAAACACATTTGTATCAAAAACCAGAGGGAAGATGCTTACTTGGTGTATGTAAGGAAAATAAACGACTTACAGTTTTTCTGTTTAAGTTAAACTTTTTTGTTTGTTTGTTTGTTTGTTTTGTTTTTTGAAGCAGTATTTCTCGTGTAACAGCTCTGGCTGTCCTGGAACTCGCTCTTGTAGACCAAGCTGGCCTTGAACTCACAAAGATCCACCTGTCTCTGCCTCCCAATTGCTGGGATTAAAGGCCTGCACCACCACTGCCCGGCATTAAACAGTATTTTAAGAAAATACAGTAAAATTTTTATTTTAACTTAAAAATATGAGGTCATTTGTTGTTTTTCTTGCTCATTAGTTACAAATGTTAATTCTCAAATTTTGTGTCTGACAGTTTTGATGGGACTCTTCACCTGTGAGCCCGTGAGGGGCTCTGCTAGTACAGCCCTGACCACATCTGTTTCTGCTTTCAGACACACTACCTCATCTATGGGAAGGGATTTCAGACGTGGGAGTATTCCCCAGTGTACGCCATTCGCTCGTATGCTTACCTGTTGCTGCATGCCTGGCCAGCTGCATTTCATGCACGGATTCTGCAGACTAATAAGGTAAGGGCAGCTAGCCTGATCACAGTCACGTCGGTCAACAGGCGAGTCTGGGAGCAGTTTTGAAAAGAGAACAAAATCTATTGACGATTAAGAGGCTGATTTGTTTCTTTTTCTCTTCTTTTTGTTTTTCTTCTTGGACAAGGAGTCTTGGTGTGTTTCATAGACTAGTCTGGAACTTTTGGACTCCCACTTTCCCCCCCTCATTTCTCAAGTTCCTGTGTCTGTAGGCTTGGACTATCAAACTACGGGTGTGCGAGCCATGTGGAGGTTAGAAGGCAGTCTTTTGGATTTGGTTCTCTCCTTCTACTGTAGATGTCTTGGATCACACGCAGGTGTCAGACTTGTGCAACAAGCACCTTTCAACCTGCTGAGCCACCTTCTGGCCTCACCATCCAACACACACTAATCGAGCAGCCTTCATGTAGTATAGATTATGTTAAGTGATTGAACAGCTGAGTCTGCCTTCATGGAAATTACAGTTCCATGGGGGAAGAGAAACATTAAATAATTCAAAATGTAGATTTATGGAAGAAAAGTACAAGGCGCGATGGGGTAGCATATTAAGAGAGTCTAATTTAAGTAGGGTGCTCAAGAGTTAGTTGCAGCCTGACTTGGCTTAGGGTTAAAAATTTTGACAGTACATGTTTTGGTGTGGGTTTTTTTTTTGTTTGTTTGTTTACTCAGTTACTTGACTATCTAGGCTTATGCTTTTTGCCAAATTTGGGAGTATGTGTGTGTGTGTGTGTGTGTAAGTGTGTGTGTATAGGTGTGTGTGTGTAGGTGTGTGTGTGTGTCTGCAGATCTGAGGGGCCTGTGTAAGCACATGTGCCTGTGCACAAGCGCAGAGGCCAGAGGAGATACCAGCTGTCTTTCTCTATTGCTCTCCACTTTATCCCCTTGAGACAGGGCTTCTCACTAAACCTGAAACTCTCCATTTTGCCTAGGAGATGGCCAGTAAGGTCCTAGGAGCCACCTGTCTCTGTCTCCTGATGCTGAGCTTACAAAAGCACATGGCCATCCATGCCTGACTTTCACATGAGTTCACTTCTTCATGCTTGTGTAACATGCTCTCTCAGCTGTGGAGCCGTGTCCCACAGTGTGTGTGCCTGTGGAGTCCAGAGGTGTCAGAACCCTGGTAGTTGTAGCTGCAGGTGGCTCGGCTGCCTGACATGGACGGGAACGCCAGTTCTCTGGACTAGCAACACGTACTCCTAACTGCTGAGCCATCTCTCTAGCCCTGGAAGCAGTCTTTGTAACTGAAGGGCTAAGGATTATTTCTCATATAAATTAGTTTGATTTATGGAGAGTGGTGGGATGGATTAAATGAGACTGAGAAATAAGAAGAGGCCAGCTTTGTGTAAGATCTGATCCGTTAGAAGATACTGGTGGTGTTTTTGTTGCAAAGTTTTTGAGGAGAGTCGTGGTTACAGTTGCATTTCACAATGATCAGAGAGGCAGCGCACAGAGTGGCAGGACACTGTCTTCCTTCCCTGCCAAGTATCTCATTTCTGCCTTTTTAGGCTTTCTTGTGCTTCTGAATTTGTTAGAGGAAAAATAAGATGGAGGACTCAGTAGAGAACCAGCAGCTTGCAGTGCTACATTTTCATTTCTAGCTGAGCTCCATTATCACACAGAACTTGATGTTTCCAGACTTCATCCTCTTCTGTCGCTTACCTTACATACGTGGTGTGAACAGCTCGTGTTCCAGTTCACTCTGTTGTGTGGTAAGAGCATTCAGATTAAAAACAACTTGGCGGGAAGGGGTTATTTGGCTTATGCTTCAGATCACAGTCTTCATCAAAGGAAGTCAGAGCAGGAGCTCAAACAAGGATTTAAACATCAGCACGGAGGAATGCTGCTTGCTGGCATGCTCCCTGGCCTTTAACCCTTTGGCTTTTTTGTTTCCTTAGGCTAGGCTGGCCTTGAACTCGCAAAGATGCGACTACCTCTGCCTCCCCAGTGCTAGGATTCAAGTATGTGTCACCACACCTTTCTAACCTGCTTTTTATACAGCCCAGGTCTATTTGCTTTCCTAAACAGAGGAGGAGTGGATTGGGGGGGAAGGACTGGGAGGAGAAAAAGGAGGGGAAACTGTGGCTGAGATGTAAAATAAGTAAATTTATTTAAAAAATAAAATAAGAAAGAATGGGAGAAAAAAAATATGTGAGCCTCCTCAACTAGCTGCTGTTAGATTTCCTCCTTTTTCCTCTGGTCTGTAGACATGCATGTTCCTTCATGACATTGGATGTGGGTTCATTTTGTTTCAAGTGCCAGCTTCTTGGCTGAAATCCTTACCTGTGATATAGTCAAGTCAGTTCTTCCCTTAGGGTCCTAGGTCTTTCTAAATGAAGACCTCCTTCATCCCACAGTAATAGTTATCCCATTATCTTGTTAGCTTCTTTTTTACCTGTCACTTATGAGACTTCTGTCATTGTCCCCTCACCCCACCCCTTTTATCCTGGTGGAATGTAATTGAGTTTGTATTTTGATCTTTATGCTGAATATCTCCGTGAATTTCCAGGCTGATGCCAGTGGTTTGTCAGCCGAATCTCCTGGATTGTTTTTCACTTGGGTTTATGTCCTTGTCGATTTTATGTTGCTATAGTAAAGTACCCAAGGCTGGGTAGGCCATAAAGGGAACAGACAGCTGGGGGTAGCGGCACAGGCCTTTAATCCCAGCACTTGGGAGGCAGATGTGGGTGGATCTCAGTGAGTTTTGAAGCCAGCCTGATGTACATAGTGAGCGGATAATTGAAATAATATAGTGTTAGCATTCTGGCAAGGGTACCCTGGCTATATCATTTGAAGGAGAAGCAGAAAGAAAGTAGGTGTATATCTGAGGCAAAGGCGAGGCAGCATGCTCGCTCTGTGGCAGCCCGTTCTCAAGGGCGCTAATGCAGCCCCACGAGGACCTGCCCCTACTGAGAGAGTAGTAATCTGTTCAGTGAGCAGAAACCTCCTTGCTGTCTACCAGGACCTGCTTCTTATAAGTTCATTATCTTAATGTCACCGCCCTGGAGACCAAGCTGCTAGTAGTCAAATGCTTAGGGACAGACCATAACTATACGCTTTCTTTCTCTCGTTCTGCCCCTTGGGCCTCATTTCTGTTTCCTTTTGCACTGACTGGGACTTTCAGTTACAGTGCTGATAGGGGAGCCGATGGCATCCTTGTCCTGCTGCTGAACAGTATATGTCTGTGTGTGTGCACGAGAGCGCAGGTGTCTACAGGCCAGAAGAAAGTGCCAGATCTAGACTTGGAGTTATAGGTGGTTGTGAGTCACGTGAAATGGGTGCTGGGACTGAGCTCAGGTCTTCTGAAAGAATAGTATGTGATCTTAACCTCTGTGCCCTCTCTCCAGCTCATTTCTTTTTTAACTTTCAAATACTCCATAGTGTGAGGAGTCCTTATCATAGACACGTCTCAAATTGTCTGTCCCTGTGACATCTGTACAGTTGCTTATCGTGTGGTATAGGCTTTTCGTGTCTTATTAATGAATGAATCTGACTCTCATGGGCTCTTTCTAAAACTCATTTGGGGATTTGGTTGGTTGTAGTGATAAGCGTGGGCAGTGTTTCCATGCTGGCTACTTGCAGTTATTCTGCTGAGTATGGAAGCAGAGTTATGTTGTGAGGATTCTGTATGCTCTGTAGTCTAAAAGCTAATCAAGGGGCTGGAAAGGTGGCTCAGTGGCTTCAAAAGTGCTGGGTGCTCTTTCAGAGGACCTGCGTTCACTTCTCAGCACCCACATAGTAGTTGAAACCATCTGTAACTGCAGCTTCAGGGGTCTGATGCCCTCTTCTGATCTCCTTGGAAGTAGCTCATAGACATACGTGCAGGCAAAACACACATGTGCATAAAATAAAAATAAGTAAATCTTAAGAGCTAGTCATTACAACCCTTATTGCTGTTTTATTAAGCTTATGCCATTAATGGAGCCAGGCGGTGGTGGCGCACGCCTTTAATCCCAGCACTCGGGAGGCAGAGGCAGGTGGATCTCTGTGAGTTCGAGGCCAGCCTGGTCTACAAAGGGAGTTCCAGGACAGGCTCCAAAGCTACAGAGAAACCCTGTCTCAAAAAACAAACAAACAAACAAAAATATAGACTTGATTAATGCATAGTACAGATGTACAGATAGGAGTTAAACACCTTAATCCCAGTAGGCTGCCATGTCTCCTCTTACCATTGTATATCTTTCCAGTCTTTCATATGCATATAGTTTCTGTAACTGTAATGCTGATGTATTTTGTAAATAATCAGTATTTAAATTTTTATGGCTGTTGAACAAGTGCTTCTCAACCAGGTGAGGTGGCTCATATGTGCAGTCCAGCATCCAGAAGGCTGAGGCAAGAGGATAGCTGTAAGTTTTAGGTCATCCTGAGATTCATAGTGAGTTTCAGGATAGCCTGAGCTACAGTGTAAGACCCTTAAAAGGGGAGAGGAGGAGCTGGAGAGATGGCTCAGCCGTTAAGAGGACTGGATGCTCTTCCAGAGGTCTGAGTTCAATTCCCAGTAAATGCATGGTGTCTCCTCACAACTATCTGTCATGAGATCTGGTGCCCTCTTCTGGCCTGCAGCCAAACATGCAGGCAGAACACTGTATAATAATTAAATCAATCTTAGGGAGTAAAAATGGGGAGAGTAAGGGAGGAGAGGACTTGTTGAGTGAGCAACAAATGAGCAAGGTATCACAGGTTTCATCTTTGCAACCCCAGGTGTTTATACTCTCCGAAATAGATGTAGTAGCATGATCAGATGTATGCCTGCATCTTTGGATATTTGGTAGTTTTTACAATAGATGCCTTTATGAATGGAGGCTCCCACCCCTCCTACAGTAAAGAAGTGGGTGCAGTGAGTCTGGGGATATGAAAATTTGTGTGGTTCTCCTCAGAAGCATTGTACCAGTTTATAGTACAGTTTACTGACAAGTGAGGACATCGTCCTTACAAGCGACTAGGCTCCTGTTGCTGACTTCTGTTTTCTCACTCTGGCTTTCTTTCAGATTCTTGTCTTCTACTTTTTGAGATGTCTCCTGGCTTTTGTGAGCTGTATTTGTGAACTTTACTTTTATAAGTAAGTATCAAAGCTTTACATCCAAAAGCGCCAGGGGCCCTGCTGTAGCTCAGACAGCTGTCAGAGAGTACTCTCCTCTGGTCCTACAGCTTCAGCGACTTCTTGTCTGCAGAGGAATTGAGGAGCAGTGCCTCCAGCTGCCGTTCCCTTGGAATGTCCCTGATTTTAATTTGCAGTGCATGTCTCGCTCATCTTCATAGGATTTAGTGAAACCTTAGTTTTGGTTCTAAGTGAAGGATTGATTGATTCACTTCTTCCCTAGAGCTGAGCCGATGGGAGACTATTCCCAGTGTTGTAAGACTCTGCTCTCGTTTGCACTCAATACATGGCCTCACACCAAGTAGCTCTCAGTTGATTGAATATTAATGAATCCATTATGCATTTAAGTATTCTAGCAATAAAATAGCTGCCTTTAAAAAATGTAACACATAAAACCCATTAAATTTAATAGTGCCTTAACACATTAAAAGAAAGTACTCAGACTTAAGGATCATTATTAAAAGTTTTCCCATAGCTAGATGTGCCAGATTAAAATTGATTTTTGTCCTTGACTCTGACAAGATTAGAGGTAAAAATAAAACCAGTACTCCCTCTGGGGATTGTAGCTATAAGTTGGTTTTCATGTGGATTTGGGCCTGAATTCAAATCAACCATCTCATCTCCTAAGACCCATGATGGAGATTTATGGTGAATTGTCCTAGATTAGTAGAGGTCCCATGCATCACATAAAAAATTTCCCTAGAGAACTGGACTCTTAACCCAGATGTCAGGAAATCACCAGGACTATGTTAGGACTGTAGTCCTAATACACAAGAAAGGGTGATGAAGTCAGGCTGCAAAGAGGCTTTGCGGCAGAGTGCGTGCCTCATGTGCACAGGGTCTGGGTTTAGTTCCTGGGAGGGCGTGAGAAACAGAATAAAGAAGTCACACCAAAGTACCACACAGATCAGGGAAGTCACAAAAAGAGACAAGAGTTGAAGAGCTAGCAGAAATTGCAGTCATCAAAAAGTTAGCCTGAGCCGGGCGGTGGTGGCGCACGCCTTTAATCCCAGCACTTGGGAGGCAGAGGCAGGCGGATCTCTGTGAGTTCGAGACCAGCCTGGTCTACAAGAGCTAGTTCCAGGACAGGCTCCAAAAAAAACCACAGAGAAACCCTGTCTCGAAAAAACAAAAACAACAACAACAACAAAAAGTTGGCCTGTAAATCTTCATTTATTAGGAATTATTAAAATGAAAACAGTATTTTCTGTGTGTAGAGAAGTGAAAGAGAGAACTGAAAACATGAAGAGAAACAAGAACCTCCAGAAATGACCAGGCCGGTGTGAAAAATAGTAAGAACGTATAGAAACAAAAATGTAGTTATTTTATGTTGACTTTATATATATGCACATATAAACATATATGTGTGTAACATCATTCATATAATTTGATATTTAAGACTCAGTAGATAGTCTAGACAGATTAAGACTGCTAGTAAGCAAAGTAGTAAAATGAAAGATAAATTTGAAGAAATTGCTGGGAATAAAGTTAGATAAAAAAGGAATAGAGAGGAAGTTAATGTGTAAGGTTTCTAGCTCTGATACAGGGAACAAGAGGAGACATCATTCAAGGGAAGTGTAGCACACACTTTTTTCGAGCTAGTGGAAAAGGTTGATAATCCATAAATTTAGTAAATCATGCATCTTAATCCAGGAATATAAAAAGAATTTAGTGAAATTGTGTAAAACACCAGAGATAAAGAACCGATCTTAAAACTGGACGAGGAGTTCATGGAGTCCCTGTAAGGGCGCATTGAGCAGCGAGACCAGTGGCAGCGAGAGCAGGACCAGAGACTGAAGCCCTTCCTTCATAGTTCCGAGAGAGCAGGCTGTGGGCTGGGGGGTGGAGTGCTTGAATACTCTCAGGGCCCTGGGGTCATCCCCAGCAGAACAAAATAAAGAATGCCCAGGCAAATGCCAGCCATGCAAAAGTGAACTAACATTTAAGATCAAGAGCTAAGTACAGATTTCCAGTTAAAAAGAAAAGAAAGAAAAGCCAGCCGGGTGGTGGTGGCACACACCAGGAGAATCTTTGTGTGTTCAAGGTCAGCCTTGTCTACAAATCGAGTTTTAGGACATCCAGGGCTGTTACATATAGAAAGTCTGTGATAAAAAACAAAAATAAAAACCACACACACACAAAGAAAACCCACCTACAAATTAGAGAAATTTTTATTAATATGTCCTTACTGAAAGAACTCCTAAAAGATGTACTTTGGAAGAATCAAAACCCTTTCAGGAGAGAAACATAAAATAAACCCAAGTAAAGCCACGCTTACACATGGACAAATACTGATCAAGTCAATAGCAGTGCTGGTCTGAGGGTCCACGCCTTCAATCTAGCATCCAGGAAGCAGACGCAGGCATGAGTTCGAGGCCAGTCTGGCCTACAGAGCGAGTTCCAGGGCAGACAGAGCTGTCACATAGAGAAGTTCTGTATTGAAAAACAAACAAACAAAATGAAAAAAAATTTAATAGCAACACCTAAAAGACATTAATTTGTGGAATTGGAAAAAAACAAAATAATCCCAATTTTGTAGAAGGACAAAAACATTGACATGGGTAAATTACGTGGCTTTTTGTGTTATTTTCTAGTCTTTTTTTCCCCTGAGAATTAACATTTATTTATGTTTTTAAGATATTTAAAGTTTATTCTTTGACACTTTCATGCATGTATATAGTATTTCTCGAGCATATCCACTCTAATTCTGCCCTACCATTTCCTCTAGTATCTGCCTGTAATTAAATCCCCCTTTTATCTTCATGTCTTTTTTTTTTTTAAATAACCCCCTGAGCCAGGCAATGATGGCTCTCTCTAATCCCTGCACTCAGGAGGCAGAGGCAGGTGGATCTCTAAGTTCGAGGCCAAGGCCAGTTTGGTCTGCAAAGTCAGGCCTACTTTGTCTCAAAAAAACAAAACAAAACAAAACAAAAAACACAACAACAACAAAAACCTCCCATTGAGTTCAGTAAGTGCTGCACACTTGCATATGGCTGTGGAACAATCGTCTAGAACATGGACCACCTACCAGCTACATCCCCAAGAGAAATGACTCCCCCGCTAGTAGCCATCCATATGAATAGGTCCTCAGCTGTGGCTAGGGCCTCATGAACCCCTCCCTCGTTCATGCTAGAATGTTGTTCCAGTCACCACAGCTTGCTGTGCGTGGCATGGTCATGTCCAGAAGACAGGTTTCATAGCACCCCTCCCATCCTCTGGCTTTTACATCCTTTCCCTCCACTCTTCAGTAATATTCCTTAAGCTTGCTGCTGCTGCTGCTGCTGCTGGTGGTGGTTTTATATAGCTGTCCTTTTAGAGCCGAGCATCAGTAGTCGCTTACTCTCATCACCTGGGCTCTCCATTAACCCCGACACTGTAAATAGAGGCTTCTCTGCCCAAGGCTGACTACAGTACTAATCTGTGGTTATAAACAAATGTTTAGGAAGGTTTTTTGAATTAATATGTATAGGTATTTTGATTGCATGTATGCGTGTGCACTTTGTATGTGCCTGGTGCCCTGAGAGGCCAAAAGAGGGTGCCAGGTCCTTAGGAACTGGAGTGGCAGATGGTTGTAAGCCACCATGTGGGTGCTGGTAATTGAAAGCTGGTCTTGTGGAAGAGCAGCCAGTGCTCTTAACCATTGGATAATCTCTCCAGCCCAGAAGGCACTCGACAACACGTCCATTTAGCAAAACCAAACGAGTAGCTTACCCACAACAACCTCTGAGCTTCCCCAGCAGTGGGCTTTGAGCCAGGTTTACAGTATCAGGCATGAAGTCCTCCCGTGAAGGAGGACTCAGGTCCAGTCAGAAAGCAGCTGGTACCCTTAGCAGTTTTGTCACTGTTGCACCTGTGGGCACATCTTGCCTGGCAGGTTTGTATTGCAGCACATAGGGTCCACTGCTGGAGAAGGCCATTAATGACTTCTCCTTCAGTTGTCCAGAGAACCTTCTAGCACTATGAATGCTAGTCATCGGGAGACAGTTTCAGGTTAGTTCTAGTTTAGTTTTCTCTCTGTCCTGCAAACAAAGTATATGGTACCTTCAGTATATAGGATGTGAGCTAACTGTGATGGAAAAGTGATCTCTGGAAATAGCTTGGGTTGTTTTGGGAACCTCTGGGACCTCCTTGACCAGTAACTCATAGGGAACAGTCCTGTGCCTGGTGCTGATATTTTCCTTTAATAATCCATGTCATCTGGTAACAACGTTATCTACTCTGTTGAAACCTTATTTTTTATTTTAAATAAAGACATTTTGATTAGCTTGTAAACCAGTAGGCATCCATACATTCTCGTTCTGATTAATCTGCCTCTCTTCTTCATTCCTATGCCCAGTCACTGCTAAAACCTTTAACTCTTGTATTATCTCTCTGCTTTTGTTTTTATTTTTTGAAACACGATTTCTCTGTGTGGCCCTGGCTGTCCTAGAACTCACTCTGTAGAGCAGGCTGGCCTCGAACTCAGAGATCCACCTGCCTCTGCTTCCCAAGCGCTGGGAATAAAGGCATGTGCCATCCCACAAGGCATCCTTCTCTGCTTTTATATCATCTGTGTTGAGAACAGCCTTTGCTGGACAGCTCTGTGCTAGGCACTTGACTAAGCATTTTCCCGAAATTAACCCTAACAGAAACTTTATGTAGGCATGGTTGCTATCCTCCTCTTACAGATGTGGAAAATGGCAGATTATCAAATTAGCCACTGCTTGTCAGAATTTGAACCTGCCGGCTGTGGGACAATGGTCTGTACCCTGTCACTTGTATTTTAAATAAATGCTGATTGGCCAGTAGCCAGGCAGGAAGTATAAGCGGGGCAATGAGAATTCTGGGAAGAGAAAGATTCAGTCTGCAGTCGTGACTCAGCCGCAGAGGAAGCAATATGAGAATGCCTCAAGGATAAAGGTGCCAAGCTAACAGACAAGAATAATGGGCTAGTTTAATATGTAAGACTTAATTAATAAGAAGCTTGAGCTACTAGGCCAACTAGTTTATAATTAATGCAGATCTTTGTGTGTTTCTTTGGGACTGAACAACTGTGAGACCAGGCGGGACAGAAAACTCGGTCAACACCTGCCTGAATCTGAGGCCTGCTATTTCTTACTATATCATGCTATCTCCCTATTGATAGTAGATATAATTCTAAATATGCAGCATTTCTTAAAGAAGACACCTTCTGTGCCAAGAGTAAGAAGTCTGTTTCTTATGCACATGAAATTGCTAACAACTTTGAAACACGTTTCCTCTTAAGGAGCTCTTCTGTGTCAGGAGGAAGAGTTTGGGTTTCTCATGCATATGAAGTTGCTGACAGTCTAGACAGCTCTGTGTTTGGCTTCAGCTCCTCATTGTTACTTCTCAAACACACCTCCATTTCTTCTTTGCTTTGTGACATCTGTCTCTTAGTAGCCACAATATTAATGGTTTTTATCTTTTCTTTGAGGGCTGTGTGCAAGAAATTTGGGCTGCATGTGAGTCGAATGATGCTGGCCTTCTTGGTGCTCAGCACCGGCATGTTTTGTTCATCCTCCGGTAAGTAGGAGGGCAGGTGTGGGTCACAGGTTCACCTTCCTATGCAGTTGCCTTTGAGGAAAGCACTCGGCCAGCAAGGTTATGTAGACAAATGCTTGGCAGGGCACTTGTGTGACCTGCACAGATTCATGAGAAGTAGACCCGGCAGTTTCACTGGAGAGTTTCTGTTCCTTCTTCCTAATGGCCACTGGGGGAGGAGAGTATTTTTGAATGATGGCTCTTTTTTCTGCCTGTTATTTGAGATGTATTCTATAGAGGTTGTATCCCTTGGGCATTTATTTTATAGTTAGCTTCTGGACACTTAGAATAAAGGTTCTAAGTAGGACTTGTAGCTTTCCAGCTGTGTTGCCTTTGAACGCCTATATTCTGTGGACTGAGCTAAGGCAGCCTGCTCAAAAGATAGGTGGTTCCCAATTCTCCAGAAAAAATATCCTGCTAAATTATCTCAATTTTCGTTAATGCTTATATAATCAAGAATCTAGTAGGTACACTAAATACACAAAATAGCACCTTGCACAGAGTTCATGGTTAGCATTTTCTTCATTGACTATATGGAAATGAATGTTCTGCAGGGACCTCCGGGCTCCACCCTGGACCAGCTTGGAGAGCCACTGTAGTGAATGTGCCGTAAATGCTTCATCAGCATCAGCAGAGACCTCAGATTTCTCTGCTCTTTTGTACTCTGCACTGGCAGCCAGAGTTGACTTCAATATTATTTAACATCTGTCTGTGAAAGTTGCATCTCACATGTTCTATGTTTTAGTTACTTTGCTAATCCAGAAACAGATTTGTATGTGTGGGGCGGTCCCTTAGTTTTGCAGTGTAGTTGAGGCACTTAGGAATTCAGTCTTTACTGCCTAGCCTTTGAAGTGGGCCCTTGCTGAGTGTCCTAAATCTCACTGCATATTCATTGTAGTTCTTGTTAGAATCAGCTGATTTTTTTTGCTTCAGGCCTTATAAAGCACGAGAAGCCACATTTTTGTTTAGTTGTTAGGAATATTTTGCTGCTGTTGCAAGAGCCTTGAGTGTGTTCAGACTCTTGTACACCATGACAAAGTTATGGCAGATGTAATGGTTAAGGGCTATGCCAAAGCCAGAATGTAGCTCTGAGCCTTGAGGAGGCTTCCTAGAATCCCTGTAGAGAACAAGTGTGAACCAGGATATCTTAGCAGAAGAAACCAATACATCGTCCACAATGGGTCTGGGTCTTTTGAATCATATTCTCTGTGTGGCAACAAAGGTGGAGAGTCCTGGATTTGTTTAAGCTTTAAATGTAGGTACAGGCCAGGAGAGGAATGGATGGCTAGTATTGTGTAACTTGGGGCCTTGTGTACTTGGAAAAAAGGTCTGAGGAGATAAAAACCACAGTGCCTTTTGTGTTTTGAAAAGGGATGTCCTTTGACTACCTGTTTGTTTCCTTCACTTCCTCCCTTTCTGTGTGTATTTCTTTCTACCCAGGGTCTCACGGTCCAAGACAGGGTCTTATGTGGCCTCAAACTTGCTGCACAGCTGGGGATGCCCTTGAACTTCTGATTTTCTTGCTACTACCTCCTGAGGGCTGGGACTGTAGGCATGTGCCACGATGTCCAATTGTGGTCTAGAAATTGAACCCCAGGCTTTGTGCATTATAGGCAAGCACTCTGTCAGCTGAGCCATGTCTCCAACCTTAGTGCTTGTTTATAATAGTGTTTTCCAAAGTAGATTCATTTTGCAGTGCAGGTGAATTTTTAAAATCAATATCTAATCTCATTCTCTTGTTCCCTTTTCTCTTTGCTCTTGTAGCATTCCTTCCTAGCAGCTTCTGCATGTACACTACATTGATCGCCATGACCGGATGGTATATGGACAAGACACCCATTGCTGTGCTGGGAGTAGCAGCCGGGGCTATTGTAGGGTGGCCATTTAGTGCAGCCCTTGGGTAAGAAACTTAAGTTATTCCTCTCCTGTATACCCTGGGCATCTGGTCAATCCTGATGTTGTATCAGATGCAGATTTCCCAGCCAGCAACGAAAGCTAAAGGAATTGATTTGACTGGTGAAGACTTTGGGAACAAAAGCATATTACTGCTTCTTTTTGTGTTTTATTCCAATGAGAGTAATGACTGCTAAGCTCCTGCTGAATGCTGCCATTGCTAGCATTACCAAACCCTTCACAATTTTTATTTTTAAATTTTACAATTCTGCAAGAAGCTATAATAATTAGTAGTTTTGAGTGGGTTGGATTTTTGAGACAGGGTTTCTTTGTGTAGCCTTGGTTGTCTTGGAATTAGCTCTGTAGACCAGGCTGGACTTGAATTTACAGAGATCCACCTGCCTCTGCCTCGTGAGTGCTGGGATCAAAGGTGTGTGACACCACTTCCTGACAATAATTAGTATTTTTATAAGTGAGAACATAGGTAGTAAGATTTGAAATAATTTGCCATTAACATTATGCTTGCTTTTTAAAAAATGCTTTTACTAGCATATATTAATTATACATACCAGGTTTCACTGTGACATCGTCATACATGTATGGATTGTATTTCAGCCATTTTCCTCAGCCGTGTTACTGTCTCTTGTCCCACTCCCTCTCCTGCTGACCCCTTTCCTCTGTCCTCTAAAGCTTCCTGATGTTTCTCACACTGCTGCAGTCCGTGCTGTGCATTTTCCTTGTCACCCGGATTGCAATGCTCTCTTTTCTCCTTCTCTTTTCTTGAAAAAAAAAATGTGCATGGGGTGTGTGCCTGTCTATGTTCCTGCAGGCTAGAAAAGGGCAGCCCATGCTGTTAATCACTAAGCAATTTCCCCTGCATCCCTTCTCCTTTCTTGCGCCAGCTCCTTCCCCAAGTTTAAGTGTGTTTCCACTTCCTTCCGTACTCTTTGTTTCTACTACTTCTTTCTCCGTTTGTCTACCTTAACTTCTCGACTATACTAGAGGAATGGCTCATTGGTTAAGAGCGCATTCTGCTCTTGGAGAAAACTGGAATTTGGTTCCCAGCATCCATACTGGGTGGTTCACAACTGCCTGTAACTGCAGTTCCAGGGAATCTGGTACCCTCTTCTGGACTTTGCAGGCACCAGCACTCACATATTATATACATAATTTAAAAATACATCTTAATAGTTGTTATTAACATTTTAAATATAATATTCCATATTTTTAAAAAGTACCTATAGGATATAGCTCAGTAGTAAAATGTTTGCCTGGAATGTATAGGACCTCACCACAGCAACAAGCAACCAGAGAGCAGATTTAATGAGGTAAAAGGGTTTTTGGAGACTGGGGAGATGACTTAGTAAAGTGCTTGCCGTGCAGAGCACCCACTTAAAAGGCAGGTATGGTGCTTCTGAAATCCCAGGGCTAGGATGGAGACTGAGGAGTTTCTGGAGCTCACTGGCCAGCTGGCCTCGCTGAATTGATAAGCTCCAGGGTCAGTGGTGGACCCTCTCTCTCAAAAATGCAGTGGAGAGCCACTGAGGGAGAGTTGGCTCAGCAGTCAAGTCACTTGCTGTACAAATCTGAGTTTGATCCCTGGAGTCCACATAAGTGTGAAGGGGACAAAACTGATTCCTCAGGGTTATTTTCTGACCTCCACATACACCATGGCATGTGTACCTGCAGACCTACACACATGAGAAATTATTTATTTACAAGTTAGAAATATATAATAAAGTCCTAGTTAATTTCAGAAGGGAGAGGTCAGTATTTGTCAGGTCGGTGTAGGATAATGATGTCCATGAATGTATACTGAATATGTCTTACATGTTCAATACGTATAGATCAGTGTCACGATGGTCCAGCAGCATCTGTCTGTTTCTTGTCCATCTGTGGCATACCTCTCCTGATGAGTCCTCAGAAAGACCAGCTTATTTTTGAGAAGACGTCTTGTCACATACCAGCTTCCTTTCTTCTCTGCCCCTGGGAAAGCCGTTTGGTTCTCTGCTCAGCATAGACCTGTGTGACTCTGTCCCAAGTGTTTGGTGCTTTACCAACATCTTCCTGTGTTTCTGTTGAATAGTTTACCCATCGCCTTTGACTCGCTGGCCCTGAAACACAGGTGGAAGAGTTTCCTTCACTGGTCGCTGGTGGCGCTAGTTCTCTTCCTGGTGAGTCCTGTTTTCTGCGTTTGCTCTCATGTTTGAAGTAGCTTCTGATGTGGCAAAGGAAACATCAGGAGCTCATTTTACTTTTCATTCTGAAGTTTTTCCATCAGCATTTTGAAAAGTACCAATGCTGTTTTTTCATTCACTTTAGGTGCCTGTGGTGGTCATTGACAGCTACTATTATGGGAAGTTGGTGGTTGCTCCTCTCAACATTGTCCTGTATAATGTGTTCACTTCTCATGGACCTGATCTTTATGGTAAGCCTTCAGAAAATTTGAGGAAAAAGTAGAAAACACAGAGCTTTTGACTGCAGTGTAATGAAAACATAGCCCATGTCTCCTGACAGGTGCGGTAGTCAGCGCTGACCCTCCCTCGATGCTGCTGAACGTTATCCCCAGATCTAGACTCAGGGAGCTTGAAGGAGTGTTGGCTATGCGTGGTGTCACTGTGTAGCCAAAACTAGTCTTAAACTTGTAGCAGTCCTTCTGACTCCGCCTCCCAAGTGACACAATTGTAGGGTTGACCATCCATGCCTGGTCATGGCTTTGACGCTTTTTAAATTTTTTAATCTAACTACTTTTGAGATGGTTGTGGTGGTACATGCCTGTAATTTCAGTACTGGGGAGGCAGAGGCAGGAGTAGCAGTTCACAGCTAGCTACATAGCAAGTTTGAGGCTAGCTTGGGCTACATAAGACCCCTATCTTAAAAAACAGCAGCTGGGTGTGGTGGCACACACCTTCAATCCCAGCACTCAGGAGGCAGAGGCTGGGGGATCTCTGTGAGTTAGAGGTCAACCTGGTCTGCAAAGTGAGTTCCAGAACAGCAGGGCTGTGTTTTTTATACAAAGAAACCGCATCTCAAAAAACAAAAAAACAAAGACCAAATACAAATCAACAACAACAACCAAATTTCTATTATCATAAAATGAATATAATAACAAAAAGAAAACAAACAAATAGCTCCGTCATCTCCATGTAGTAGTATTAACTTTTAGGAGTATATTCCTACATACGTTTTCTATACATATACATTTGATGTTAGTTTTTTTTGGGGGGGAGAGAAAGTTTGGAAAATCTGCAAAGTGAGCAGAGGAGACTCGCGTCAGCAGGAGAGAATGAGCAGACTGGCCTGTTTAAGATTGAGAGAAAGTGATTGCCTGTTGTGCCTCTGTGATGTAGTCTCCAGGTGTACCCGAGAACCTCTGTCTCTTACCCACCCCTCCCAAGTCTAGTTTTATTTGACTCCTGAATGCATTTGGGCTGGCTAGTTACCGAAAGTTGTTAGAGGCTTTTCTAGAGCAACCAAGCCACTAAATACTTCATGAGCAAATTTCCCCCTTGGAATCAGTGTGGTTTCTTTATCAATCTTCTAGGTGTCTCCAGAGCATTCTCTGCATTTGACTGCCTTGGGTTGGTTGGGAGTCAGGTTGATATTACATCTGTGTCTCAGGTCAGCTCCTATGATTAGTGTTTGTTGGGCGGCCTGGCCAGTTAAACCAGTAGCTTGCTCTGGCAGCCTCTAGATGTCTCCCTTCAGCTAGGGAAAGTTCACATGTTTTAAATTGCCCCTTAGTTTGGTTTATTTATACGATTTTATTTGACTACACCCAGACTGTGTGGTGAAAATTGATTTACATGTCCCCAATTAGAAATTTATCCATTCTTTATTGGTGAATGGGTTAATTTGAAAAACTGGCTTCTCACTTTCATAAGTGGGTCATTATATGCTGGGTAGTCTGACTGCTTATTAAACTCTAAAGAAAATATGAAAGTGATGCATTTTTGTAGCCCTTTAGAGGCTCTGGAGATGATTGGGCTAGTGGGGAAGTGGAGAAGAAAGGCCTGATGTTCCCGTTTAGTAGTGGGTTGGTCAAGGAGGCTGCGGTAGATTTGGGACTACAGTAGACCTGTGTCCAGTCTCTTCTTGGACTCTGGTGTCTGCAGTTCATTTCACACAATGTTTGTTGAGAAGAGTCCTAGGGTTTTGTGCCACTTCGTAAATCCGCTTTGAATTCACTCAATATAGTTTTGCTATCATGGAAGTAGAATACTGGTTACTCTGTCAGTAGTAGGGATTATCTCACCAGCCGTGAAAGTGATTGTGTATTGCTGTAGGTAGCTGGCCTTAACAATTCCTTGATAGAAGTATTCCAAGAACACAAATTCTACTCTGCTCAGAATTTGAACTTGACATTATTTTTTGTTCTGTTTTTCAAGACAGTATTTTTCTGTATAGTTCTAGCTGTGCTGGAACTCGTAGCCCAGACTGACCTTGAACTTGTGATCCTCCTGCCTCCACCTCTTTCAGCAAATCTTGCCACTACAATTGGTGATAATTGTTTTAAGTCTGATTTCAGTTTTTGGTTTTCAGAGTTTGTTTGTTTATTTGTTTTCTTGGAGCTAAGGACTGAGCTGATTACTGTTCTTTAAGAGTGTTAGCTTCTCCTTGTTTAGATGCCTCCCAAGGAGAGAATACTATCATAGCTTTGAGTTGGAACTCCTTATACATTGTAGGTTCACAGTAAAACATCAAGAAGAAATAGAAGATTGATTTCTGTAGAATCAGTCAGGATCCTCGTTGCTGTCAGGTCTTAGAACTGTTTTGGTTGGTCCTGATAGAGTGCTGACTTGGGATTTTTCTTGATACCAAATAAGAATAATACATGTAAATTATTTTAAGATGCTTGTTGGCTGTCAGTTGGCTCAGTCTCAGGGACCAGCATTGTGGATGCTTTGATGTTGTGAAGTCATTAACTGAAACCCAGAGAAGATATTTTTATATCTTAAAAGTATAACCATCCAGAAATTTTCTACAACTCAAAGAATAAATGGGAAGAAATGAAAGATTAGAGATGTCTCAGATGAATGACTCAGGACAGGACTTCTGCCCCTAACAGTTTAGTTGTCTTTGAATAGGAATGAGCTTTCCCCAGAGGTGGCACATGATTGAATGAGGGCCCTTCCTTCGCGGACCACTTCCCTCTTACTCCTCTAAGTGTCTCTAGCATTATGACTTTGGTTTCTAACCTTATTTTGCT
Organism: Alexandromys fortis; assembly: GCF_014885135.2. NCBI lineage: Eukaryota > Metazoa > Chordata > Mammalia > Rodentia > Cricetidae > Alexandromys > Alexandromys fortis. The sequence continues at coordinate 6,762,093 of NW_026067973.1, forward strand.
GTGAAGCTACAAAAGAGTCCGGTTTTTCTACCTCTGCCTCCTGATTATCCTTTTAAGCAATGCTGATTTCAGGAAATTGCTATGGTGCAAGGCGGATGTCACAAGGCACACTGATTAAAACCTGCACGTGTCATTCACTGCCTGATTGAAGTAATCCCACAGAGGAAAAAGAGATGAGAAAACGGCTAAATGTTGAGGGAGGGGAGCTTTCTTATCTTTCAGGTTTAAGGACCTTGAGTTATGAAATAAAACCATCGTGAGACTTGCATTTCAGCTGTTTTGCTTCCTTCCGAATCCTTTGAGTTCTGAGCAGGACCTGGGTCTCTGGTCATAATGGGGACAGGAGCTGAGGAGGCTGGAGAGGTGGCTCAGTGGTTAAGGTGTCTGCTGTCCTTGTAGAGGACCCAAGTTTGGTTCCTGGTACTGTGTCAGGCAGCTTACAACCACCTGTAGCCATAGCTCTGCAGCTGTGGTTCTCCACCTTCCTAATGCTGCGACCCTTTAATACAGCTCCTCGTGTCGTGGTGACCCCTAACCGTTATTTTCATTGAAATATGTCATTCTTTCATAACTGTAATTTTGCTACTGCTATGAATTGTAATGTAAATATCTGATATGCAGGATATTTGGTGTCTAACCCCTGTGAAAAGGTCGTTCAATCTCTAGGTTGAAAACCATTGCTCTAGAGGATCTGATGCCCTCTTTTGGCCTTTGCGGGCACCCACCCTCACATACACATTAAAAAAAAACACAAAAAAGCCACGCTGTTTTTTAAATTAAATATGTACATATATATACATATATACACATACACACATGTGTATGTATGTGTATGTATGTATGTGTGTTTCTGGTTCTACTGAGGACTGAGCCCAGGGCTTCATGCATGCTAGTTAGGTACCCTACTACTCAGCTATATCACTAACCCTAACCCTGAGTTATTGCTTTTTATGAAACACATGGAACCCTATATGTGTGACTGTAAAATAGGAGTTGAACTTTTCAAGGGGATACATAGCTATAAGCAAGTTTATCTGTTACTTAGTCTTCAGAGTATTGAAACTACAGTTAAATTCAAATGATGTCTTAAGATGTTTTAGTTTCATGTGCTCTGTGCTCTTTAGCTACTAGTTAAAGCGTTTCTCTCATTTGGGTTTGTTGGTGCTGCCTTAACAGAATATTAAGACTGGGCAATTTGTGAAGCACAGAAATGTGTTTCTGCTGGAGGTTAGGAGTCCAGTATAAAAGCTCTTGCAGGTTGAGTGCTTAGTGAGAGCTGGGCCTATGCTTCTGCAGTGGCACCAAGTTACTAAACTCTAGAGGAAAGGAATTCTGTATCTTCTGTGGTAGAGGAGAAGATGGCTAAATTCCTACTGATAGGAATAAAGTGAAATAATCGGGAACTCACCAAGGCCAGCTGGCCTGGGTCTGAAAAAGCCTGGGTTAAAACCGGTCTCGCTGAACATAGTGGACAATGAGGACTACTGAGACCTCAAGAACAATGGCAATGGGTTTTTGATCCTACTGCACATATTGGTTTTGTGGGAGCCTAGGCAGTTTGAATGCTCACCTTACTAGACCTGGATGGAGGTGGGTGGTCCTAGGACTTCCCACAGGGCAGGGAACCCTGATTGCTCTTTGGGCTGACGAGGGAGGGGGACTTGATTGGGGGAGGGGGAGGGAAAGGGGAGGCGGTGGTGGGGATGAGACAGAAATCTTTAATAAATAAAAAAATAATCCAGTAATTCTCATCCAGAGCTTCTCAACCCGTCTGCGTTTCCTGTGTTCCGCTCTTGCGCCTCCTGTATATGCCTGAGCACTGAAGAACGCCTAGGCTTGTGGATTTTCATTTAGTTGAGTGTTGAATTGCCAGTGCTTCTAGAGCAGGAGGCAGTAAGGGCCAAATACTGTGGCAGGCGTTGAAGGCATCACTAATGACGTCCTATCTCTTTCTCCCTCAGGTACAGAACCATGGTATTTCTACTTAATCAATGGATTTCTGAATTTCAACATTGCTTTTGCATTGGCTCTTCTGGTCTTGCCACTGACTTTCCTTATGGAGTACCTGCTGCAGAGGTTCCATGGTGAGTGGTTGGAGGAGGAGAAAGCAGGTGACAGGTTAAACACCAAGTGGAAAATGGCTTCTTTTAGTCTCCACTTTCTCTGTGAAAATGGTCGAATAACTGAGATTTTAGTTTGCATTTGTAGATTATTTGGTTAATTGTTCGAATTGAACAAGATGAAGCTTTGTGCCATCTTAAGGCAGCAGTTCTCAACTTGTGAGTCATAGCTCTTGGGGTTGCATAATCTATATTTACATTATGATTCATAACAGTAGCAAATTTACAGTTATGAAATAGCAATGAAATACCTTTATGTTTGGGGGTCACCACAACATGAGGAGCTGTATTAAAGGGTCAGCATTAGTAAGGTTAAGAATCACTGCCTTAAGGGAAGGAGGTCAGTGTGATTTTACCATGACCAGGGAAGCAGAGACATTTGGGGAAAGTACAGGAGATCAGCCTGTTTGAACCATTCCCCTTGTAGAGGCAAGCGTCTTGGATGATTGTTTACCATGATCTGTGCTGCAGGCAAACATTCTGAAGCTGGAACTGAAGCAGCTTGCCAGGGGCCAATGCTCCCGGCTTCCTGTGCTGTGTGGCACTCACCTTACTCTGACTGTGTGTCATACAGCCGCTGCTTTCTCGAGCGGTGGACCTGGGTTTCTGGTATCTGCACTATGGAAGACAAATTTGAGCAGAAATTCATGAGAGCTTTGGGAAGGTTTAGCTCGAGACATCTTAGTTGGTTTTTCGTGCCAGATGAATGATCTTCCCTTCTCACCTGCTCAACTTTTCTTGTTAATGGTTTATATAGCATGTGCTGTCTGGACAGTGAGGGGATCTTCACTCATTTAGAAAGATTTGGAAAATGATTGGAGGGGGCAGGGAGAATATATTATGGAGGCCAGAGGACAACCTTTGGGAGGCAGTTCTTGCTCTCTGTTGTGGAATCTTGGGATTGAACTCAGGTTGTCAAGTTTATATGGCAGGGTAAATCGCATTACCCACTGAGCCATCTCACTGGCCCAAGGTCAGGAGTGTTTACCTCCAGAGAGTTCTATAGTTGCACCAATGGTTACTAAACCAGACAGCTGGGAGGGCTCTTGACTGTCACGCTGTGGACATAATGAACACCAGGGGGTGCTGTCTGCCCACCTCTTGCCCGCATTTTGTAGATGCCTCCCTCATTATCAGTAATGCCAACCTAGCATGGATGCCTTTTTTCAAGGCTCTTGTAATGTCAGGAATTCTCCAGCATGTGCTTGGGGCACAGTGTTCTCTATGCTCCTTTTATTATTTTGAGAGTCTTTTAAGTACATGTTGGTTTCAGTTTTGTGATTCAGAGTAGATGTGGATTGTAAAGACAGAAAACTTCCTTTTAGAGTATTTTGTGTTTGCTTTGAAGCATTGTCATTGGTCTTGGTGACACTCCTGTAATCCTAGCACTCCAGAGAATGAGGCATTTGGGTCAAGTTTGGACAACAGAACAAAACAAGGCAGACTGGGTTGGGGCTTGATGAATAGGGTTCAAGAATTTAACTGATTTTTTTCTTTCTTTCATCCATGCTGTTTTAACAAACCCACTGGTGTGTGGATAAAAGGATTACTCAAAGTGGATTTGGTTAATTTGGGGAATCTTTGGTCTTAGTGGCAGAACCCATACAGAGAATATGCTTTTTATCTTTCACCACCTAGAGTTTATTAAGCTGTGTTATCCATTAACTGTACTTCCCCTGTGTTTTAACTGTTGTTCCTCCCTCTAAGCTTTGGGTCTCTTGGAAAAACCCAGGAGTATGTTCCTTATGTTAGAATGAGGGTAAATTCCTAAGTTGAAACATTTTAATGGGATGTCGTCCTAGTATCAAATTTAAATTAAAAAAAAAGACTTTGAAACAAAATACACTGTTTGGTTCTCACATGATGACAGGAGGATGTTATTTTGTCTTGCAGTTCAGAATTTAGGACATCCATATTGGCTTACTTTGGCACCAATGTATATTTGGTTTCTAATTTTCTTCATCCAACCTCACAAAGAGGAACGATTTCTTTTCCCAGTATATCCACTTATATGTCTTTGTGGCGCTGTTGCTCTTTCTGCACTTCAGGTGAGTTTCTCGGAAACATTTGTCTGCCTCTTCTTGATTCATTTCTGACACGATTGCTTGGGAAACTTTGAGGGCAGGTGGATGTCTGTGAGTTGCAGGCCAGCCGGTCTCCATAGTGTGCTCCAGGCTAGCCAGAACTGCTCAGTGCGACCCTATCTCAGCAGCAGCAACAACAAAGACCCTTATGGATAAATTACAGAGTGCACCTCTATCCATAACATGAAACCTGCTGCGGAACATATCCTGAAAGCTCTGTGTATTGATAAGGATATATTTCACTCTATTTGCTATTGATTGTGTTTATAATGTTCATTTGTCTCCTGTCGACAGGATCCATTTACTAATACATTTTAGCTTATCATATAGGACATCACAAATGGTGGCACATGGACAGACTAAACAGAATGTGTGTTCTACAATTATTAGATCAGAATCAGACATGATCAGGATTTGGGCATTATATCAGACAATTTGCAATATGGGGCAGTTTGTACTCTTGATTTAAAGCTTGTTCAGATCAGTTCTCTGGTAGAGTTAATTTTACATTTGTTTGATTATCTCTGTGTTTATGACTTTATGACCTCAACAGTTTGGGACCCTCTCATGATCTTGCTACCATTTGCAGTTGTCAGGGAAAGAAAAAAATAAGGTGATAGTTTTTGTTTTTAACAGATTTATTAAGTGAGAACTCATAAACTATGAGTTCAGCTTTTTCAAGTGTATAACTTAGTGGCTTTGGCATATTTGCAGGTGTCTGCAGCCACCAGTTTAAGACATTTTCATCACCTCAAAAGCTCCATGCCCATTACCTCGCACCCCCACCCCTTTGTCATGGTATACCCACAGTACAATGTCACTGTCTCCTTTGTATATCAATTTTTCTATTCTGTGCATCCCATGTGAGTGAAATCTTAAAATATGTGTTCTTTTATGAAAGATCTCTTTAACATGGCATAATGTTTTAAGGTTTGACTATGTTAGGGTGATATTATATTTAGTAAGTACATATAATATATATTATGTGGTTTTTATAATATATTACATATACTTGTTTGAGATAGGGAGTCTCACTGTGTAGCCTTGGTATGTAGACCAGATTAGCTTTGAATTCACAGAGATCCATCTGCCTCTACCTCTGTAGTTCTGTGATTGATGGTGTGTGCTACCATGTCCATCAGGGTGATAGTTTTAAAAGATAACTTTATTTATAAAGTATAACTTTATGTGAGATAGTTTAGAGATTGCTGAAAGCATTTCCTCTTCCACCAAGACACCTATAACTTGCATATCATCTTAACTTTTGTCATAATGTTGTCAGTGCTGTCATATCTAAAATACTGATTTATTCAGATATTTTAAGATAAGTTATTAGTGTTGGGGCTTACGTCTGTAGTCCTATACTTGAGGGACAGAAGCAAGAAGGTAGCAAGCTACTGAGGAATGCAGAGTAACAGCCTGTCTTGAGAAGCAAAAAAGAAAAACAACATTAGAACCTCACGCACCAGCAAAAATATACATTTTATTTTCTTTTGACACTAGAGTTTATTCTTGTAAAGTTGGCTGGCTAAGCAAACCTGCAGACAGAGCTAGAAGAGTTGACTTTGGTCTTTGAATTTGGAATGGGTACCACACCAAGTGTTTGCACATGCTCAGATCTTTCCTCACACCCCTTGTTATGCTTCTATATCCTAGTGTTTCTGTGATGGTGTGTGTCTATGTATATTGTGTCTGTGATGGCGTGTGGCTGCGCATGTTGTGTCTGTGATGGTGTGTGTCTATGTATATTGTGTCTGTGATGGTGTGTGGCTGTGTATGTTGTGTCTGTGATGGTGTGTGGCTGTGTATGTTGTGTCTGTGATGGTGTGTGGCTGTGCATGTGTGTCTGTGATGGTGTGTGTCTGTGTATGTTGTGTCTGTGATGGCGTGTGGCTGTGTATGTTGTGTCTGTGATGGTGTGTGGCTGTGCATGTGTGTCTGTGATGGTGTGTGGCTGCGCATGTTGTGGCATGTGTGTCTGTGATGGTGTGTGGCTGCGCATGTTGTGTCTGTGATGGTGTGTGGCTGTTCATGGTGTGTCTGTGGTGGTGTGTGGCTGCGCATGTTGTGTCTGTGATGGCGTGTGGCTGTGTATGTTGTGTCTGTGATGTGTGTGGCTGTGTATATTGTGTCTGTGATGGTGTGCTGCTGTGTATATTGTGTCTGATGGTGTGTGGCTATGTATATTGTTTCTGTGATGCTATGTATCTTGTTTATCAATACAGTTGCCTTTTCTTCTAGAAATGTTACCACTTTATGTTTCAACGATATCGCCTGGAACATTACACTGTGACGTCCAGCTGGCTTGCATTAGGAACAGTCTTCCTGTTTGGGCTCTTGTCATTCTCTCGCTCTGTGGCTCTGTTCAGAGGTAGACATACTGGGAGTGTCTTAACCCGTACTCACAAAGAACTTCACCTTAGTGTTTACTTGTAGCGTGTGGTTAGCTTATGCTGGGTGGGGTGTGGCTCTGGACTGAAAGGAGATTGCTAGATCACCATGTCACTACACATTTCCCCTCCAATAGCATTGATTTCTGACCCTCGTTTTCAATTTAAAAATTTTTTTATGTGTATAGGTGTTTTGTCTGAATGCATAGGTACTACATGGGTATCTAGTGCTTGTGGAGACCTGAAGAGGGCATTGAATTCCCCAGAACTGAAATTACAGACAATTGTGAGCTGCTGTGTGGGTGCTGGAAAATGAAGGAGGGACCTCTGAAAGAGCAGCTAGTGCTTTTAACTGCTGAACCATCTCAGCCTTTTCCATTTTTAATGTTTGCTGCTAATGTAATGAAACCTAAATATGTTATACAAATTGGAACTAAGTTCTCCTGGTTAAATATTTCCTAATAATTATTATTGGGGTCATAATAGTATAATATACCCAAGGAATAGAAAATCTAGAGGGTAAAACAGTATACAAAGAACAAGAAAGCAGGTTACATTTGGCAAATAAAGCCTCCCCTGTGGTGGTTGTCCCACCAAGAGAGACATCTGTGCTGGTAGAGCTGGCTTCCCACTGAGCTGCTGTGGGTTTTCACACTCTTAGAAATTTCATGTGGATTATAGTGGGATATTAAAATGAATTATAACTAAAAGCTAGAACCTCATCTTATGCTTTCATGAACTCTTTTCCCTTTTAGGATATCATGGGCCCCTTGATCTGTATCCAGAATTTTACCGAATTGCCACAGACCCAGCCATCCACACTGTCCCAGAAGGCAGGCCTGTGAATGTTTGTGTGGGAAAAGAATGGTATCGATTTCCCAGTAGCTTCCTTCTGCCTGATAAGTAAGTTGTCCTTTAATTTATAATATTTCTGTATGTGTAGAGGGTATATGTGGGGTTGTGTATGTGCATGTGTGTGTTCAGAAATGTCAGGGGTGGGCAGAGTGTCCTCTTCTCTCACTCTCTGCCTGTTCTTTGAGGCAGAGTCTCTTGCTGTACCTGGAGCTTGCTGCCTCCCCCCCACCCCAACTAAGCTGGATTGCAGTCAGCAAGCCCCAATGGGGTAACAGCAAATGCTCTTAACTTCTGAGCCATCTCTTTATCCCCATTTCCCAGAAATTTACATCAGAAAGTAGCAGTTCTATGGCAAGATTGTGTTAGAGTTTGTTTGTTTTGGAAGGCTTAATTTTTTTCTTTGGAAGTGTATGTATATGTGTGTATATTTGGGACACATGCACCCATGTGTAAATGTGTGAGGAGGTCAGAGGTCAGCTTTGGGTCTGCCCTGGTTTTTGTGACAGGGTCTCTCATGACCCAGGACTTACCAGTTAGGCTAGGCTGGCTGATTGGGTAACTAGCAAGTCCCTGGGATCGTCCTGTTTCTGCCTCCCCACCACTGGTATTAGAAGTGCACCCCACCACACCTGGCTTTTTCACTTGACCTCAGATTCTCACCAACTGGACAGTCTTCTGACCCTCTTTGGAGTTTTTACAGGAATTACTGACTCATTTATCTTCTTAGAGTGCTGCAGAATCTGCATTGTGTGCCTGCCTCTTTTTTCATGAGCGGGTGTTCTAAGTCATGTGCTTTTCCCTTCTCCTAGTCACAGGTGTGTCCTTAGGCTTGGCTGGCAACTTGTATGTGTGTGTGAATGTCTGTGTGCTCATACTCTTGCATGTCCTGGGTAGAGCTGATACCGTGTATCATCTTCTACTGCTCTTTGCATTATTTGTTTACTTATTTTTGCTTTTGAGCCAACGTCTCACTGTGTAGCCCTGACTGGCCTGGAACTTGCTACATAGACCAGGCTGGCCTCTAACTCACAGAGATCCACCTGCTTCTGCCTCTGAGTCCTGGGATTAAAGATGTATGCCACCATGCCTACCTCCACTTTATTTCTTGAGACAGTGTCTCTCTCCTTGCTATACCGAGAGCTTAGGGTTTCAACTAGCAAGCCCTCCAGAATCTTCCTGTGTGTCTCCTCGGTGCTGTGCTGGGATTGCAGCTTTTATTTGGCTGTTGGTGTTCCAAACGCAGGTCCTCCTGCTTGCATAGCAAGCACATTATCCAGGCCCCTTTTTGAGGGCACGTATTTATCATCCTGCAGTTGACACTAAAACACTAACAGTGGTGTAGAGACCCCGGCAAGAAGAATGGATTTAGAAAGTTTTTTTCCCTTCAACAATAAATTTCCACACTGATTTATAGGAGTAGGGATAACTATGATCGAGGTGTTCTGACTCCCTTTATACTCTGGTAGATGTGGTAGCGTACAACCCTGGACTTCTGTGTTTTCTTATTTGGTCTGTTTTCAGAGAGAAAGAAGTCTGGCTAAGATGAGTAATTAATGTTGCTGACTTCGCCAGCTCCTCACCTGGTAATGCAGCTGGTTTTTTTTTTTTGTTTGTTTGTTTGTTACATAATGAAGATGTTCGGTCATAAACTTGTCTTTTAAATGTTGGCCTAGGCCTTTGCCTTTAGTATGAGGATTATTCAGACCAAAATAGTATTCTCCTAGTGTTAGTGCATTTGCCATCTTTTTCTGTACATCTGGTGAGTTGGCTTTAATTCTTTAATTCATGTGGGAGGTAGTAACATGTTGACACTCCTTGTTCTGTGGTTGACTGTCAAGTTGCAAGTTTCGAAGCCGAGACTTGAGTAAAAGGATGGGGAAACCTTTAGTTGTAAATTTCTTGATGATTTCAGACCAACTTGTGACCTCTGCCTCAGCTCCCTGGTGAAGTTTTAGCAGAAATCGTGTTTTGTTCCTGGTGATCTGGGGTGAAGGGTTGTTTGTTTCAAGTCTATTTAGCAATATGATCTCTTTGTGTTTTTCTCATTCTTCTCATCTGTGTTTCTGACAGCTGGCAACTTCAGTTCATTCCATCAGAGTTCAGAGGTCAGCTACCAAAGCCTTTTGCAGAGGGACCACTGGCCACTCGGATTGTTCCTGCACACATGAATGACCAGAACCGAGAGGAGCCCTCCAGATATGTAAGGGCTGCCAACCTTCCCTTGTTGCTGCCTAGAGAAAAAGCCACTTTAGCTCTCTGGGCGGGTTACGCTGGAGCACTGACCAAATGGGTGTCTCAGAATATGATTTCTTGAGAGTAAAAGATGAAATAGGGCATGCACGGAAGGAGTGAATGGGATAATTTCTTTCCAAATCTTGTTTAATTTTCTAAGCATATAATTCAGTTAATTTACAAAGTTTTGCAAGGGCTGGAGATTTTCTGAGAGAACCTTGAGCTGTCCTTCTGAGTTCCCTGAAACTCACATCATTCCTTGGTCTCCTGAAATACTTGGTGGGGAGCTTCTAAGTGACCAGGTGACCTTTGACCTGGCTTTTGCTGTGCTCTGCTTTTGCTAGCACAGCACTCAGAAAGGCTGTTTCAGAGTAAGTTCCATGGAGCAATCCCTGTCAGTGCCATGATCTTCTACCTACTTGCCTTCAAGTCATGTGAATTTTTTATTCAGCTCTTTTGAGAGAGAACGGTTTTGATGTTTGATACTGGTAGAATTCTGGTTAAAAAAGTTGAGAGCTGACCTTCGAGATGGCTCAGTAGTAAAGGCATTTGTTGTTTCTGACTTCTACAACATGGTGCCTGTTGGAGTTTGTGAACCCCTTGATAAGCACATAAAAACTGTGTGTGTGTGTTGTTTAAATGTCATGTGATGAATAAATATAAATGATAGAATTAAATTCATAGATAGTAAAAGGCCCTTTGGTTAAATGGCTGGAAAGCACTATTTTTTGGCAACGTATTATTAAATAGATGATAGCTTAAATATCATATATTTAATTTAGGTTCTCTTGTGTCATATACTCAAGATATAGTGTAATAAGACAGAAGCTGACCTGCAGCCAGATAGTGAGGATCTCTCTTGTGTGAGCATCCTGATGTATGCAGTAGTGGGAATCCAACCCGGGGTCTGCTGTGTGTTAGGCCTGTACTCTGCCACTGAGCTACATCCCCAGCAGCCTGGCATTTGTCATTTAGCATAGTGTCTGGCACTGAGGCATATCTCACAAATGCTCTTCATCTGATAAAGGATCCCTTACAGAAATTATAATCTGCCCAGACCTTTCACCGTCCTGACTGTCACTAATCTCAACCTAGCTTTGATTTCAGTTTGTCCATGGTTGTTGTCTTTTCCTTATCAGTGTCTTTGTGTTGGTGACCATGCCTGGAGTACTAGTCTCCACCTCACGCTATCCGAATTCTCTTCAGATGGGAGTGACTGTGTTCACCGTGTGTAGCAGGCTCTCTGTTAGTGCATGAGAGATGTGTCTGCAGTCACCGAGTTACTGGCCTTCTTTCTGTTGCCTACATATTTCTGATTTGTTTCTTATGTTTGTCCTGTTCCTTCTGGATTCCCCACAGTGCATAGGATGGATAGGCTTGTCAACCTCGTCACAGCCTGCTGGTGTTATCTAGTGATTACAGCTAGTATCACCCTGCCCGTTTCTCTCTCCTTATTTTTTAATTTTTGGGACATGGTTTCTTTATTATGCAGCCCTGGCTGTCTTGCGGCTCTTTCTGTAGACCAGGCTGGCCCCAGACTCAGTGATCCACTTGCCTTTGCCTCCCAGATGTTAGGATTAATGACAGACATCACTGTGTCTGGCCTTCTGCCAGTTTCTTATCCAGCAGACCCCAGTGGATTTCTGAAACTCTGGATGTGTTATGATTTTTCTGTACATATAGCTGTGATAAAGTTTAATTTACAAATTAGGCACATTAAGAGTTCAACAATAGCCAGGCATGGTGGCGCATGCCTTTAATACCAGCACTGGGGAGGCAGAGGCAGAGGCAGGGTGGGTCTCTGAGTTCGAGGCCAGCCTGGACTACAGAATGAATTCCAGTTCTCTACACACCCCTAATTCAACACTAATATAGTAGAAAAAATTTAATAGTATATATAGTAAAAAAAATTATGTGAATATGTTTTCTCAAAATATTTACTGCATTGTAAGTTTTCGTAACCTCAGCATAGGTCATTTCTGTTGGTTTGCATCTTACTGATTTAGGTTTGATATCCTTTCAGTATACTGGCTTTTGATTTGGTCTGTTACTTTCTGGAAACATTGAAGTATCATGAGACGATTTTATTTGTGATTCTCTGGCATCTTAATGTAAGTGCTTATGGCTGTAAAATTCCTTCTTAGAATTGCCTTTACTGTATCTTTCATTTTTCTGATAGTTAATTTGTGTCTAGGAATTTTAAAATTCCCTTCCAGGGGTTCTTTGCATGCTCCTGGGTGTGTATTCAGTAGTCTTATCCAGATGTGAATGCTGGGAACTACAACAGTGAGTGGCCTGGTAAGACGTGCCGAGTGGTGCAGTAGTGGCACAGATGTTAAGGTGGTAACCTTCCAGTTGGATTTAAAGCCCATTTCATAAGACAGCTCCTGCCTAGGACTGGTCTTGGGTGAAGAGCCTGTGGCTAGCTAGGTCATGGGACCTAGGAAGAACCCACTACTTTTATTCTGCTATATGGACATGGCAGTAGTAAACTGGCTCCTAATGACTTACCATATACCTGTATTAGTGCATCATTCAACCCTTATCAAAGGAGCAGTAGATGGCCATTTCCATAGAGACCCACAGACTGCTCAAGATGAGGAGAATAAGAGATTACAGGGTGTTCAGCCCTCAGTGGGACATCTCTATCATATCCTTCCTCCCAAGGCTCTTGATATTTTAACTAGAATATGGCATAGAATAGTCCAAAAAGACCAGAACAGAGGCAAGATTAAAAAAAATACTTTTCATGTATTTGGATGTTCATATCTCTCCCTAAATTTCTGTTATAATTCTGTTGAATAGTTTTTTTGTGCCTTTAGTTTGTATCCATCCTCTATACCAAAGATTTCAAGTTTTTTCTTTTTAATATTTCTTCTTATTTATGTTATATGTGTATGACTGTATGAGTGTGTGTATCACTTTTGTATAGGTGCTGTCAAAGGCCAGAAGAGGGTGGAGCTACAGGTGGTTATGAGCTGTCTGATATGGGTGCTGTGAAGGAATGGTCCTCTAGAAGAGCAGTCTATGCTTTTAGACCCAGCAGTCCCCAGCCTCAGACTTTGCTTCTTAACCACACTCTAGAAGTCCTGGAAGCTGTCATAGTTTTTAACGTTTTCCTTTATTGGTTTCTGAATCACTAATTCCTCCCCGTGGTTGCAGTCTCTGACCCCCGGAATCCCCTCTTTCTCCTGATTAGTCCACAGAACTGCTTTCTTATGGGTTTTTCCTTTTCTATAATGAGGTCTTCTTCCCCAGTGTCTGTTTCTTTGCTGATTTTCTCATCTTGCTCCTCAATTTATTTTATTTATTTATTTATTTACTTACTTACTTATTTATTTATGTCTTCTTTGAGATAATTGGCTATTTAAAAATTATTTTTTAATTTTTTTGTCCAGTACTTCAGTAATTTTTATCTCTTTGGAGAGAGGAATTTTTGGAGGAGTCATGTTACTTCGTGTTTTCTTATTTTGGATTTCTGTGTTATGGTTTGTTTATGGGGTAAACACCTCATCCTGTTTTTTTTTTTGTTTTTTGGTGTGGTCAGTTCACTTCTGTGTTGGGAAGAGAAAGCAGACTGCAATAAAAAAAGCAAACTCCAACAGAGACAAATGAGATGCTTAATTTTAAAAAAAAAAGACATTTGGGAATAACAACTATGCCCCCAACAAGAACTGTAAAGAGAGGAGCTAATGTCATAAAGGGTAAGGTAGGAAGTTGAACAATTTGAATGGTAGGTATTAATAAAACAACAGAAAAGGGGGAGAGACACAGCAAAGTAGGAAAGAGTGAAAGTGTGTGGGGTGAAGTTAGGAGATATACAGTAAGAAAAGGAAACTGTCCAGTGGGGCATGAAGAACAAGTCCAGAAGAGGAAGATGGTTCCTGCTGTGTCAGAGCCTCTGAAGAAAAAGTGAAGGAATTTCAGAGTCAAAGGTGAAGTATAGGAAAGCACCTGTCAGAGACAGAGACACTTAGCTTCAAAAGAGCTGACTCAGCACCTTCACGGAAGGGGAAGGGGATAGGCAGATGTGTTCAGGAATCCCTCAGTTTGATCTTGCTGGTCCAGCCTGAGGACTATCTGGTTGGATGCTCCCTGTGCCAGAGGCGCTAGGACAGTGCATATGTAGGGGTGGGAAATAGCTGGGCAGAGGTTATATTTCCACCAATTGTCTCTGGGACCTTCAGAAAGAAGATGATCCAACCAGAACAGTTTGCCCTGGGGCTGGGATGGGGGTGAGACTCAAGTTCTGGGTGACTGCGGTGCTTCCAGTCTCTGTCCCAGGCTCCACTTGTACACACACAGTTGATTTCTTCTGCTCTTCCCAAGTGGGAGCACAATGGATACTGTCTCCCATATAGATGCATTGTCCGAATTAGTGTCCCCCTGTAACTGATTTCCTGGATCCATACTCACAGGATGGCTGTTCACTCAGCTGGGACCTGCAGATGTAGAAACGCAAGGGCCTCTGTTCCTTTGGTCATTAAGTCTGATGGTAAGATTCCCCAGCAACAACAGTGAGGAAGGTAAGAAGCCTAGGCCCCTCCAGACCTGCTGCTTGTTGTGCAGATCTCTGCTTTTTTTTGTTTGTTTGTTTGGTTGGTTGGTTGGTTTTGGTTTTTTGAGACAAGGTTTCTCTGTGTAGCCTTGGCTGTTCTGGAACTCGCTCTGTAGATCAGGGTGGGCTTGAACTCACAAGGATCCACCTGCCTCTGCCTCCCAAGTGCTAGGATTAATGGTGTGCACCGCCACCACCTGGCCAGATCTGTTTTAACTACATTTTTGCATCACACCAGATCCTGCATCTTAGGCGCTCACCTTGGAGGTCCCTCTTCTCTCTTGCTGAAGCTCTGCTGAGGGGAAATGTCCCTCTTCCTATAGTTCTGCAGAGTATCCAGTGCAAGGTTCCTTCCTGTCTGTCACGAATCTGAATTCCAGTGTTTGGGGATTTCACCAGTCTCTTTCTGGTGCCTCCTGCTGTATAACCCACACCACTCCTGCAGCTGTGTTCCTTGTCTTTTCAATCCCGTGGGGGCTCGGGTGTATGTGCTGGGCGTGTCTCATCTGCTGAAGCCCCTTCCCCAAATCATACCTTTTTGGTTGATAAAATGTCTGAAATTGAGGAACATTATAAAAATCTCGAATTGTGTTTGTTTTGTCTTTCGAGACAAGGTTTCATGGAACCCAGACTGGCCTCAAACTTGCTCTGCTGCAAAGGCAGCCTTGTATTCCTGATCCTCCTCCTCCACCCATTGACAAACATATGCCTTTAGCGGTGGGATTATTTCCTTTAGAGACTTGAGAAAACTATCATCATTTGTATCCGAAACCTTTTGAAGAGGTGGTAAAACCTCTAGGGTAAGTAGGAGGGTAGGGTGTTTGGCTGTCCCGTTTCATGACGTAGTGGAAACATTAAGTTTAAGTTTGATGTATTGAGCCAAATACAGTAAGATCTGATAAACTGGGGGAGTGAGGGGATGGTGACTGTGGTGACTAGTGTTTCCTGTTGCACAGCCTCCTAGATGTTTGAGACCTGCGAGGTCTCAAGGCACTAGGGGGGTAGTGATGACCAAGAAAAGCCCAGTCCTTGACTTTACAGAACTTGGAGGACTGAGCTGTAGGAAAGCCTGGCCTCACTGCAGTTGCTTACAGAGGCACATGAGGAGACATTAATCAGATATTCTGTGTTTAGAAAGACATTGTTTTCAGAGGTTAAGTATTAAATTAATATCTCATGTTAGCCATTATTGTATTAGGCAGCCTACATACCAAATTTTAGCTATGGGAAAAAATGTCCTGGCTTTTTTTGTTTTGTTTTGTGTTTTTCTAGCTTTAATCCTTGTCTTGAATTGTGGGAGCTGTGGGCCCGCTTTTCGTGTTTATTATAGGACATTTGGTTTACAGAGATTTTCGCATTATTCTATGTTCCTACATATCGAATTTTCCTTGAGTGACAGTAGAGAAATAAGATCTGTGGTATTTATGGAGATCCTTTCTCTGTGATCCTCTCCGCACGGACCCTCGACAGAGACCTCTGTTTTTCCAGTATGTGTGTCACTGTCCTTTCCAGCTGATACATGCCTGAGTGCAAACTCACATCCTTCCTATTTTAGCATAGTGATAGTTTATTGTGTTTTAATAAATAAAGCTTGCCTGAATATCAGAGAGCAAAGCTAGCCACACTAGTCAGCCATACAGGCCAGGCAGTGGTGGCACACGCCTTTAATCCCAGCAGCCACACTCGTTAGCCATAGAGGCCAAGCGGTGGTGGTGCACACTTTTAATCCCGACACCAGAGCGGAATATAAGAAGGGAGAAAACAGGAGCCCAGGGTCTTAGTCTTAGTCTCAGCCTGTGGTTTGCTGGAGAACAGTTGAGTCTGAGGTTTGGTGGATTGCCCGTTTGATCTGAGCCGTTGGTAGAAGTGAGAACTCTATAGTGGTTTGGTTGCTTTGCTTTTCTGATCTTCACCTTGAACCCCAGTATCTGTTTTTATTATTTGTGCTACATTTTAGGACTTGGGAGGTTTGGCTCAAGCTAATGGATGGACATTAGGGGATGTCACTGAGAATAGGAGGTTGGGCTACTCTTTCCTTGTCCTCACACAACATTCTAGTGGAGATAAATACACTTGGTATAACTGTTGCCATTTTAGAAGTTACCTCTGCTCAGTCTTTATGCTTCTCACGGCCTTTCTGTAGGCTTGGGATTTGTTTTCTAGTGTGTACATCCCTTCCTCTCAAATGGTCTCTTTAATTCTTATGTCTTTTTCATCTCTTCCTTCCATCCTCTTTAGCTTTTTAAGGGGTGTGGGATGGGAGTCTCTTAAAACAGGACCTCAGGCTATAGCCCAGTGTGGCATCAAACTCTTGATCCTCCTGCCTCAGCCCCGAACTGAAATACAGGCATATGTTATCATATCTGGGTCCTCTGCAAGAGCAAGTACTGTTAACTACTGAGCCATCTCGCCAGCTCTCAGATGATTAATGTTGATACCATTTAGTGGATGCTTCTGGTCCAGTTAGGGATAGTCAGTGCTGCACCCCTTCCATTTTACATGTTGAGTTTATTGACTTGGCAGTAGACACCAGACCAAGTTGAAAGTGGGATGGTTGGTGATGGGACGTTGTTGCTTCAGGTTCTCCTGTTCTCATTTTGCAGAGGTGGTCGAATATTCCTCTATTATTTGAGCTATTAGTGTAGTTACTCCTAGTTGGTAAGTTCTGTTTAGACATGTCATTGATCTTCATTGAAACTCTTAAAGGTTAGTGACAATATGTTCATTTTACAGGCAAAGAAATTATATAAAAACCTTAAATGACTACAGTTCACATATAATTGGTGGTAGAGCATAGACCTGAATGAAACTAAGCCTGCTGTGTTAAAGTTCCTTTTCTAATAACTTTATCTGCCCTTGAATGAAAAACCTTGCTTCTGGAGGCCTTTGTCATGGCTTTTAGTTTTCAGCAACTGTTTGCCAAAGGATAAGGCAGAGGTTAAAGTCTTACAGAATGCATTGCTATCTCAATATGGCTTTGCCCTGGTGGCTCTCTGAGGCCTTTACTTAGAATTTCCCTAGGGACGATTTGGCGAGTAGAGCCTAGGCTGACTGCTAAATTAGTTACTACCTCCAGTTACAGTAGACTGTACCCAGCCAAACCTCCATAATTAGACCTGTGCTGTGCCTAACTAGGAAAGGTCAGGCTGAGGTGAGGGATTGTAACTGTGTGAACTGGACCCCCTGTGGGAAGGAGTACAAGCTTAAGACCATCAGGCCCTCTGCCTCTTGCTGGTTCTCCTTAGAAGCATGGCGTTGGAAAGCCTTTAAAATATTGCATCATGTTCTTACAGTCGCCCAGGAGCTGCAGAGTGGGTGTACAGACAGAAAAAAGGCCACTTCCTGAAGTGTTTATGCAGAGGACCATTTTTAGAGAGTTATGCAGAATGGAATTGGGTCTGACGTCAATTCTCAGTGTGCTTTCTCTTCCCTGGAGGAATAGCCCATATGGAAAGACAGATGTGAGACTAAAGTCTTCTTTACATAGAAATAAAACTGAGGGAATGAGAACAGTGCTGGGAGGTGAAGTTGGAAGAGAGCAGCTTGCTGCAAGCTATTGAAAACCAGGTTGCTCTTATGTGCACTGGGAAAAATCTTCCCTTAGGTATAACCTAAATATATAAAATGTCGGTATACAGCTAATTGTTTTAAGAGAAAATACCTGTGGAGCCACTTCAAAAGACAAAAAGTAGAATATCCCAGACCCCTCTGGGTCCTGGTGCTTCCCGTGACCAAGGTCTATACCATCTCCGAGTAGTCTGCTGACTTTACAGTAATAATTTCCTTGCTTTTGTCTTTATTTTAAATTTTCTTCCCATTTCTTTATATGTGCGCATGAGTTGCTTGTGTATATGTGTGTGGACACGTGTGTGTGTGTGTGTGTAGGTAAGAGGACAACTTGTGAGAGTCAGTTCTCTCCTACTATTGGGCTCCCGGGATTAGACTCAGATCCTCAGCCCAACTTCAAACATTCTTGAACTTGTTTTATGGTTCAGGTATTTCTGTTAGATATATTTTAGGTTGAGTTATATGAAATTATCATTTTTATTTCAGACACTGAATATTAATGATTTCATATATTGATCTTATACTGGGTGTATTATTATTATACCTGGGGATATTAAGATGGTTTCCTATGATTCTAATATCATAGGAAATACATGGTTTTCTGAAAAATTTTGTACAACTTAATGTATAATTGTTGCTTTATATTATGGCCAACATTTTTTATGTTAATTTTTTTTCTAGACAAGGTTTCTCTGTGTAGCTCTCTCTGGCTGTCCTGGAACTCACTCTGTAGTCCGGGCTGTCTTTGAACACAGAGATCCACCTGCCTCTGCCTCCTGAGTATGGGGATTAAAGGCGTGTGCCATCACTGCCTGGCTTCTATGGTAATTTATTTCATGTTGATTTAAGTAATTTATTTCATGTTGATTTAACTTTACATTTTCTGCTTATTAGTGAGATGGAGCACTTTTCATTTGTTTCATCTAGAGATTTTTGAAATACCTATTAAAGGAGCTTGCCCATTTCTTGTTGGGTGGTTTGTTTCACTGATTGACAGGAGCTCATCTTACATACTGTGAACCTCGACTGCTTGATGTGCGTCATCTGTCTTCTAGTCGGCACTTAGGACTTGATTTTCAGATAGAGCGAATTGATATTCCGTAGGCTGTGAGCAATTGGACGACTGCTGCCAATCTTCTGTACTTCTCTTGCTCTTCACTCCCGCCGCTGTGGTTCCTCAGCTGTGCTGAGCCTGCTGTAGAGGCAGTTCTAGGCCTCTGTCCGTTCTCTTCACTTCTTGCAGGAGATGCTCCTGATCTTGCTGTATTGTTAGAAGGTGCAATTCCATCTCTGACTCCATCAGGCGTGTCCTTTAGACCTCTAGAATAAGATAGATGAAGGGAGCAGTAGTGAACATAAGTTTGCTTTTCTTCTTTTTGGTTTTTTGAGACAGGGTTTCTCTGTAGCTTTGGAGCCTGGGTCCTGGAACTAGCTCTGTAGACCAGGCTGGCCTCGAACTCACAGAGATCCACCTGCCTCTGCCTCCCAAGTGCTGGGATTAAAGGCGTGCACCACCACCACTCGGCTAAGACTGCTTTTCTAGAGTTAGGCTGTACACTCAAGTTGGCTATTTAAGTGTCTGTGGGGCTGGAGCGACTTAAAAACATAGACTGACTACAGACCACTTCAGCTGCCTACATGCGTGTCTGTCCCCAGCTGCCTCAGGGTAGCCCATGCTATTAGCCTAGGTAGCGTGGGTGTTTATTTCTCTAAGCCATATGGGAATTCTTAGGGTTATAATTGGGTCTCTACTCTGCAACAATCTTCATAATTACTGATGAAGAGCTCACCTTTTCCGTTTCAGATTGACATCAGCAAATGCCATTACTTAGTGGACTTGGATACCATGAGAGAGACACCCTGGGAGCCAAACTATTCATCCAACAAAGAAGAGTGGATCAGCCTGGCCCATAGACCATTCCTGGATGCATCTAGGTATGTGACTTCAATTGTGGCAGATGTCCTAATCAGTGGTAAAAATGAATGCTGGAGTTGAGCGAATCCAGTCCTTGGCTGTCTTGAGTAATTCTTATTTCCTTTTTATTTGGTACAGTTTTGTCCATGTGTACTGAGAAATTTAAGAGTACTCTCTTCTTGAGGCCTCGGAATGCAAAGTACATTCTATTATTATCGTAATGAAAGGTCCTGAGTAGTACAGGTAGGTCTATGTGGAAACTCAAATAAGGTTTTGATTAGTTTTGGTAACTGACTTTAACTGACTTAACCGAGCGTTCTGACATTGCTAACAAGATTAACTGTACTTTGAGGAGCTTGATGTCCATAACTATCAGAATCAAAGCTCCGCAAGTACTGGTAGGACTTCTATTGGTTGTTTGAAACAGGGTCTCACTCTGTAGCTCAGGACTGGCCTGGAACTCATTTAGATAGACAAGGCTAGTCTTGAACTTGGTGGTGATCCTCTTGCCTCAGCCTCCATTGGCTAGACTGCAAGTATGCCTCGCCTCACCTGGCAGATCTAGTGAAGGTTTTAAAAGAAAGACCCAGGACTTGGCTGGCTCTTCAGAAAGGCCTGGGAATTAGGTGCAAAAAGAATGATGGGAAGCATGAATTGGAGTGTGAGGGTGTTTATAAACTTACTGTTTGAGGCTGAAAGAGGGAGACAGCCAATAAACATAAGAAAAGAGGAAATAGTCAAGAGACAGAGGCAGGTGAATCTCTTTGAGTTTGAAGCCAACTTGATCTACAGAGCAAGTTCCAG
This sequence comes from Alexandromys fortis, assembly GCF_014885135.2. Lineage (NCBI taxonomy): Eukaryota > Metazoa > Chordata > Mammalia > Rodentia > Cricetidae > Alexandromys > Alexandromys fortis. Next base: position 6,782,618 of record NW_026067973.1, read on the forward strand.
GACAACCAGGGCTGTTACACAGAGAAACCCTGTCTTGAAAACCAAACCAAAACAAAACAAGACACAAAACAAACAAAACCAAGAAAAAAAGGAGGAACTAGATTTATATATAAATAAAGGTTCTTTAGAGGAAGAGAGCCTATTGAATGTGTTTGTAACTATGAAAGGGGATTGTTAGGAGCACACTGGAGGCCAGAAGTGGCTGGTCAGTCCAAGAAGATAGAAGCCTCAGAACAAATTGGCTTCGATTCATGCTACTGTGACCAGTTACCTGAGGCTGAATGGCTAAACCAGCAGACACTTTATTCTGCATAGTCTTGGAGGCTGGAAGTTTAAGGCCAGTGTGCCAGCAGTCAGATTCTGGTGCGGGACCTCCTTCTACCTAACGTGAGAAAGAGGATGAACTCTATTCTGGAGGGCTCTCCATCATCGCACTGGGGGTCAAATTGGAGCATAGGAAAAACACTTTTTGTGATGGGTCTTATTATGTAGCCTTGGCTGGCTTTAAACTTGCAATCTTTCCGCCTCCACTTCCCAACTGAGGAATTACAGGTGTGAGTCGTGTAGTCTAGAATAACAGTTGTAAGTAGAGCTGTTATAGATTAAGTTTCTCTTATTTGAAATACTTGGGACTAAAAGTGTTTTAGCCGTCAGATTGTGGAATATGTACAGATATATATAATAAGATATCTTAGGGACAGGATCCAGGTCTACTCACAAAATTCATTTATGTTTCATATATTCTTTATACATATGCCTTGTTGGTAAATATTTTTAAAAGATATTAGATTTTCAATCAGATGTGGGGGCGAGGATGGTGTCCACAGAGGCCAGAGGCCTTGGAGCCTCTGAAGCTAGACTTACAGGCAGCTAGAGGTGAGCTACCTGATGTGGGTGCTGGGAATCAAACCTGGGTTCTCTGGAAGAGCTGCATTGCTCTTAACTGCCAAGCCTTCTCTCCAGCCCTGTGGTAATTTTACATGATTTGTTTAAGAAACAAGTTAATGGGGCTGGAGAGATGGCTCAGTGGTTAAGAGCATTGCCTGTTCTTCCAAAAGTCTTGAGTTCGATTCCCAGCAACCACATGTTGGCTCACAACCATCTGTAATGAGGTCTGGTGCCCTCTTCTGGCTTGCAGGCATCCACACAGACAGAATATTGTATACATAATAAATAAATAAATATTAAGAAAAAAAAGAAACAAGTTAATGGTGTGGCTCTTGGAAAAGTTCAAACGATCAGATCAGGGCTACGCAGTTTTCATAAATACCCACTGGCACGTTTTGGGCAGGTGAGTTTTCTTCCTCTTTGGGTCAGTATTGAACAGTGTGACTGGTGAATTGTACGTGTGAGCATGTTTAGCTTTGTAGGAAGCTGCTGTTCTGCGTTCCTACCCACAGAGAGTGAGGATTTGCCTGCTTGTAGTAGGGACTGTAGTATGTATCTTGATGTGGCTTTAGTTTTTTTTTCTCTAGTGATATTTGGTGTGGAACATCTTCTTATATGCCTGTTTGTCATCTGTAAGTCTGTTTGGATGAGGTGTTTTTAAAGTCTTTGGGGCTGCTTGCCTGCCTGTCCTTCCTTCCTTCCTTCCTTCCTTCCTTCCTTCCTTCCTTCCTTCCTTCCTTCCTTCCTTCCTTCCTTTCTCCCTCCCTCCCTTCCTTCCTCCCTCCCTCCCTCCCTCCCTTCCTTCCTTCCTTCCTTCCCTCTTCCTTCCTTTTTTCTGGCTCTGGGGTTTGAACCCAGGGCCTATGGTTGCTAGACAAGTGCTCTGCCATCAAGCCAACCCTCTAGCTCCCTTGACTTTTTTGTTTGCTAGGTTTTTTTTTTTTCTAGGCAGGTTTCTCTGTGTAGCCCTGGCTGTTCTAGAACTCACTTTGTAGACCAGGCTGGTCTTAAACTGACAGAGATCTGCCTGCCTCTGGGATTAAAGATGTGTTTCACCATTGCCTGGCTCCTTTGACTCATTTTTAATTAAATGTGTCCTGTTAGTCTATCTTATTGTTCTTCTTGTTTTCTTGATAATGTTTTTTTACAAAAAGCAAATATTTCAATTTTAATAAAGTTCATCTTAACAATTATTTTCTCTCCTACTGTGTGAGTCCTGGGGATTGAACTTGGGTTTTCAGGCTTGGTGTCAAGCACCTGTACCTACTGAGCCATCTTGCCAGTTCAATGACCGTTTTCTTCTCCAATTATGTATAGATTGTAGCCAACTAGTAAGGCAATTAACCATTTTTTTTAAAAAAGAACTTTATTGGAGTATAATTTACATGCCAAATTATACAACCACAATTGTATGTTACCTTGCCAGCCCCAACTCATATATATTTTTTTTATTTATAGGTTTGAATTTTTGGCCGTTTGTTATAAGTGGGATCATATAATATGTGTAGTTTGTGTTTGGTTTCCATGATGGTCTGTATGAGAAAAGTCACCCATAGGCTTAAATTTGAACGTTTGGTCCCCAGTTGGTGGCACTGTTTGTGGAGGTTTGGGACCTTCTGAGGTCGAACCTCGCTGGAGGAAGCATGCTGAGGTCGTGCTGTTGGATCTTTTACTCCTTTGCTCTTTTAGCTTTTTAGGGGGGCCACCACCTAGCTCCCAAATAAATCACACATAAAGACTTATTCTTAGTTATGAGTGCCTAGCCTTCGCTTGGCTTGTTTCTTGCCAGCTTTTCTCAACTTAAATTACCCCGACTTACCTTTTGCCTCTGGGCTTTTATCTTTCTCTTACTTCTGTCTGTCTTACTTTCACTCTTACTCTGTGGCTGGCTGGGTGGCTGGCCCCTGATGTCATCCTCGCCTTTTTCTCTTGTTCTCCCTTTCCTTGGTTCTTCTATTTATATTCTCTGCTTGCCCGTCTAGCCTTTCTCCTGCCTTGCTATTGGTCATTCAGCTCTTTATTAGACCATCAGGTTTTTCAGACAGGCAAAGAATCACAGCTTCACAGAGTTAATGCAGCATAAACAAAAGGCACACACCTTAAAATAATACTCCGGAACCAACAGGGGTGGCCTTTGAGAGTTACATTCTCATCCCAGTTGCACTTGGCGTCCTCTTCTTTCTGGGCATGAATGGAGCTGATCTGCTGGCTCAGCTGTAATGCTGCTGCCTTTACAGCTCTACCCCTGACACCATGAGCCAAAAGGAGCTTCCTTCTGTCAGTCATTTCTGATCATGGAGTTTGTAGTTTGTGGCAGAAACAGAAAAGTAAGTGATACAACTTCTTTTTGCTCAGCATGTTCTTGAGGTTCATTCAGGCGCTCAAAGGTACCAGTCCTTGTCCCTGGTTATTGCTGAACATGTTCCTTCCCTTTCTGTTGTTCATTCCTTCTTCTAACTGATAGACTCTTAGACTTTTTCCACTTTGGGGCAGTACAAATAATAATGCTGTAAACACACGTGGGGTTGATCGTGGTTAAGAAGCCACAGCAGCGCATGGGAGACAGAAAGTCATACGTGAGGAATCTTCTAATTAGTGGTCATGGCTTTAATTTGATAACAAGTGAGCCGGGAAGGGCATTGAGGGGGTGAGAGATGGTGAAGGGTGGCAGGTTGTGAGTGGAGGAGCTTGCTGGAAGAGGGAAGCAGTAGTGGCTGCATCAGAGTCCTCAGTGCGTGTGCTTCACAGTTCCTACTCCTGCCTGGTAGAGCATTTGGGCTAGATCTTACCATGCTGAGAAAGCGGTGACAGCGAGACTCAGGCTAGGGAAGAGCTTCATCTCCGAGGAACAGCAGACCTAAGCAACCTTCCTGTCAGCTGGATGCCTTCAGGGGGCTTTACTTTTGTTTTTATTTTTGTTTTTTAGAGATGGGGGTCACACTATGTAGCTCTAGCTATCATGGAACTCACTATGTAGACCAGGCTGGCCACCTGCCTCTGCTCTGGAATGCTGGCATTAAAGGCATGTACCACTGTGCCCAGAGGGTTTTAATTCCTTATAACTTGTGTACAGGGGTAGATTTCCAGATAGTACAGTGAGAAAGAAAGAAAACCCACTGACTTGTGAATGGAAGAGGTCAGGTTCTCACAGAGACGTGAGGACCTGGGACTTTAATCCTGGCTGCTTGCTGTCAGTGCCTCCACATCTGGAAAGCAAGGATGTTCTCTACGTTTGTAGGGTTAGGTGAGAACGAGCAAAAGTGCTGTGAGCTTAGGAAGTGTTCCAGCAAGTCAGACCTTTGAGCAAGCACCGCAGCTCCCGATCCTACTGTAGGTATGTTTCTCTGTAGATTTGTGCAGTTTACTTGACGCATTTTGCTGACATAGTCTAAATAGGGCCTCAGCTCTCTGAAACGGAGAGAAGCAAGCAGGAAAATTTGCCAATGGGGGAAAAAAACACTCATGAGAGAATGTTACTGGAGAGTCTTTGCAAGAGCGAAGCAGCTTAAAGATTATTGGGGCATTTTAGTGATGGGGGCACCAGTAACCGTGAAGACACCCGTTCTCCGTAGGTTGGTAAGTAAGGCAGGGCTTGGCTGCTGGACGCAGGGGATGCACTAAATGAAGCTGTTGGGAGCATGGCAGCCTGTGTCCTCGTCCTCTTGTCCTAAATCATTTGTCTGCTTTGCTGAGGCCTCCAGACCTCAGGCCCAGTAGCTGAAACCTCCAGTGACCAGCCTAGAACTGCAACTGTGCACTGGTGCTGGTTCTCCCTGGCTTCCTGACTTTGAGCTTGTCACAGTGTTGGGGGAGGCTGCTAGTTCGTTTCCCAACCACCCTGACTTGAAATAATCACACAGAAATTATATTATTTAAACTACTGCTTAGCCAATCAGTTAAGCATATTGCTAGCTAGCTCTTATATCTTAAATTAACCCCTTTCTATTGTTTTATATTGCTATGAGGCTTGTGGCCTACCGGCAAGGTTCCAGCCGATAACTCCATGGCTTCTCACCAACTCCCCCTACTCTCTCTCTATGTCTTTTAGCCTGGCTTTACTCTATTAAGCCATTGGCCGAAAGCAACTTCTTTATTAACCAATGGCAATAAAACATACGCACAGCATACATCACCTCCCACATCAGCACAGCAGGGTCTGACTGCTTTTAGAAGGACTATCAGACTCGGAGGAGGTGGATCCAATCTAGTTGGCAGTAACACTTAAAACTGTTTTGTATTTACTTTACTTCTATAGTGTTTTTCCTACATGTTTGTCTAAATCACTCAAGAGCCTGGTGCCCTCCGAGGCCAGAAGAGGGTGTCATTCCCTGGAACTGGAGTTAAAGTGAGCTGCCATGTGGGTACTGGGGATTGAACCCAGATCCTCTAGAAAAGCAACCTGTGCTGTTAACTGCTGAACTATCTCTCCAGCCCCAGCCATAAAGAGTGGAGATTTAACATCGAATGGCCAGCTCATACTACGTACTTCATGAAACAAGAGGGAATTTTCTTTTCTTCAAACCAGGGCACAATTGCTGCATGTATAGAATATCTTGAAAAGTGGGTGGATGTAATGCCTCCTCTAAGAGTCCCCTGAGAGGACTGATGGGAGAGAGCTGGAATAAATTAACAGCTCGGTGGTGAGGGTGGGGCTGTGGGAACCTGGTGGGAAAGCCTGTCCAGGTTGTTGGCATCATGAACAGCAGGGTCAGTTGGTGGCTTTGGAAACTGTCTTAAGGCCCTGTTCCTGTCTTAGCAGCATTCTCCACCGGCAGAGGCTCCTCCTTGGCCCTTCTGTCTCGGTCGTGTTGCTTCCACACATGACTCCTCCCATTTTGGAGCACCATCTACCTGGGTTCTAGGCCTGCATGATTAGAGGGTTGAGACAGTTGGGAGGAACTTAGACAGGCTTTCAAACTCTTACAGATGTAATTACAGCTGAGGAACCAAGGCAGCTTGAAACAGCAGCTGACAGGGTGGAGTCGAAGGATCTCATTGTAGCCAGGTAGGGAGTGCATGACAATATTTGCTGCTTTGTTCTTTCAGTGCCCAGCACAGGGCCCTGAACTTGGGCTAATCTAGAGAATTTCTGTAGACTGCATGACCTATTATTATCTTCCAAGAAGTGAATCCAGCAGCTCTGAGGCCTGAAACTATCCCACCTGTATACATATATCCCTCTGGGTTGTGTGTAGGAGGGTGGTCCGGTTGATGGGAGCCAGCGTAGATGGAACTATTTGTTTCTGTAAACTAGGGTTACTGGAGTTAGGTTTGTGAGGGTAGGGTGGTTGGAAGCTATGGCCTAGTTATCACAGTGTGACAATCACCCATTCTTAAAACTGTAAAAGAAAGCACTGCTGGCTCGCCTAGCTCTTTCTTCCTCAGGATGTCTTTTGCATCATTCACACACCTGGCAGCTGAGACTAGCGTTTGCCTAGATCCCAGCTGAGGCTGTCACCAGAATACCTACCTTCCTGTGAGTTTTCCATTTTCATTCCAAGAACTCCTTTGCTTTTATGGCCTAGCCTTAGAAGCCAGACAGTGTCACTTCTCCCTCCTCGTGGTGGTGGTGGGAAGCCACAGCCCATGCCCAGCTGATGGAGATTAGGATTATTTTATTATGAGAGAAGTATCAAAGAATCCATGGGCATGTTAGAAAATCACAGCCTGCATAAGCCACCGAGTGTTAATATTAAACCACCACCATAGGGAAAAAAAATCTCATTACCAGGATTGTGGCACAAGATTGAGCTGCTGAATGGCTGACTGAGCCGGCTGCGACTCGGGAGATTTATGGACCCTGTGGCTCTGCAGTCTTTGACTAGACCTGGCTTACCGCTGTGGCATTTGCTGCACAATTGGAAGGTTTTTATTTTGAACACTGGATTTGTGGGATTTCTTCTAGTTCTCTTTTAAAGTCGCTTCCTCCAAAATATAGAAGCCAGGCACAAAAATCAAACAGGGTTGCCTCTTTCATAGAGAAAAAAGCAACACATGTCTAGCCCTTTTCCTCCCTCATCCATATTGTTTTATTGTTCTTTTGTTTCACATCCTGTCTCTCTTTAAATATGATCAAGAAGGGCACAAACCTAATAAAATACCTGCAGTGTTAAAAAAAAAAGAAAAGAAAATCACAGCCTGTAAAATGCCTAAACTTTTCAATCCGAAGGTTTCTTACAAGAAAAAAAAGGCAGCCCCACGGGCCATTGCCCCTTCACACCCAGGTGGGAAGGAGACTGCACCCATGACAGGATCTGCTGGCCAACGGCTGTCGTGCTTCAGATGGTGTCTGGTCCTTTGGGAGAATCAGTTCTTCCTCCTGAGCAATAAGTGAAGGGCTCTTGCCTTTGATGTGGTGGTGGTGACCTTGTCTCTCTCCTTGACGCCAAGGATGCTGGGAAACAGGAAGAGCAGAGTTGGTGTGCTCTTCCACTCCTTTATCAGCTTACTGCTCTCACAGTCTGATTCTCTGTCAGCTTTTGCCTGCTGCCTCTCCTTCCTCTTTATCGTCCTTATCCACCTGCCTCATCCTTTCCCAGACACTTTCAAGACCTTCATGGACATAGCAGCTACTCTAGGCCAGATTTGGCTTCAGAAGACACTACATGTTGCCTGATATCTTATTCCGTTCCTCAATCATTGAAATCTGCTGACCTTTAGGAAGAGTAAAAAGAACCTTTTTATCCTTGTGAGGTCAGAGAGCTCTGCTTTCTGTTGTTGTGGAGTGAGTTCTCTGGAAAAACCATTTCCACATCTCCTCACTGCTAGTGCTAGCTGCTCAGTTTGAAGAGACACAGTGCTTCGGGACAGCCTTGCTTCAAGCTAGTAGACCGAGCAACTGGCATCATCAGTCTTTGTTCTCCCTCCTTTATGACTCTCAGTGCATTGTGGGGCCTTAACGATACTATTTGGTGGGGTTTACATTCTTTTAAGAAAGGTTTATTTGTAATTTTTATTTCACATGTGAATGCCTGCATATATGTATGTGCACCATGAATTAGGGTGGCTGTGAGCCACCTGCTATGGATGCTCCCCAAGGGCAGCGAGTGCTCTTAACTGTGCGCCATCTCTTTAGCTCCGGATTTATGCAGCAGTGGAAAGGAAAGGAGGTGAGATAAGGATCTTGTCAGAAGCTTGCACTTAATGAAATAAAAGTTGTTGAGACAAAGTATACCCATTGTTTATTTCAGACCTTTAAAGCTTGCCAGAGCCTTTTTCTTGACATGGCTTCCGTTGTTCTTCTGCCACATGGATGAAGTCCAGACAAGGGTAGAGACTCTAATAGCACCGTTGTGTGCTTTTCCCACCAGAGTGGTACTACCTCCATCTCTCAATGGCTCCCAGATGGGGAAGACTGGTGAAGACACTTCCCCCCAACCCTTGGGACTGAAGGTCACAAGTGTCCAGTTGCCTAATAGCAAGTCTTTCTCAACTCTGCTGTTCTGAATCCTGGCTAAAGGTGACTGGTGCAGAGGCTGTGATGTTATGCCAGATGTTGTACACATCAGCGGCATGATGCACTGTATGCCTATGTCATGGTGTTGTGGTTCCCGTCTGTGCTTTGGCAGACTTTCTGATCATGCTGCATCATGGGTCTTTGTAGGTTACTGTAACCACATGGCCTGGACCTTTAGTCTCAGAGATGGCCATGACTTGGCAAGTTATGCGTGAACTGTCACTTGAAAAGGTTGTTTGACCTCCTAGAATAACATTTTCTTCATTAACATGGACCCCTTCTGCAACACATGTACCTACCATTCCATGGGCACCATAGCGCCCTCCTTTCTTCCACCCATACTGTGTAAGTTCCTGCTTTGCTCCACTCTGCCTCATGACTTTAGGACTAAAATGTTTGTGGGGGGAGGGGAGGGGAGATGAACCTTAGATGCTAGGGAAGCAGATTAGGTCATCTGATTTGAGGGTGGCATGCTCTTTGATTTGTAGAATTGTGTTTCCTGTGGTACAGTCTAAAAGCTGCAGGTGCAGCCTTGCAGCATGTTAACCGTTATTCCCGTGTGCACTCTCAGGGCAGACGCGAGTCATCTCTGCAGTATTACTGACTGCAGAGCAGTGGCCCTTACCCATGTCCTGCTCCAGGCTACATTAATAAGCACTCCTGTTTTTGCCCAACACCAGCCTTTTGAGCATTAGAATTGCTCAGAGGGTTGGTAGGTTGATTATGACTGAATCTTAAAGGAGCTCAGATTCTCTGTCTCTTATTATTCTCTCATCCATTCATCCTGATGGCGGTTTCCCTTCCCTTCACTCCTCCCATCCCCCACCTCCATCCCCAGATACACTCCTCCATTTCCCTTCAGAAAAGAGCAGGCTTCCCAGGGATATCAACTGAACATAGCTTAACAAGTTACAGTAAGACTATACCAAACCCTGTTTCAGGAGTAGGCAAAAACATCATAGATACCCCCAATATTAGGAATCCCACAAGAGCACCAAGCTACATGACCATAACATACACAATACATTATATATACATATATAACATATGCATAACCTAGTGCAGACCCATCAGGCTCTGTGACTGATGCTTCAATCTCTCTGAGTCTCTTTAGAACTGAAGGTACTTTGAAGGGCCAATTCTGCACTGACAGATACAGAACCAAGCTCATGGAGACTCATGAACTCTAGACCGACAACTGTGGAGCCTCCATGGGTCCAAACTAGGCCTCCTATATATGGGCGACAGTAGTAAAGCTTGGACTATCTGAGGGGCCTCTGGCAGTAGGACTAGGATCTATCCCTGGTACATGAGCTAGCTTGTTGGAGCCCATCCCTATGGTGGGATGCCATGCTTAGCTTTAATGCAGTGGGGACGGCTGGTCCTGCCCCAACTTAATGTGCCAGACTTTGCTGGCTCCCCATGGGAACCCTTGCCCATTGGGAGGAATGGATGGGAAGTGAGCTGGGGTGGGAAGGAGAACTGTGGTTGGGCTGTAAGGCTCACTGAAATGTGCACTTCATGGAAGAGAAGGAGCAAAGAGCCGCTCTAGAAAGTGCCCAGTGGGGCTGAACCGGCAAAGCTAAACATGATTTTAATGTTTGGATGCAGGTGGATGAATGACTGGATAGATGAGGGGCAGATGAGTGGACAGATAGTTAAAAATAGGAGGGAAACCAGAGTACCAGAAGGTTTTCTTTTAAAGCTGACAAATTGACCCAGGATTTCCATTTGTGCCTGCGCCTGGTGATGTCGGGGACCAGCTGACTGTCTTCCGTTGATGCCAGCAAATGTCTCCACAGCAGAATACTCCCAAGCCCCGGGAAATGGGCTGCTTATTGAAACAGGACGTTTCTCAGTGCTGCTCAGGTAGTTGCTGTGTCCAAGTCTGTTCCATGCCTGAACTGCTTAAGAGGCTTTCCTCCTGGGGCCGAGTGTCTGGGTTTCTGTGATGGTGACATGTATCTTGTGTCTTCCCAGTTGCGTGCCCGTGTTCTTTCAGGTCACACCGGTGGCATTTCATTTCATTACAGGCCTTGTGATATTGGCTTTGATAGATTTTTCTTTTGTCCTAGCTTGTGATGACGCATGTTCCCACAGAAGTGAGTGTGTACAGATTGTCTTCCAGTGCTTAGCTTCTTCTGTTATATAAATCTAATTTCCCTTTTTTCAGAAACAATAAAATATAACAAGTCTTTCTGATCTTCCTTAACTGTTAGAGCTGCTACAGCTACTAATGGTTAAGAAACAAATATAATCAGGTATTCCCTCCTTTTGACGTCAAAGCAAAAGAAAGGAGGAAGAGTTGTAGAGCAGCAGTTATGTCAGATGGGAGGACTCCAGCTAAGTTGTTCTAAAAACCAGCATCAGACAACCGTAGACTTCTTCCCGTCCCAGGTCAGAGGTGGGCATGCATCCTCTGCTGCCAGCTTCTGCCTCACCTCTGCCAGCGCTTGGCTGGTGGCTCTGTGTCAGAGATCACAGCAGAATGCAGGAGAGGAGCCCTGTGTTCTCAGAGGACCCTCTCTGACTCTCCGGCTTTCTCCTTATGCTGGTCCCCCACTTTTACATAGTTTTGTGTTCAGCCTTCCCTAAAAAGGGGGCCTTGCTTGAATGCCGTGTTTAGAATTCAGTGCTAGTTTTCCAGGGGCTCTGTACAGGGCAGAATTGGGGTGTCTCTTGGTTCACTTCACGTTTGTCCTTGACAGGATGCTTATCCCAAACCACAGCTTCTTGAACCTTGGGAGTAGGAATTGCCTGTTACCCATCTCTGTATTCCTGCATTTATTTAAGCCGGCACCTAATAGTACTTGGTGATGTGTGACCTCATTTTTTTTTTTTTTTTTTTGTTTTTTGAGACAGGGTTTCTCTGTGGCTTTGGAACCTGTCCTGGCACTAGCTCTGTAGACCAGGCTGGTCTCGAACTCACAGAGATCTGCCTGCCTCTGCCTCCCGAGTGCTGGGATTAAAGGCGTGCACCACCATCGCCCGGCTGACCTCATTTTTATAATGTCCTTTGCCTACTTCCTTTATCTGTCTGTCCTCCACCTACCTATCCATCCTTCCAGTATGTATTCTGTTCATCATACAGTAGTACCAGGCATGTATCGTAGGTAAGACATACTTGGTCCATGAATCTATATATGGGGTAAAGGCACACTCAACAAGTTAACAAGTAAGTAATACAGACTGTGAAGAACATAATGAAAAGGACTGACTGAACACTGAGCCAGAGGAAGTAGAAGGGTCACCAGAGTTCTCCGATGAGCACGCAGCCTCCAGCCAGGTGACTACGAGATGGGAAGATGTGTACTGAGTGCATCTTCCATCCCACCCAGGTCTCAGAGTTCGACTTCTTTTCTAAATGTATATATTATCACTTTGAACTGTGCATGGGTGCTTTAATAGTAAATGTGTTACGTTATGGTTACGTCATCTTATTCAGATATGTTGTAAAATATTATCTTGAGATGTGTTACATTTGTTTAATGATGCAAATAGGTGTTGCATTCTTTTATGTTGTGTTTGTTTAACTCTGTGAAGCTGTGTGTTAATTTGCCTGTCTAAAACACCTGATTGGTCTAATAAAGCGCTGAATGGCCATAGCGAGGCAGGAGAAAGGATAGGCAGGTTGGCAGGCAGAGAGAATAAATAGGAGAAATCTGGGAGAAAAAGGAAGAGCAAGAGGGATCAAGGAGAGGATGCTGGGGGCCAGCCACCGAGTCAGCCAGCCAGTCACAGAGGAAGAGTGAAAGTAAGATATACGGAAATAAGAAAAGGAAGCCAGATGGCGGTGACACATGCCTTTAATCCCAGCACTTGGGGGGCAGAGACAGTTGGATCTCTGTGAGTTTGAGGCCTACAGTCTGGTCTGCAAGAGCTAGTTCCAGCACCAAAGCTACACAGAGAAATCCTGTCTTGAAAAACCACCACCACCACCAACAAAAAAAAAAAAAAAAAAAAAAAAAAAAAGGCCAGCCATTTATAAGTAAGAATAAGACCCCATGGAAGCTGGGTTGTGGGCTCCCCAAAAGAGAGCCAAAGAGTAAAAGAACAACAGATACAAATGAATTCAACTAGACCATTAGCCCATTGAGAAAAGACTGTGTCTATGTGGCAAGCATGTAAATCTTCATACATGTTGGCATATTGGTTGTTTTTATTTGTTTAGCTTTTTAAGAATTTGAGGTTTTCCAAGTGGAGCATGGTGGTGCACACCTTTAATCTCAGGCCAAGGCAGGTAGATCTGAGTTCCAGGCCAGCCAGGGCTGCACAGTGAGACACTCTTTAAAAATGAAAATGTATGAGTGAGTACATCCCATGTTCCTCTTTTTGGGTCTGGCTTACCTCACTCAGGATAGTGTTTTCTATTTCTGTCCATTTGCATGCAAAATTCAAGAAGTCATTGTTTTTTACTGCTGGGTAGTACTTTCTTCATCCATTCTTCCATTGAAGGGCATCTAGGTTGTTTCCAGGTTCTGGCTATTACAAACAATGCTGCTATGAACATAGTTGAGCATATACTTTTGTTGTATGATAGGGCATCTCTTGGGTATATTCCCAAGAGTGGTATTGCTGGGTCCAGGGGTAGGTTGATCCCGAATTTCCTGAGGAAACCGCCACACTATAGTCATCCTCCAGGATATTAACCTTCATCAGGCGATGAAAGGAGACAGAGACAGAGACCCACATTGGAGCACCAGACTGAAATCCCAAGGTTCAAATCAGGAGCAGAAGGAGAGAGAGCACGAGCAAGGAACTCAGGACCGCGAGGGGTGCACCCACACACTGAGACAATGGGGATGTTCTATCAGGAACTCACCAAGGCCAGCTGGATGCTCACCTTACTAGACCTGGATGGAGGTGGACTTCCCACAGGGCAGGGAACCCATTGCTCTTCGGGCTAACAGGGGGGGGGGATTTGATTGGGGGGGGGGGGGAATGGGAGGTGGTGGCAGGGAAGAGACAGAAATCTTTAATAAATAAATTAATTTAAAAAAAAAAGAAAATGTGTCAGAGCAGTGGTGGCACACACCTTTCGGTGTCCCAGCATTCGGATGCAGAGGCAGGTGGATTTCTGTGAGTTTGAGGCCAGCCTGGTCTACAAAGCAAATTCTTGGACAACTGGGGCTACATAGAGAAACTCTGTCTCAAAAAATAAATCAAAGCAAAACAAAACGAAAAAGTAATTTTTTTCTAAATTTGAGACAAAATTTTCCATTCCTTTTAAGTGTTATAAGTAACATATTTTGCCTCTTTATCTGTTTGAAATTTTCTGGTATAATAATCAGAAGAGAAAGTAAATTACTTGTGAAGGAAAAAAGTAAATGGGTCATTGTAATAACAGCCCCTATATACCGTGATGCACAGTTTGTTTTAACTGATTCTGCACGTCCACTTCTGTGTAGACTTAACTTGCACTGACATATTTGTTTCCTATTCTGTGCCAGGGTTTGATACCGTCAGACTTCACAGCTTTTGCAAGCCTGGCTAGTGAATTAATGTCCAGGCTTCATTTTGTCACATCACATTAGCCATTTACATTTCTCTTCGCTGTTCATGTGCTTTGTGGCCTTTTCCTATTGAGCCGTTTGTCTCCCTGAGTTGTAGGGTCAGCTCGTATACTCCATAGCAGTCCTCTGTTGTATAGATTACAGATATTTTGTCTCAGTCTCTTCTATTCTTCTGTTGTTTCAGCTCGCCTTTTAAACCCTACAGTAATGAGTAGTGGGTCTTCCATTTCAGTCTAACCCAGTACTTTTGGTGATGGTACATTATGGTATCTGCGTGCAGCCAAGATAGCCTTCTGAAGTCTGTGGGGCTCTGTGGTGCCGTCTGTCAGCACGGCAGGAAAATCATCACCAGCATCCATTGTCTTTGGTCCAGTAGACCCTGTCTGTTTTTGTTCACTAGTTATCTTATAAATTATTTACAAAATTAGGAATAGGAACGAAATGAAGAATTCATTTGAAAATAAAATAAATGGGGGCTGGAGCGGTGACTCATTGGTTACGAGTACTTGCTGCTCTTACAGAGGACCTGGCTCACATCTGTCTGTAACTCTAGTTCCAATGCCTTATTCGGGCCTGTTTGGGCACCAGACTTGCACATGATGCACATACATGTAGGGAAATACTTGTGCACATAAAAATCTTTTAAAATATATAATACATGAAGTAACTTTTCCACATTCTTTTGGTTATGGGTAAACACACACACATAACATGTATACACACATACTAGGTTTTTTTATTGTGTTTTATTTCTTTTTTAAAATTTTAATTTTTTTACTTCTTTTGATATGTTTTATTTGAGACAGGGTATAACCATATAATTCTGTCTTGGATCTTGATATGTAGACTGGACTGGACTTGAACTCACAGAACACCTTCTGCCTTTGCCTCTCAAGTGCTGGAATAAAATGTGTGTGCTACCACACTTGGCCATATATTCTGAATTTTTATTCTACATTGTCCTTGTTGGGAACGCACACACATACATGTGTTACCCCTGGAATGGATGTGTCTCAAATTACAGCTAACTGCTCATTAGCTGTTGTGCATGAACCCGATGCATCCTTTCTGAAAGGCTGATTGTGGTTTCAGGTCTGGCTTAGCATTGCTCCTAGTTCTTCTCGTTCTTGCAGCATCAAAAATAGCACTTGGATTTTTTTTTTTTTTTTTTTTTTGTGGAACCTTTGGTGATTCACAGAGCTGCTTTGTTTCCTAATTCAAAGTTTTGGGTGATTTTTTTTTTTTTGGTATCTAGAGTAGAGTAATCAATGATTTTCTTTTTCTAAGACAGGGTTTCTCTGTGTAGCCCTGACTATAGATTACTTTGTAGGCCAGGCTGACTTCAAACTCGCAGAGATCCTCCTGCCTCTACCTTCTGAGTGCTGGAGTTAAAGGTATGCACCACCACCATCTGGCTAGCCAATAATTTTCAAATGTCTTTGTCATCTGTGTTCCTCTGTCATTATTGTATACCTTCCCCCTGTAAACTATACCAAATACAGTTTTACACACAGCATCATGGAAAATGAAAGGATAGGGTGTGTCTTTATATTGTAACAGGAGCCATCCAAGGTCCTACTGCAAATACTGCATGACAACATCTTTCCTGGTAAAGCCTAACTGGGCAGAGAGTATGCTGCTTCTTTTTGTGTTAGGAATATATTGTTTACTGTTCAATTTTTTAAAAAATCACACTTATTATGTATTCCGTGTGTTCTGGGAGGAAGGAACGCACGTGGGAAAGTCAGAGGAGAACTTTGAGTCTGTTCCCTTCTTCCACCATGTGGCTTCTGGGGATCAACCTCAGGTCACCAGGCTTGGCAGGAGGTGCTGGCCCAGCTCAGCAGTTCTTGAATTTGAGGACATTCATCAGGTCTACTGTCACCAAAGATCATAAAGTGAAATTTGTTTCTGCCATCAGTTTCATTGCCATTGGACATCTGCTGTACACTTCACATCTCTGTGTGTATCTGATTTGTCTTGGAATTGTGGAGTGTCTTCCTGTGCCACTTTTTCTTAAGGCCATTAGAGATAGAAATTTTGAAGTCAGGATTCTGAACAGTGTTCAGTGGAGGCCAAAAGCAGATAGAAATGCCTCCAGCGGTTCATTCTGTGCTGAAACCGCATGAGCTGCTCCAGAAGGAAGACACCACAGCTGGCTCTGCAGACCCTGAGGTCACACCGAGGGCTCGAGTCCACTGGAGAGTGTATGACTGTGTTAATCTGGAACGGCCACTGACCTGAAAGGTGTTAGACATCACCTTTTCTGTGTGTTGTGAGCAAAAGGAGGAAATGAACGTCTTTTGTCTGGGACAGATGCATCCTCTTCCTGTTCGTCTGCTCACTGGAGTCCTGCTTTATCTGCCCCTCTCCTCTCCACCTCTTCTCTCTATCCAAGCTGTTGGCCCCGGAGTGAACTGCATTTCTGTAGAGCACAGGGCACTGCCAGCCTCTCAGTCGGGAAGTCTCTCTAAGAGGGGTGTTTGCCAAGTGCAATATCATTGTGTGTGCAGGCATCACAGGAGTCTGCCAAGCCCAGAGGTAGGCTGCCAGTGCAAATGCCACGTCGACATGACATTTACAAGTTTAGAGTCTGGAAAAGAACTGGCCGCGGACACCTTCAGCTATCTCGTCTCCGGTATCAGTAACCGGGCCAGCTGGGATTTTCAGACTGAAGAACTCAATCAGGAAGTAATACTTGATGTATTTGAAGCTGTCATTACCCTCTTCCAGGAAAGGAGAAATCCATAGGCTGCAAGATTAGCCATAATGGTTAAGCTTGTAGACTCGAGAATCAAGCATGGATGAGGCTCTTGAATGAGGTTCTTATCAGTTACTACAGTGAACTTGAACAAGCTGCTTAATCTGCATGATCCTGAGCTCTGAGACAGGAATGTCACTGTCACCTTCCTCATAGATTTATCACATAGAATAAACAAATTGAAAACCAAATCGCTTACATGCTTCAAAACCCCCTGGTAGATTGTTTCCAGTTCTCATACTTCAGTCCTGAGAATTTTCCAGAACATATTGTGCCAGCAAGAGCTTGTGTGTAGACTAGCCTCGGTTGAGGCACTGCTGCAGCACCGCACAGGGTCCCAGGACACGGTTTTCCTCGTCTCTCTAGGGAGCCAGGATTGTTTGAGCATTTTGCATTTCTGTAATTGTTTAGGTGCAAAAATTACTTGGAACTTTGTATGCCCTAGAACTTTTGTGTGTCACATTCAAATGCAAAATGCAGACCCATAGCTCTTGAAAGGCTGTTTATTAGGGCAACATACTTTTTTGGGGGACATGAGTAACAAGGTCAATTATCATGATCTGGTATCTGAATAGTAGATTTTTCCGTATTTATATAAAATATAAGTATTGAGGTAACCTTGGTTTTTTTTTAAACTGTTTTCAGAGCCGTTAGTAAAATAATGAGATTCCTACCCCTCCTTTCTCTTCTCTTCCAGGTCTTCAAAGCTATTTCGGGCATTCTATGTCCCCTTCCTGTCGGATCAGTATACGGTGTATGTGAACTACACCATCCTTAAGCCTCGAAAAGCAAAGCAAAGCAGGAAGAAAAGTGGAGGTTAGCAACAGCCCCGTGGCTCCAGCGGACAGCCATCACGTTAACTAGTGGTTCCACTGAGCTGTAACGCTCGTAATAAAGGTCACCTGACAAGAATGCCAGATTCCGGGTGCTCTGAACTCATCACGTCTGGCACAGTCACACACTTCCTGCCCCTGTGTGTTCTGCATGTGAGCTTTCTGCAGATAGGCAGAACCCCGAGCGCCTGGGGAGATGCATTGCTCCACTTGTCAATTGTTTTCTCTCTTCAATTATTTTCTAGAGTGGAGGAGAGCAGAAGCCTCTCCCAGAAGAACCGAGAGCCCTTGACTGGGTGTGTGTGCTAGCAGTTCTGCACGCTCTGGCCTGGCGTCTGGGAACTAGCAAGCCTTCTTTAGGGTACCTGGTTTCTCCACCAAAGCTGTTTGGCAGCTCCTAGCAGACCTTGTTCAAATCCGAGTGCTGAAAAGCACAGCCTAGTTGCCAAGTGACATGTCCTTTCACCTCCAGCAAGACGCATTCGCAGGACTACAACCTTGGCCTGGGAGCTCAGGAAAAAGGCGACCACTGAAGAACTGTGACCTAATCTTATTATTTATGATGCCTCTAATTTTCATTTTATTTTCTTTAAAATCAATAATAATCATATGGCTATTTGTGAAGGTTTTAAGATTCTAAAAAAAGTTTCAGCATGGTATATCTTGAATCCTAGACTCTGTACAACTATATCGGGCATCTTTGGAGAGAAGTCTATCAATAGAGTTGGGTGACATCATATTTTAAAGTAGCTTGAGGCCATTTTGCGGACATTGAGAATTCCTTTGTGTAAAATGACAGCCCCGGTGAAATGAAAAGGACAGTGTGCATATATAGCACCCACACTTCAATTCTGCTGCAAGGGGTCCTTGAGCAGGTGCGTCTAGTTAGTTGCATAGACGGCGGTAAGGACTACAAAAGGCTGCCTGTTAGTTCCCCTTCCCTTTCAGTACGGCACAATGTATAAGACATTTCCTCAGTGTCTCATTTGATCCTCAGCCACTGCGAGGACCCACTTCACAGAAGAGGAAGCAGATGAAGGGGGAGAGAAGAAGTGGCTTGTCCCTTGTCATATGTGTGGGCAGGAAGTCATAGGCCTGGGTGTCGAATCCAGGCTGTCTGACTTCTCACGTTCTCAGACTGTCCATGCCTCTCCTCCACCTATGAAACACGACTTGGGAGGAGGGTTAGATTGACCACAGGCCACGTTTGTTTTGTCAATTTCTGTTTTAAGGAAGATGTTTAGGTACAGTTCTTTGAGTCCTTTGGAGCCTGTGGGTGAGACCTCACTTAGCAGTGCTGTGTGGTTTTGCCAGACTTCGGTAGGAAGGTCCTGGCTCTATCACCCACAGGATCTTCTGCATACAGACTTCTTGTTGTCCCCGTGGGCCATGTTACAGGTGCCTTATTTCCTTAAGGGTGACAGGCTCTAGTAGTGCAGAGGGTAGATCTGATTCTCACGGTTTCCATTTTCCTGTTTCCTTTTTAAGGAAAGTAACTTTCTCATGTGAATTAGTCTCAATAAAAGAACAAAGAGGGCAGAAAAAATAAGTAGTTAAATGAAAATATTTACTCTTGGGGGTTCCCCTCTGAAAGAATACCGATTGGAGTTGAAGCAGAGGTGAGGCAGCAGGTTCAGACATACAGAATGACAGCTGCACAGGAAGGATAGACCGCAGCCCTACTGTGCGCATGGTCCCTGAAATTCTGTTCTCAGCACCTGATCGCCACTTTCCAAGGCAAACAGTGGGGTGTGATCTGAAGACCAGAACTGCAGTGAAGCCTATCTCAGAAGCCGAGGCCCTGTAGGATGCACAGAAGAGTCGATGATGGGGTTCAGAGAAGAACAGCTCTTGTCCAAAGTGTGGGACTTAGGAGTGTGGCTGAGTGGTGGAGCGCATGTTTACTGTGTGGAAGATCCAGGGTTCAGTTTTTTTTTTTTTAAAGATTTATTTATATATTTATTATGTATACAACATTCTGCCTCCATGTATGCCTGCAGGCCAGAAGAGGGCACCAAATCTCATTACGGATGGTTGTGAGCCACCATGTGGTTGCTGGGAATTGAACTCAGGACCTCTGGAAGAGCAGCCAGTGCTCTTAACCGCTGAGCCATCTCTCCAGTCCCCCAGGGTTCAGTTCTTAACATATGCAAACACCCCCCAAAATGGTACAGAGTTGAGCTATTTGATCATCTTGCATGTCTGAAACAAACGTAACGATCCTCCACAGGTGCCTGACATGAACCTAGGCCTCCACGTACGCATGTGCGGGCACTCACACATGTACACACAGTCAGCTCAGTGAGAACTTAATTATAAATTATAAAGGCCAGGTGGACATAGAGCTCTCTTGGGATTGTCGGTTCCAGTCCCTTTGAAAACCCCACTCTGGCTTTCTCCATTCTGTTTCTGGTGAGGGCACAGTACATTGTGGACACTATGCCAGGTACCTCTCAACACTTGGGGGTTGGTTAGCTTCCCCTGGGAAGAAGAAGGGCGTCATGGGCAGTCTCACATCTTTGCCAAGCACCGCTGTGCACACACCTCTGCTCGGTCCTTAGAGTAAGGTACACATGTGTAGATGTCGCTGCTGAGGATGGAGCTCACACATGATCCATAATCTCCTTTGTGGGCAGGACAAGGTAGTAGGGAGACTGGGCAAATCCAGACTTCTTTGCTCTATAGCCCAAACGCAGCTTATCCGAACCCAAATCTTGTGACACTGAGCGCCATTATCGACCCAGTCAGCATGATAGGAATCTGTTAACAAAATCTGCCTCTTGCCTTTTCTTGTCATCTGATAAAAACACAGGTTATCTTAATCTCTTCGGGTAAGTGCGGAAAGCTGCAGCCTGTACTCCTTATTACTGAATCAGGCTTGCTGCAGACGTGGTTTTATAGCAGGGTGGTTATTGATCCCAGTCCCCTTTTCTTTAGGTCTGGAGTTCTGGGAAAGAGCTTTGGCGTCCTTAGGTGAGGATCCCCAGTGGGAACCCTCTCGTGTGTTCTGCTTTCTAGGACAGAGTGAATGGGAGGCACCGTGGCTGTATAGCCTTCTGGCTAACACCAGACGCTTTGGCTTCTCACGTAGTTATTTTTGTTTACATCAAAGAGGCACTTAAATCTTCGCCTCTACAGATGCAGTTAAAAACTTACACGGGCGTCTACTTTTAGGCTCCCACGTTGAATTCCTCAGGTAAGTGGATGACAATGGCTTTGTAACAAGAAGCTCAAGGCACTGTTGGAGTTTCCCATGTAACCCTGGGATTCTTGAAGCCAATGAAACCAGGAAGCAGCACAGTGCTGAAGCCCGTGCATCCAGTTCACCGTCTTCCTGATCCTTGTGCTCTTTCCATGGCAGTGTTTACATTGCGTGCCTACTATATTTCTGTGAAGGAAAGAAGTCAATAAATGTTGGCAGTTTGCCCCTCCCCCCTTTGAGACAGGGTTTCTCTGTTTAGTGCTATATGAACTGGAACTCTCTCTGTAGCCCACTCAGACTCACCTGCCTCTGTCTCCCAAATGCTGCGATTAAAGATGTCACCCCCACCTCGAGCTTGATTCCCCCCCCCACCTTTTTAAAAGATTTTATTTATTATGTATACAGTATTCTGCCTGCAGGTAGACAGGCAGGCCAGAAGAGGGCACCAGATTTCATTACAGATGGTTGTGAGCCACAATGTGGTTGTGGGAATTGAACTCAGGACCTTTGGAAGAACAGCCAGTAGCCAGTGCTCTTAACCGCTGAGCCAACTCTCTAGCCTGATTTCCCCTTTCCTAAGGTCACTTTTTTCATTCGCGCTCAGCTTCTAATCTTCACTGGGAATTGGAATTGGAAACAGCACAACTTCTTGTGTCCTCCATCCCCATGTTGCAGTTCATAGATGCAGCTTTCACAGGTCAAAGAGTCCAGAATGTGTTCCCTGAAACTTAGGGAAGACGCCTTCCGGAATCACAGTGGTAATTTCGTTCCTTCCAGGGGAAGCTGAGCCCACAGGAATTTGAGCATTGTGCTGGAGAGAATGTGCCACATGCCTAGCTTATCTTAGGGTTTGGGCTTCAGACCTCCGGAGTCCAAGAGTCTGGTTGTCATTGGCATCATGACCCAGTTACAACTGGCATTTGGGTAACTTCCCCCCTGGGGAGGTGCTGGATTTGGGGGGTGGGAGAAAGGGAGCTTTCTCCATCCTTGTCTTCCTCTTCGCATGCCACCTCATCACCTGACTTTGCAGAATTACTTTTCACTTTTCTTCCCACCTGACCCAGGTGTCCTTGAGATTTAATTTATCTTTCCCACGTTATTTTAGACACGGTCATTAATCTAGTTCCAGGTGGGAAAGGCCACTGGAGTCGTTCTATCCTGTGTAGGACGCCACCTTTGCTCTCTGTCCGTGTGCTTCTCCATCTTCAGAGCCTCATTTAGAGTCCTCCGGACTTCAGACCCCTTTGTTAGGAGCAGACAACTTTAAGCAGAAACCTTGTAAACCTCTGTTTCAGGAACGATAACTGGCACAGTGGAGCAGGCTCCGTGCCGTCTTATTCGGGGCCCAGCAATTCCCCAACGTTGTTTTGCTCCCATGCATTTGACAACGAGGAAAGTAAAAGACACCTTTTTACTAACAGTCAGCTCTTGCTTTCAATTTGGCACAGATTGTTCATTTTTATTTTTTGAGGCATAGTTTCATTCTGTAGCCTAGAGCGGTCTGTAACTCAGTACATGGCCCAGACTGGCCTAGGAGTCACAGCAATCTTCCTGCCTCAACCTCCCATTGTTGACACGTGAGTTACTGTGCCCAGCATCTTGGTCTGATTTCTTAGACACAGAAAATGCAGCAAGTCAGAAGTCTTGAGAACTCAGAAGGGCAGCTTGTAAGTCAGCCTGTTAGTGTATGTGTGGGGCTTAGCAGTTCTGAACTCCAGACTTTGGCACGAGAGCACATTCCTGAGGTTGCTTCTAAAAAGAGCAACAAGGCCCTGTATGGAATATTTACATTTCTCTATTCCCTGATTTTGGAGGGTCAGACTTGGTACAGATTTTCTTCCGAATGAGGCTGGCTTAGAAGACTTTCTCATTGGTGTGATGAGGTGTTAGGTTCTTCTTGTCCTCTGTCCTTTGTAGAAGATGCTCAGCTGCAATCTGGATTTGTGGTCACACACTCAGATTGAATATTAAGTAGCAAATAATATTGTAAAGCTGAAAACTTCCCTGGATCTTCCCAGCTGTGGAATTCTGCCTAGACCTGACATTTGAACAAGTTCAAATCAATACGTCCAACCAATGAAATGAGGGAAATTGAGGTTAGGGAAGTCACGGTGTGGGGCTGTAGTGGCAAGGACAGCTAGACATTTCCTGTTGGAGCCTTGTAAATTAAACACCTTGTTTGAACAATTTGAGTTTAAGTGAACATTTAAGTTTGAACTTTTTTTTTCTTGAAATTTAAGTGCATCTTGCAGTATCTTTAAAACACTTCAAAGTAAGTCAGGACTCTGCTTGCTTTTGTTTTTCTCTTTACTTTCTGGGTTTGTTCTGTAGTTTCTTACCTGGAGATAAAAAAAAAAAAAAAAGCATAAACTAGGTAACTTTTTGATGGGCCTTAAAAGCCCAAGTGGATGATTCAAGACCGATTTCCTCAGAGTAGGGCTTTTCAGGGACCGTCATGGATTGCAGGCAGCATCTGCTGTAAGAAGGCTCTTTGATCTCCATTTGTAGGAACAGTTGGGCAACCGGCACCTTTGCCCTTCGGTCAGTCCCTTAAGCTCGCTAGTCAGCTGCATTGCCAAATAAAGAAGGGCAGGGCAGGGCGTCTGGGTTCTTGGCTGGCTGTTGTAGAAACACTGCACCCAGTGCTGCAGAAATCACAACCAAGGGAGCAGCAGTTCTCAGCCAGAGCTGCAGGGTAGGAACATGGGGGAGGCCATCGAGCTGCCACACTGCACAGCCCTCCCTCAGGAATAAAGAGCTAACGGCTCGGGGTTAGCAGAGGCTTCATTGTGTTTAGAGCCTTCTAGTGTGTAGCAAGTGTTACACACCACTGCCCTTGATAAAGACTAGGTAAGCTTCACGCCAGAGACCATTACTAACAAAGCTGACGGAATGCCATTATCCTTTTCTGATCGTAACCCCCAGTCTCCCAGGCCTGTATTTGGGTCTCTCCCCTCTCTTGGCCCCAAGCCTCCCTACCTGCTCTGTCTCCCATGCCCTCTGGAATCCTTCTTACTGGAAAACCAGTTAACTAGTCAGACACTGATAGACGCTAATGGATGCTTGAGGGCTCCTGGAGTGTTCTAGTTAACACATCTAAAAAAAGAGAAAAAATACAATTACTTTTTTTGTGCCATATATGGATTTATTAGGTAGGGAAAGAAAGTTTGAGTAGGCAGTCTCAACCTTCACTGTAGGGCTTGACCCTGCTTGGCCCCATCAGGCCAGGACGCATGTCGAACAGGACAATGGGAGTAAAAATGTGTGCTTGTGTTGAGCCCATCTTCTCAAGGCACACCCTGGAGCCAGCTTTGTATGGTCAGTAAGAGACACACTCAGCTTAGCTGATTATGATAACTCAGGACTTTAACTCTCAAGAGGCAGAGGCAGTGAATCTCTGAGTTCAAGCTAGCCTGGTCTACAGAGTGAGTTTTAGGATAGCCAGGGCTACACAGAGAAATCCTGTGTGTGTGTGTGTGTGTGTGTGTGTGTGTGTGTGTGTGTGTGTGTGTGTGGGGGGGGGGGGGGAGGCACACTTAGCTTTTCACTGAGCCGAGTATGGTGAAGCCCCCACTCTGTTGTTTTGCCACTGTTTGCTGACAGCCTCTTTGCAGCAGCTGCTGGCTGGCCGAGGCCTGGGAGCAAAGGTTAATCCCATTTCAGAAGTGACCTGAAGCATGTTCACTCAACCACTAAGAAGACACCGTGTACTATTCAGGAGCTCGTGGTGCCTCTTTCTCGTTCCTTTATAAACAGCATGTCTCTAAGTTTCCCTGGGACCCCTTAGAGGGTGTTTCTATTCTTTCTCTCCAGAATAATACTTGTGGAGCTACATGGGCAAACAGGTGGGTCTCTCAGTGACATTTAGAAGAGAATTTTAGAGGCTTTCCTGATCCTTCCTATTTCTATTGTCTTGGGCATTTTCTAAATTTTCATCTTCACAGCCCGTGATGGCTGAAGACAGTACAGTGCACGTGTGTGTGTACGTGTGTGTTCACACGCAATGCCAGAGATTAAATTTGTTGCCACACATTTGCTTTAGGTGCACCTTATCTGTAGAGCCATCATGGGGACTCAGTGTCCAGCAGAGGGCACCCTCCTCTCACTAAAAATCACAGAGGTCCTTTCTCTCCAGGAATTTAGCTGGTTGGGGTTTGTTGTAATCCCAGGATGTGTTGAAACAGCCAAGCTGGGAGCTTTGGGACACGTCCTTACATTGCTTCATGTGTTTCTACGGCCACAGATGTTTCCTGTGTGGATGAATTGCCCATCACGTTTAGCATCCCCTGGTTGATAGGCAATCCTACAAGGTGACACTTCTCTGTTAATTTCAGTTGTATTTGTTATGTCCTTGCTTGTATCCGTAGATAATAAAAAAATGTGTTCTTGAAGAGGAGGAACAGCTGCTCCTGGAGGGCAGCTACCAGCCACCTGCCCATTGTCAGGCTTTCCCATATGGCCAGTTTTATCACGTACACATTCCTAACGGTACCACTGCTGCTGTGCTGATACTGAGGCGGCCGGGACGGGAGGATCTAGGAATTGTCTAGCGCTCTCACCTTCTGATGCCAGCACGTCATTTACAGCTCAGTAGCTCCATGGAAGGTAATGGTGTTTAGCAGGGCGTGAGCCTTGGGCAGTAAAAGGCCTAAGAACACCTTCAGTTATGACTACTCCTCATGCCTTGCCCGTGAGGTGAAAAGCAAACATTTGCAGAAGGAAGCAGTGTTCACATTTTAAATGTGCAGGTAACTGTGTAGGTGGACTTGGGATTTGAACAAGGGCAGCTATGTAGCTATGGATGGGATGAGAGTCCTCTCCTTCAGCTCTGCCACCTGACACACCATCCTTCCAGCTTAACCTTAGAAGCCTGGAGACTGTACGGTTTGAGACTGATGGTTTATGATTTAGGGGAGGGTTTTTCTTTTCTTTTCTTTTCTTTTGTATCCTCTAGATCATCAGATTGGATTTGTGGGGAAAACATACAAATAACAGCTTATGCTACTGTTTGAGCAGGGTTTGTATCTTGGTCATAGAGCACTTACAATCCATGTTTGTTTTGTTTTTCAGAACAGGGTTTCTCTGTGTAATTTTTTTTTTTTTGAATTTTCAAGACAGGGTTTCTCCATAGCTTTTGGTTCCTGTCCTGGAACTAGCTCTTGTAGACCAGGCTGACCTCGAACTCACAGAGATCCGCCTGCCTCTGCCTCCCGAGTGCTGGGATTAAAGGCGTGCGCCACCACCGCCCAGCTTCTCTGTGTAATTTTTGAGCCTGTCCTAGAACTTGTTCTGTAGACCAGGCTGGCCTCGAACTCTGCTTCCCGAATGCTGGGATTAAAGGCATATACCACCATAGCCTGAAAGATTCTATTCTGTTCTTTTTGTTTGTTTGGTTGGTTTGGTTTGATTTTTTTTGAGACAGTGTGTCACTGTAGCTGAGGCTGTCCTGGAACTCGCTTGGTAGACCAGGCAGGCCTTGAACTCGCAGAGATCCGCCTGCCTCTGTCTCACAAGTGCTGGTATTAAAGGTGTGCGCCACCACTGCTTGCCCTCTTTTCTTTTAGTTGGGAAAACTGATATCATAAATCCCCTCCCCATCTGTTCCTCTCCTAGGAATCCAACTCAGGACCCAACTCTGCTAGACAAGACTTTACCACTGGGCACATCCTCATCCGTCCTGGCACATGCTCCAAGTCTGCTGTCCTTCACCTCCTTTGGAATGCTAGCGGGTGGGGGACTTGGAAAGAACAGATGAGCAAAGGGAATGAGATCTAGTCAAGGCCGTTACCCCTTTTCTTTAAGCTCCTTGCCTCGTCAGTGACCACAGCCTGGAGTTTGCAGACAGCACATTCAGTCTTCGCTGGGGCTTTCCTAGAACACTGCCAGATACATTAATCTCATAGCCAGATCAGAGAGAGAGTGGATTTCCTGAAGTCCTAGAAATTAGTATACATTCTGGCTTGTGGTTACAGCCCCCGCTATATTTCTGCCAAGTTATGAGAGGCATGTGCAGGGGATTTTGGCCCAGGTCCTTTCTTATGCCTGCTCCTAACAGTTCTTCTGGGCAGCTCTGAAAAGGAAGTGAGAAGGAACATCACCTTCAGGGGAGAAGTAGGCAAGAGCTCCCTGGAGAGCAGGAAGGTGTGAAAGTAAGCCCTGCTTTTGTGAGATCAAATCTCTGGCCAAGGGCTATTGTGCTGGTCTGCTGAGGGCTACTGTGCTGTTGCCTGGGCCTAGTTGTGATAAGAAGTTTCTTTTTTTTTAAATTAATTAATTTATTTATTTGTTGAAGATTTCTGTCTCCTCCCCACCACCGCTTCCCATTTCCCTCCCCCTCCCCCAATCAACTCCCCCTCTCTCATCAGCCCAAAGAGCAGTCAGGATTCCCTGCCCTGTGGGGAGTCCAAGGACCTCCCAGCTCCATCCAGGTCTAGTAAGATGAACATCCAAACAGCCTAGGCTCCCACAAAGCCAGTACATACAGTAGGATCAAAACCCAGTGCCATTGTTCTTGACTTCTGAGCAGTCCTCATTGTCCGCTATGTTCAGGGATACCGTTTTTTTATTTATTTATTAAAGATTTCTGTCTCTTCCCCACCGCCG
>NW_026067973.1:6810361-6947327 GCF_014885135.2 Alexandromys fortis
CAGTATTGAAAACAGCTTGGTATTGGCATAAAAACAGAGAAGTCGACCAATGGAATAGAATAGAAGACCCTCACTTTAACCCACAAACCTATGAACACCTGATTTTCGATAAAGGAGCTAAAAGTATACAATGGAAAAAAGAGAGCATCTTCAACAAATTGTGCTGGCAAAACTGGATGTCAATCTGTAGAAGAATGAAAATAGATCCATGTCTATCACCATGCACAAAACTCAAGTCCAAATGGATTAAAGACCTCAATATCAGTCCGAACACACTGAACCTGACAGAAGAGAAAGTGATAAGACGTTTCTAAGATAAGAGAGGGGAAGGACAGCTGGGCTCTATCCTGTAGACATAACGGAACTGAGCAGAGAAGAGCTGGGCATCTGTGGATGCCATAGGTAAGACCAGCTTGGGGAGGCTCAGTGCAGTAATCAAGACCCAAATGTGTGTAACAGTCTTCATGTTTCAAGTTCAAAATACAGTGAGTCTAGCTACCAAATAGGGACATTATCAGAAATATGGGGAAATAGGTGATATTTAAATACAATCTGGAGGGAGATGTAGCACCGACTGGTTTCAGACTAACAGAAATCCACCTGCTTCAGCTGGGCGGTGGTGGCGCACGCCTTTAATCCCAGCACTTGGGAGGCAGAGGCAGGCGGATCTCTGTGAGTTCGAGGCCAGCCTGGTCTACAAGAGCTAGTTCCAGGACAGGCTCAAAAATTACACAGAGAAACTCTGTCTTAGACAACCAAAAAAAGAAAGAAAGAAAGAAAGAAAGGAAGGAAGGAAGGAAGGAAGGAAGAGAGAGAGAGAGAGAAAGAAAGAAAGAAAGAAATCCACCTGCTTCTTCCTCCTGAATGCCACTACACTGGCTTGATTTTTCTTAAGACATGTAGCCTGGATCAGCTGGAATCCTTGATCTTCCTGGAGAGACCCCCGAGTGCTGCGTTTGTAGGTGCATGCTGCCATATTCAGCTCTAAGCATCATATGAATTTAATTTTCTGAACAGCCACACAAAGAAACCGGGCAGGCTATAGATTCATAGAGAGGAAGTTGTTTGCCCTGCGTCACGCAGCTGCCTACTGGTAGAAATGGCACTGCAGCCCACAGTGTCCCTGACTCCCAAATGTGCTCCCAACCGTCATTTGTAGTGTACTAAACGAGACCTGGTTAGACTGGTTCTTTGATTTGCTCTTACAGGAACTCAGGTAATGTTTTACCTTAGCTGCTGAGGGGACGAGGGAGGGAATAGCAGTTGTCATGCTTGTGAGGACTGCATTCATTTCACTGCTGTGTGACCTCAGCTAAAGCCGCCTCTCACTGTTGGAGAATTGCCATCCATAGAAGAGGGTGGGGAGAAATATGACGCAAAGAAAAGAGAGGGAAAGACAGCGAAAAGATCGATATATGAGACCGGGAAGAAAACATTTGAGTTCCTTAGAATGAGGCAGTGTTTGAATATGAATTTAAGATGTCACGAGTGCCACCAGGGCGACTGTTACGTCGGAATGAATTAAACATGGACCCGGGAGTCAGTTTACAGGATCGTCCTGCTAAATGAAGATGCAGATCTCTTATTCATAGGTCCCGCATCCCTAGATCCAAATGAAAGTTTACTGGCTATGAGCAGACATATTTCCTTTTCATTATGCTCTAATATTCAGTTGTTCCAGCATTGACTTGTTAGGTGAAGTGATCTGGAGATGTCTGGGTGCAGACTGGACACAGGTACCAAACCATTTTATAGAAGCACCTTGAGCATTGTTGGATTTCGGCACAGGGATATGTCCTGCAACCAAGCCTTTGGCTCATGCCAAGGGATGGCTGTATTGGGAAGGCACCTGTACGTCTCAGTTCACGAACTGAGCCTCATTCCTCTCTTGCTGGTGTTGTTAGTGGGCCAGAGATCTAGTAGTGCTTTAACCTACAGGTCTCCCTCTGTAGTCTTCCAGTGAGTGACTGGAGGGGCCCATTTTTGCCACTCCTCCTGTTTGTAAACCTCTGTGTCCGTGAGGAAGAGGCAAATAGCCCATTGAGGATGACAGTGTTGTTCAGATTTGATCCTTTTCTGTGCGACACAGAGAACTATGATGGCTGTTGATTCTGCCAAGCTGTGCGATCATAGCCTTGCGTTATTGAGCAGGACCTGGGCAAGTCTAGCCTTGCCTTCTCTTGTTCACACTGGTTGAGTGAACTGTTGTGTGGGCGGCAGAGCTCTGACTTTGTGCTGAGACAGTCTCATTTCAGAGCTGCCTTCCATCCTCAGCCTAGGCTCAGCTGTTGCCTCTGGGCTCCCTGGTCATTAGTTTCTTGTGGTGTGTGTGGGAAGCTGAGAGAAGGGTAGAGGCAGCCTTGGGAAGGATAGTGGGGTACGAAAGTAGTCCAGTACCACAGGCTGCCAGGAATCAGCAGCAGAGGGATTATCTTTCTAGTCAGGCAGAACCCATAGCCAGGAGGGACAGAATTGCTTATTGATAAGCAGTTAGCATTGTTGTTTTTCCTGGACAGAGGTGGCCTCCAAAGATTGTAGATCCTTTCTGAGTTGGTGCCTATTGCTGGACCTGGTAATTAATTGTCCACAGATAAACCTGGTAATTAATTGTCCACAGATAAACCTTTTAGTGAGTTTCAACCATCAATCACACTAGAGTCTCTGGGCTGGAGAGCCCTGTAAGATGTCCGGCTCCAGTTTTAAAGATTCTAACTCAGCAAGTCTGGAGTTTGCATTAAAAAGATTTTAAAATTGTATTTATTTATTTGCGACCAGGTGTTATTATATAGTCCTTGCTGTCCTGGAACTCACAGAGATAAAATTCCCTCTGCCTCCTGAGAACTGGCATGTATTAAATTCTTTTAAAAAAAAGTGTACGTGTGCACTTGCATGCATGTGTGCATGCAGCATGTGTGTGTGTGTGTGTGTGTGTAGGAGGCATATGTGAGGGTGCCCTTCTCAATCATTCTCCGGCACTTATTCCCCAAAGACAGGCAGCATCTCTCACTCAACTCAGGGCTGGGCTGTCAGGCAGCCAGTCCCAAGGGCCCCCATCTCTCCCTATCACAACACTAGGGCTACAAGATGTTATTGCTACATCCAGCCTTTTAAATGGTGGTCTGAACTCAGGAGTTTATGTAGCGGGCCCTCTTCCCTACTGAACTGTCTTCCTAGCTAACTTTTCATTTTTTATCCTGTAGATTGAAGCAAAAGCCTTGAGCCTATAAAGCACACATTCTATCCACAGGCCCAGGAATCTACATTTATGACAAAACCCTTGCATGGTCAGTAGATCATATTTCCTCAAAGCCTGCCTTTGAACCTAGCCCCCTTTGGGAAGAAGCTTCTCCTGGCTGTGGCCCATTTTCATCCGCATTCTTTCCTGAAGGGTTTATTGGCATCTCTGCGTTTATTACTTGCTTTGTTCTTGGAGCCTCACAGTTACTGGAGTAGGAACCAGGTGGTTAGCTCTGTTTTACAGGGGAGGGGGGTGGAGCCTGTGACCGAGGCTTGGGGAGAGGTATGTGGGTCACTGTGAGTCAGAGACACAGGTGGGGATTGAAGTCTGGCCTCCATGACTCTCAAAGCAGGCAATTTTCTGGGTTCTATTTCCTCAGCTTGTGATTTCATCTTTAATGATAGTTATTCCTTAGGCCTCCACCTGATGGTGCCTGCTTGAGCAGATCACATCTGACGCTGAAGCAGAGGAGCTTAAGGCCGGCGCGCTGATTTTATTAGCCTATCAAAGTGTGGGAATGACGGTCTGCTCCTCCTCTGTGCTTGCCTCTTTTATCATTTCTGAACACATTTTAGATCAGGGGATAGAAATGCTTGCTTCCAGGTCGTAGGAACTCTTCTGATCCTTTTCCTGGTAAAATACCAAGTCCGAATTTAGCCCTCTGTTTCTCTTTCGCTGGGTGTTAGGGATGGAGTAGCGCCTCCTGGGCGATGGGCAAGCACAGATAGGATCGCCGGCTTGTGCTTCCCATGCCAGGCTGGATCCATCGAGGTCTCTCTGTGAACCCTGGCTGGCCTAAAACTATCTATGTATCCCCACCTCTGATTCCTATCCATTGGATTCTGAGCATGCACCTGGGTGCACTTTTTTCTGGGGGAGGGACACAGGGTCTCACTATGTAGCTTCAGCTGACCAGGAGCTCACTGTTTAGACCAGGCTAGCTTCAAATTCACAAAGATCCCTCTACCTCTATCTCCTAGTGCTGGGATTAAAGGTATGTACCCTTAAGCATGGCTTTTATTTTTAAATTTTCTTTCTTTAGTCAGTGTTGTCCCCCCCCAAACAGGTTTTGTGTGTGTGTGTGTGTGTGTGTGTGTGTGTGTGTGTGTGTGTGTAGCCTTGGTTGTCCTGGAACTCGCTCTGTAGACCAGGCTGGCCTTGAACTCACAGAGACCTGCCTGCTTGCTTCTGCCTCTCTAGTGCTGGGACGTGTCACCATAGCCAGCTTTGGATCTACTTTTTTTTTTTTCTTTTTCTTTTTTTGATTTTCGAGACAGGGTTTCTCCATAGCTTTTTGGTTCCTGTCCTGGAACTAGCTCTTATAGACCAGGCTGGCCTCGAACTCATAGAGATCCGCCTGCCTCTGCCTCCTGAGTGCTGGGATTAAAGGTGTGCGCCACCACTGCCCAGCTTGGATCTACTTTTAAGGAGAAAAGAATAAACAAAAATCCTGCAAACTCCATCAAATTATTAAATGTTACTTAAAATTTCAAATTCAAATTAATAATATTATGTTCTTTTAAAATTACAGCCTTTATCCATCTACAAAACCAAATTTACAAGTTAAATACAAATAAAACCACAAGGCCAATACTATTAAAAGTAATAATGTTGATATTTTTGCAATTCAGTATGACAAATGTATCTTTTACTAAAAGTAAGCCACACTTTGTGAGCTGGGGCTGCTTTAGGCCTCACCACACTCAGCCCCCAGTTTCTTCATTCTCTTATCTTTTAGAAGCACCGAGACGGTGTCATTGCATGATGCCCTCTGGCTTTCATTTTGTACATAAACACGTATTTTTCACTCTGTTCATTTCTTATGAGCCCAGCACAATAAAAGCTGTGTGGAAACTGATGCTGGTGTGTGTGCTGCACTCTGTGGCAGCTGGATGGCTCAGTGGGTGAAGGAGTGCGCCACCAAATCGGACAGCCTGAGTTCGGCTACTGGAACCCAGGTGGTAAAAGGAGATAACCCACACTGCAGGTTGTCCTCTGACCATACTTGTTAAGTGGTTTATATGTGTGTGTGCGCGCACACACACACACACACACACACACTTACTTTTGTAATTTAAAAAACAAAGTAGTCACCCCAGCAGTCCAGACTGTGCCTTACGTGATTCTAAAAATTATCAAAATAAAAATAAAACGAAAGCCTTCAAGCAAACATTTGTGGGCCCAATTTGAAACAAAACAAAACAAAATAAAAACCCAAACTGCTAAAGTCTGTTGGTTTTCGATCTTTGACTACTAAGGGCTAACCATCTCCTGTTTCCTGTTAAGGGTCCCATGTTTTAAAAAGAAAAAAAAATCTTACCTCTTAAACTGCATTTATTAATAACTTGACAATTTCATGAAACTGATAGTCTACAGAACTACCCGTCTAGGTCGCTCACATCTCAGTCTAAAACATAAAAAGACGGCGCATTCAAGTTACTTCATGCAAGTGAAAACTTTGCATGAGTTCTCCTCTAGGAGGACTTTTGGAGATCTAGGGAGGCCAGTTTCCACCCCACCGAACTGGGGAGATTTAAAACTGGGCCTAGTTATGCTTGGTGCTTCTGCTTCTTGCTAAAGAGCGGTTAAAAAAAAAAAAAAAGGAAGACAATACAACAGAAGGCGCCGTTCCAGTACCACACTGAAAAGAAACACAAAAACAAGGGAGCAGCATGTTTTGAACAGCTTGCGTGGAAAAAATATTGACTGGGGAGTTTGGACAGCACCGTTCATTTTCTCTCACCACACACATTATTTGTCTTAAGGAGCAGGAGCCAGCCACGATTTTGGCAAACAGGCCAGCGGAAGAGGTGGAGGGGTTGTGCGGAGGCTTCTAGCCCAGGGGGAAATTAGGGCTGAGACCCAGAGGCTCCAGGCCAGCCTGGAGTCTGGGGGAGGTGCTAAAGCTTCTTCCTCCTGGCCTAGGCTACCGTCTTTGGCTACCGAGGTTCGGCACCTATCACTCAAGAAGGCCCCTCTCTGTCAGAGCACAGCGAGCAGAGAATGAATCCCTGCCCATGTTTCTTTCGGCTGGGGAAAGGATGCAAGGGTTCCATTGGTTTTCTCAGCCCGCCCTTCTACTGGAGTCCAGATGCCCAGTTCAGGCAATGCCGGTCAGGCCGGAGCCTCCGCGCGCAGGCTAAACACTCGGTTCCTTGGCTTTCCCAAAGCGGGCGGATTGGATTTAGCCCCGCCTGCCTGGCTGCGGGGCGTGGCCTGGGCGTGGGGCGTGGCCGGAGCGCGGGGCGTGGCCGGGGCGCAGGGCGTACGGCGGCGACTAGTCAGAGGAGGAAGAACATGGCGGGCGCGGCGGGGCCCGGGGCCGGTCCGGGCGCAGCGGGCGGAGATGGAGATGATTCACTCTATCCGATCGCGGTTTTAATCGACGAGCTCCGCAATGAGGATGTACAGGTACTAGATTGGGGCTGGGGAGCTGAGGCGAGCGCGGAGGCGCACATGGTAGGGAAGCGGGAAGGCCGGCTCAGCCGTGGGGGCGGCTCCGGGGTCGGCAGAACCCTAGTCGGCGTTCGTTCGGGACTCGGGGGCGGCGGCGGCTCCGCGGTGGTCCGCCTCAACTCTCAGCAGCCCTACCTCGAGCCTCCGGGTGGTGGCTCCGGCAGTGGGCGGGAAACCAGTTCCCGCGTCGGGTGGGCGAGCCCCGGTGGGTTGCGGGACCGCCCGGGAGCGGAGGAGCGGCCCGGCGGCCAGGGTCCCTTTGAAGTGCTGCGAGTGTCTGGCTCTGCCGGCAAACTGGCCCGGCTAGTTGGGTGGGAAGAGCGCCCCAGCTGATTAACTCAGATGTGATGGAACTTTTCTCTGAAAAGGGAGGAGTTGTGTTTAACCGTTTCACCTGCTTCCTTCCGTCCGGAGTTCTCTCTTTTCGGAATCTCCCACTGCCCCGGTGTTTTCATTCATTCATTTCTTTGCCGGCCCGTCAGTGCCCTCCCTGGGAAAGCCTCTGGCTAATGACGTGTTAAACGGTCCTTGAGTTCTTTTTAGGAATAAGGTCTAAGTGAAAGGCTCATCTTCGTTATGTACTGTATGCCAGTGTCTCACCTGTTAGCTTTTCTCGACCTGAGTTGCAACCATCTCTTTGCTTTGTTGTTGTTCTTCTCACTTTATTACTTTATTTTTAAAGCTCCGGCTCAACAGTATTAAGAAGTTATCGACTATTGCTCTAGCTCTCGGGGTGGAAAGGACTCGAACTGAACTGCTGCCTTTCCTTACAGGTATGTGTCCTTTAAAGAAACACGTTCCATTTTCCATGGGCTTTCAAGCTACTTTTTTTCTTCTTTTTCTTTCTTTTTTTTAGTTTGTTACCTACTGTAGAAATAAGTACTAGATGGAGCAGGTGCCTTCTGCCAGGTGTCTAGAAATGTTAGACCAGACAAACGCAAACATAAGCCGGGTAGCTAATGGAAAGGTAATTGATGTGAGATATGAATTTCTTAATAATTCTGTGAAACATTCTGGAAGACTTCTGATTCGCACAAGGAAGAAAATGTTTTTAGGAGGGTAGTTGCAGCAGCTGTGTGGGTACCAGCTCAGTGGCACTTGCCCCTATGGTCTAACCAACTGTTGTTATCTCCAGATACAATTTATGACGAAGATGAGGTGCTGTTGGCTCTTGCTGAGCAGCTGGGAAATTTCACTGGTTTGGTCGGAGGTCCTGACTTCGCCCACTGTTTGCTGGTGAGTTCTTATCTTTGACCTACCCTCCTTTTGGAGCTCTGTTGTCTCAACCGCGTCTTTATTGTCTGGCGATAGACGTGCAGCTGCGTTTTCATGCAGTTCTTTTTATGGGCAGGTGGTAATTATGTTGATGAATGAATAATGTAGGCACTTCAACTCTTGTATCAGCCGAATCCAAGAACTCGTGTCTGCTGCTGAAGATTTGCTAGAGATGGGGAGGAAGGGAACTTGATTTAGCTGTCTTTTTTTCTTTTGTTTGTTTGTATTTTTGAGACAGAGTCTTGCTATGTCGCCTTGACTGGCTTGAAATTCTATATAGACCAGGCTGGCTTCAAATTCATAGAGATCCTCCTGCCTCTGCTTCTGGAGGACTGAGATTAAAGGTGTGCGCCACCATGCAGATGAATGAGGCCTTAAAGGATGACTAGAAATGGATCACCTGGACAATGCCGGACTGGCTGTTGTAGGGCTTTAAATATTGTATATATGATACTGGCTGCCATGGTTTCTGGCTATATATGAACTGTTCTTTAGAACTCCAGACGTAGATGGATGTTAGATGAGTGGAGACTTGTAGAGTTAGAAGTGGCTGTCATTTCCCCCTCAGAATCTGCCTCTCTTTAGTTGTGTCTCCAGCTACTCAGTTATACAAGTCCAACCTAGAAGATAACTGTTGTTTTTAGAGATTGCTAGAGATTGAAGCCCTTTGCATTCTGGGTAAGTTCTCATTCACTGAGCTGCAGTCCAGCACTAGAAGGCTTTCTTCTTTTTTTTGTTTTTTTGTTTTGTTTTTTGAGACAGGTTCTCTGTAGCTTTAGAGCCTGTCCTGGAACTAGCTCTTGTAGACCAGGCTGGCCTCGAATTCACAGAGATCCACCTGCCTCTGTGTCATGAATGCTGGGATTAAAGGCGTGTGCCTCCACCGCTGGGCTAGAAGACTTTCTTAAGTCCTCCCTTCCCTCCTTCCTCACCTCTTCCTGTAGACTTTTTATCTATCCCAATCAGTCTTAGAGCCCACTTGTGTGCTGAGCACTTGGTCTCCAGCTAGTGGCACTATTTTGGGAGGTTCTGGAGGCCTTAGGAGGTGAGAAAGCTGTAGGATGTAGGATGCTGGGGGCAGCTTCTGGAGGGTGTCTTGCTTCTGTCCTTGGACTCTCTGCTTCCTTGTAGTAAGTCAGGGAAGCTCTTCTGCCCCGTTTTTTTTTTGGGGGGGGGTTTCGAGACAGGGTTTCTCTGTGGCTTTGGAGCCTGTCCTGGAACTAGCTCTGTGGACCAGGCTGGTCTCGAACTCACAGAGATTCGCCTGCCTCTGCCTCCCGAGTGCTGGGATTAAAGGCTTGTGCCACCATCGCCCGGCTCTGCCCCGTTTTGTAACTGCCATGTTGTTCTGCTGAGGCTCATGGGCCAGGTAATCATGAAATGAATCTTTGAAACTATGAACCAGATTAAATCCTTTGTTTCTGTTAGCTATTTTGGTTCACAGTAGCGAAAAAACTCATAATATATATACTGTGTTCCTCTTGATAATTCATTCCACACACATTGGTCTTTCTGTTCACTGTAAACCCAGCTCATATTGCCTTAAGACATTGGCTGTAGGTGTTACCTCTAGAGAGATGCTATTCAGAATTTCCTACAGCTGACTCCTTGTAAGTCAGACAACTGCATTTTGTATGAGAGGCCTTTCCTGACCACCATTGAAGTAGCCTCATGATCACCCCCTTGCCCTACAGCCTGTTCTCATCTGATTCCACCATTGGATGTAGACTCCTTCATAGTGACTGCGCTTATTGCTTCTGGAGCCTAGGGCTACAGCATAACAGAATTCACTGTGGAAAGAACGGGTGTCATAGGGTTACAACTGTGGCACTTTGGGTTCAAAGCTGCTAGTGTATAAAAAATTGGAGTGAAAGTAAGCAGGAGTGGTCATCAATGGGCAGAGTTCAAACAAGCCATTCTCTGGAGTTTGGCCTTCTCCTGTAGAAGTGAGAGGATGTTGCCGTAGACAGAGGACAGATCATGAGAGACCGACTAGTAAGACGTAGTGTCTTTTCAGTGGGCCTCTGACATCCTATCTAGGAAAGAGCAGCGCTGTCTACCTTTTTGAACCATATCAAGTAGGCACACTTCTTCCCTTAAGTTCTGAGCTTCATTCTTGGTCAGTTCTGCTGTGGAGTTTTGTTCTAGTTTCTGCAGCTGTGCCTTAAGCTGAATTTACTGGGATCAAATGCAAATTGAGAAAGTCAGCTAGAGGTTCAGAGAAACAGCCCATCTCCACGTCTGCCAGGCTGCCACATTCAGTTATTGACAAGTGCCAGACCTTGAACCTCTCCTGTCTTTTATGTCTCTGTAGCTGCAGGATCTCCCTGTCCCTGCATTTAATTAATATTTGCTTGTTCTGTCTGAAACTCCTATATGGCTCTTAGAAAGATTCTGAATGTATTTTGAAAAAAACCTGATGTTGATTCAGCTTTTTATTGGTTGCATGAATTGATGCCACCAAGCGCTCATCGATAGATTGCTTGCACCTCTAAGAACAGTAGGATAGTGCACAAAAGGGTATGAACTAGGGAGCCTGGCCAGAAATCACCATGCAGTGTGGCACCTACAGTCGGCCCTAGATTTGGACTTGTTCTTAAGTCTGAATGTGGCTGTACATCATTTAAACATCCTCTCCCAACAATAGTGATACTGTGTCAAGTCTGTTCCAGTGTCATCTGTAGACACCATCTGGGGATTGCCATCTGGGACACGCCATCTTGGCTTTTCCACAGAAGTCGTGTCTTCAGGTTGGCCACACCATATGTTACCACTGTGTGAACTGAAAGTCACCATTTGGTCTGATGTAGCTGACATTCTGGTTACACGTGCCGGTTCCCTTCAGTCACATAATAGGTGTCAATCTGTGGCTAACCGGATTTAATAAGTTGTCATCTCTGCTTTTCCTTTTCCATCTCCGCAGCCTCCTTTGGAAAGCTTGGCTACCGTGGAGGAGACTGTGGTTCGAGACAAGGCTGTGGAGTCCCTGAGGCAGATATCTCAGGAGCATACGCCCGTTGCTCTCGAAGCTCATTTTGTACCTCTGGTGAAGCGCCTGGCAAGTGGGGATTGGTTTACCTCTCGCACATCTGCATGTGGTTTGTTCAGCGTTTGCTATCCCAGAGCTTCAAATGCTGTCAAGGCAGAAATTCGACAGTAAGAGACTATTTTTTAGTGTTTGGGATTACTGGGGAGTCACAGCTAGAGTTTACAGAATGTTTTGCTGCCCTCAGTGCTTCTTACTGGCTGCCAGGATTGGTGATGCTTTCTCATGTAGTTGCATATACTGATGGCTTTTGTGTATGAGTATGTGTATGTGTATCTGTGGGTGCGCACGTGAGTATGGGTGTGTGTGTTTCATGTGGCAACCTCTGGTGTTGGTGCTCAGGTACCTTCCTCCTTTTCTTTGAGACATTGGCTGGAACTTCACCACAGACTAGCCTACCTGACCTGCGAGCTTTCTGGGGTCCTCCCATTTCTGCCTCCCATCTTACCACCTCTGAGGCTGTCGGCACTGCCACTGTACGTAGCTATTTCCGTAGGTCCTGGGGACTCTTGAGTGTGTGTCACATTTGGGAGGCAGGCACTTTCCTGACTGAGCTATTTTCCTGGTCCTTTCTTTACACCTATAAGTAGAAACCTAATCATTAATGTTTATAAGGGAAAGATTCTAAATGGCCATCTCCTGGTTTTGGGGCATGTTTAACCAAGTGTTTGACAGGAAATACCTTATTTCATGCTGCAGGCACTTCCGTTCCCTGTGCTCAGATGACACACCAATGGTGCGACGTGCTGCTGCTTCCAAATTGGGTGAATTTGCAAAAGTTTTGGAATTAGACAGTGTGAAAACTGAAATTGTTCCATTGTTCACGAATCTAGCTTCAGATGAACAGGTAACTTTAGGCTTTAGATTTAGGAGATGCAGATATGCTCTTTAGTAATTAAAAAACCACTTATTTGGGGAGTTTTGACTCTAATGTAGGGTCCTTTTGCTAAGTTAAAACTCAGTTCTGGCCTGGTGTTTATCCTAACGCTCCTATGTGTCTTTTTAGACTCCACTTTCTTTTTTTTTTTTTTTTAAATTTATTTAACTTTATTTTATGTGCATTGGTATGAAGGTGTCAGATTCCCTGGAACTGGATTTTCAGACAGTTGTGAGCTGCCATTTGGGTGCTGGGAATTAAACCCGGGTCCTTGGGAAGAGCAGTCAGTGCTCTTAACCGCTGAGCCATCTCTCCAGCCCAGGCACCACTTTTTTTTAGTGGTTGTTAGGAAGAGTTAGAGAAGAATTAGGTTTGGTAACTATGAAGCCCAGGGCTGTATCAGGGAAGAATATCTTTCAGGTTTGTGGACTGTACTGTGATTTGGAGACTTTGGTAATTTCTGCACTAGTGTATGGTCTTACTGCACACAATAGCAATTTTAGACTCAAGGGTCTGGTTTCTTTGGTGTAGAAATGATAAAAGTCAGGAAACCCCTAAATTAGTCAATCCAGATGTTTATCAGTATGGGCAGTGGGGATGGTTGCAGGAGCATCTGTAGAGCTGGTTTCCATGTGTAAAGTGGTGTACACGTTGTGCACATCGCCAGCTTGTACACATCCTCTTGTCCGAGTCACTTTTAGACTACTTGTAATACCTAATACAGCGTAAACCAGGGCTGGAGAGGTGGCTCAACCTGTGAAGGTGACAGTTGCCCATAATCTCCAGAACCCATGCAAAGCTGGATGTCGTGGCATGTATCTGCAGTCTCAGCACTCTGTTGTGAGATAGGAGGCAGAGACAGGAGAATCACCCTGAAAATCATGGGTGCACAGTGCAGCAGCAGAAACAAGAGAGACCCTGCCACAGAAAGGTGGAAGATAACCAAATCCCAAAAATTGCCCTCTGACCTCCACATATGTGCTGTAGTATGCATGTACCCACACTCTCACAAACACAATAAATAATAAAGCTGCAGTGTAAATGATCAATAAATAGTTATTATACTACTTTCTTTAGGGATTGTGACAGGAAAACAGTCTGTATGTGTTTAGTACAGATAAAAATAATTTCCCAAATATTTTGATCCATGGTTAGCTGAATCCATTGATGTGCAGGGAACCATGGCCAGGCTGACTGTATCTCCCAGCCTGTTTTAAGTGGCTACATGTATTATGAAATTAGGCTCTTCTAACAGCCCATGGCACAGATACTCAAGGAAATGGAGGCCCACCTGGTTTATGAAGCTTGTTCAAGGCTATATTTATATATTTAGCTAGTTGTGGTTCAGTTGGGGTTTGAATGTATGTAGACTTTGGCCCCAAGTTTCTAAGTCTTACAGTTTGAACACTGGCAACATTTCAAGCATGCAGATGCCACACATACATGGTGGTTTCCATGTTGTAGCAGAACAAGCTTAGGATCCTTATTTGGAATTTAGCAGGTTAATACTTCTCATGGCATAATTTGATGTTTTCTTTTATCTTCTATACTTCCTGCAAAATAGTAGGCTAGGGATTTGCAGGTTTTCTGGCGAAAGGCCAGCCAGGAAATATTTTTGGCTCTAGGGGTCATAGGTCCTTGTTAATTGTTGGACTTTGCTCTTGCATTGCTGAAGCAGCCACAGAGTCTGGAAACCAATGAACATTGAAACTCACACATTCATAGGTGGGCAGGCTGTTAGCATTTGGTGCTCAGAAAATATTAAGTGCTTTGTTAGGAAATGTGTATACACTGTGCCTTCTCTGACGACTGGTAGAAGATCTGCTCCTGGCTTACTCATTGACAGAAATATTTGTCATTGAGTGCCTACATAGAGTATCTACACATGTGGGGCACAGTTCTAGTGTTAAGGGCATACAGGACCCTGCTCTCATGGGACTTACATTTTAATGGGGAAAAACATGCTAAAAATCAGACCTAAATGTTGTAAAAATAGTGTAATGTAGTAGGACTTGGACTGCTGGTCAGTAAAGGGCTCTGAAGAAGTGACCAACGACAGAAAAATGCTGTCTCCACTCCTTCCAGGAGTGTTAGAGGCTGGTAAAGAAAGGATGTGAGATAGGAAAAATCAACATTGGAACATGGTAGTTGGATGGGTCCAATAATCATGGGAGTGGAGAAGAAAGAAGGGGTGGTAGCATCATTAGCCCACAGAAGACTGCGGTTTTGGGTTTTCTCTGATGTAGTGAGGCTACCTAGATCTGGAGAAGAGGTGTGATATGTAATTTACGGTTTTGAAAGGTCATTCTGGCTTATGGGTGGACACCAAGTTGTAGGAGGGATAAGAATAGAAGGAGAAGGCCAGGTAGGTGACATTGATAAACCAGGCAGGTGGTGAGAGTACATGTGTACTGTGTTGAATTTGCATATGTATTGTATTTATGTGTGTTTTATGCATGTTCGATTGTAATACATAGACAGTAAATTTCTTGCTCCATTTCTCCTTGGTGCTCATAGGGTTATAGGTCTGATTTTCCCAAGTCTGAAATCCTAACTCCTAATGTCTAATTGAGCTTTAATTTTGTGTTTTCTCTTACTCAAAAGACATTCTTGTGTCCCATTTGGCATTGAGCAGCCTTATATATGGAAAAGCGGGTTGTCTCTGCCTTTCCGATTTTCTTCTCTGTTTACTAGACAGGGCTGTCTCAGTTTGAGTTTCAGCATTTCACTTCAACTCTGTTACTCGACTGTTGATCTTTCTTCCTTCCGTGTCTTCCTTCGCACACTTTGTCTCCTGCTATTCTTATGGCCACGAGAGCTGGAAATAGCTTTCAAAGTGACCTTCCTTGTCCTTTAAACTCTTCGACTATGTTATTAGTTATTTATGTAAGTATATTTTTTAACTTCATATTATAATAAGGGTTTGAGTATAGCATTAAATTAAAAAAATAATCTTTATATTTTGAGACCAGTCAGATGTCCCGGTGAAAGTTTTTGCCTGATTTCAGTGCTCAGAACCCATGGAAAGGTGGAACATCTGACTCCAGGATGCTGTCCTCTGACTTCCACACACATTATTCATATGCAGTTAATAACATTTAGAACATCTTTCTCATTGTCCTGAATAAAAACTTGACTGTAGTCAATATAATTTGAACAGAGTGTCACTTTTAAGTCTTTGACATGCAAAGAAAGAAGTTACTCAGCCATTTGAAGACCTAAAGACACCCCATCACATACAGAGGGTGTCTTAGTTAATGTTTCTGTCGCTGCGATGAAACATCTGACCAAAATTGCAAGTTGGAGAGGAAAGGTTTATTGTGCTTCTGCTTCCGCACTGTAGTCTATCACTGAAGGAAGCCAGAACAGGAACTCAAACAGGGAAGGAACCTGGAGGCAGGAGCTACAGAGGGGTGCTACATATTGGCTTGCACCCTGATGGCCTGCTCAGCCTGTTTTCTTATAGAACCCAGGACCACCCGCCCAGTATGGGACTACTCACAGTGGTCCTCCCCAAAAATAATTAAGAAAGTGACCTACAGACTTGCCTCCAGTTGGATCTTGTGGAGGCATCTTCTCAGTTGAGGCTCCCTCTTCTCAAGTTGACATAAATTAGCCAGCACGGTGGTGTTTCTTTCCCTCTGTCTTAAACGGTACCTGTGACAGCATCGCCTCACACTAACTCAGTGTGCCCTGTTTCAGCAGACTGACTGAACAGAATGTTTTTCCTTTAGGATTCTGTGCGCCTACTAGCTGTGGAAGCTTGTGTCAGTATTGCCCAGTTACTGTCTCAGGATGACCTTGAGGCCTTGGTAATGCCTACACTTCGGCAAGCAGCAGAAGATAAATCTTGGCGGGTTCGCTATATGGTAGCTGACAAATTTTCAGAGGTAAAATGCATTGACATTTCAGGTATTAAGAAAACCTCAAAGTCATTTGCCCCACAGATTTTCTAACAAATATAGCTTATAAATTATGTTGGGTAGCTGGATATAACATCAAAAATTTAATCTTTCCATTTTGGGGCCAGTTAGATGACTCAGTGGGTGAAGTGTTTGCCGTGAAAGCCTGACAGCCTGTTGTGGTTACAATATACATTTGAAGAGTACACTATTTTGTTAGTATACATTAAACCTGTAGAAATTGTTTTCTAGCTCCAGAAAGCAGTGGGACCTAAAATCACACTCAATGACCTCATCCCCGCCTTCCAGAGTCTCCTTAAAGACTGCGAAGCTGAAGTCCGAGCAGCTGCTGCCCACAAAGTAAAAGGTGTGCCTGG
The DNA here is from genome assembly GCF_014885135.2 of Alexandromys fortis. Lineage (NCBI taxonomy): Eukaryota > Metazoa > Chordata > Mammalia > Rodentia > Cricetidae > Alexandromys > Alexandromys fortis. The sequence continues at coordinate 6,826,533 of NW_026067973.1, forward strand.
CTGTGACCCCTTTGACCTTGATGTCACTGATTTGATGGGATTTTGGTTTGGTGTTTTTACTTAAAATAGGACCCAAAATGTGTAAATCAGAAAAAAATTAAAAATCAGTTCATGTAGCCACATTTCCACCCTCTTTGATGCATTTGTTAGGTCAGGAAGTTTGGCATAGCTTGGATTTGTAAGATGTTGCAGACAGAGATGGTGTCAGCATGCAGCTACTGCTCCATAGTTCACATCAAACACCCACTGTATCTTGTTTCTTTAGTTTGAATTAGTTTGTCACACAGGGCATTTAGACCGTGCAATGAGAAGGAGGCTCATTTTCCCCATTAGAGTTTATTTGCTTAGACATATGATTTAACTTGGGGCTGATGGAAAGAGCTGGTTAACTCTCTCTGGTTCCTTGACAGCATTGCATTTTCTGTTTCTATGTTTCAGAACTTTGTGAGAACCTACCCACTGAAGGTAGAGAGACCATAATTATGAATCAAATTCTGCCCTATATAAAGGTGAATGTGACTGCCCTTTATTTCATTTACTCTGCCTATGTAGCTCTTAGCATTTTAAATAAGGATGAGGCATAAATGAGTCAAATACATAACATTTGTGACAATATTTATAGTTGATTTGTGCATATCATAATTGCACACTGCTGCCGGTATTTCACCAAGAGGTGTCTGGGTTATCTCCTCTGTGACTAGTGTTGCGTCGACTTCTTAAGGAGGGGTGTGGAGGCTTTTGTTGTCTTTAATTTTTTTATTCTGCTTTAGGAATTAGTGTCTGATACCAATCAGCATGTGAAATCAGCTCTAGCTTCTGTAATTATGGGACTATCGACAATTTTGGGCAAAGAGAATACCATTGAACATCTTCTGCCTCTCTTTTTAGCTCAGTTAAAGGATGAGGTGAGTCCAGCTATGGAATTATTTTGTTTTGATGTTATTGATTTGATGTGATTTTGGTGACTTTACTAAAATAAGACCAAAAATGGGGTGGGGGAAGCCTTTATTTAGAGATTTGATAGTCTTTCTGTTTGGTATAGGGTTACAGGTTTCCCAAAAAATGGGCCTAAGGACTTATTAAAAAACAAACAAATGTAGTTGGGTGTGGTGGCCCTTACCTTTAGTTCTAGCAGTGGGGAGGCAGAGGCAGGAGTAACTCTATGTTCAAAACCAGCCTGGTCAACAGAGCAAGCTCCAGGACAGCCAGAGCTATAATGTGAAATCCTATCTCAAAACCCGAAACCACCCAAGCAAACTACAAACTCGGGGCTGGAGAGGTGGCTGAGTGGTTATGAGCACTGACTGCTCTAGAGGACTTGGGTTTGTCTCCCAACACCTACACAGCTCTAGTTCAAAGGGGCCTGATGTCCTCTTCTGACATCTGCAGGCACCAGGCACACATGGTGCACAATCATACATCTAGGTAAAGTACTCATACATGTAAAATAAATAAGGCTTAAAACCACCCCAGAAATAGCTATCTTTTAAATTTTTCATATTATAGTCAATGGTTCCTTATTTTTAAAGCTAATACATCTTTGCCTAAACGGTATCTTTTATTTAAGTTTAAAATAGAGCATCAGCTTTTTCCATCTTCCTCTCGGAGAGGCAGCTTCGCTTCTGCCTCTCTCCCCACTTCTCTGCTTCCCCCCCTTCTCTGTCTCTTTCTCCTCTTCTCTCTCTCTCCCTCTCTCTCTGTCCCCCCCCTTTACCCTTCCTCCTCCATAACCCCCTGAATAAACATTCAACCTCACCCTGCAAAAAAAAAATAAAATAAAATAGAGCATCAGATATTATCATTTAGGGGCTGGAGCTATGGCTCAGCAATTAAGAGGCCTGCTGCTTATAGAAGACCAAGGTTCCAATCCTGGCATCTACATTGAGTGGCCCACAACTACCTGTAACCCAGCTCTAGAGGATCTGACTCCCTCTTCTGACCTTCGTGGGTACACGGGTACATGTATGTATTACACAGACAATACATGTACACAAATTAAAAATTCAAAAATTGGTGCCAGACATGATCTAATTTCTTTGTCATGTCATTAAACGTAATTGCCACAGTAGGCTTAGGTCTTGTATGTATTTCTCCCAGATGTTGATGAGGAAGTGAGGCAGAGAGAGATAAGATGATGTCTGAGGTCTGCTGGCAGTGCAGATCTAGAATTTAATTCCAGGGCCTGGGCTTTTTACCATCTCATAGACTTCGTGCTTATTTATTAATTAAATGTCTAAAAACTTAATTGTGTGTGTGTGTGCGTGCATATGCATGTTCACGCAGAGCTCAGAGGCTATCTTTGTAGACTCAGGTCTCTCCATCCACCATTCCATGGGTTCTGGGGATTAAATCCAGGTTGCCAGGTGTGTGAGGCAAGCACCTTCCTGCTGAGCCATCTTGCCTGCCAATTTGTTAATTAATTTTTAAAATTGGCATACAAAGTAATGAAATCTCAGGCTTTTTACTGACATTCTGGTTAAGATCAGTTGCATTGTATCTTGAATTATCTGTGTATTTAGCATTTAAGATTTCCTTCTGCTTGTAGTTCTTTTGGTTGGTACTGGCTGTTGAAACCAGGGCTCTGTGCAAGCTGGGCAAATGTTTGACCACTAAGCTGTGTCTCAGCTCTTTGCCCCCCAGCTTTTTAAGCCTGAGTCAGTACTAAATTTTATTTAGCACTTTTTATTTTATCATGCCAGGAGGGTACTGGGCAAAGGAGTTAATTTTCACATGTAGTCTCTGGGGCTTGTGTGTTTATAGTGTCCAGAAGTTCGTTTGAATATCATCTCCAATTTGGATTGTGTGAATGAGGTGATTGGAATCCGTCAACTCTCTCAGTCTCTTCTTCCTGCCATAGTGGAACTGGCTGAAGATGCCAAGTGGAGGGTCCGCCTGGCTATCATTGAGTATATGCCGCTGCTGGCGGGCCAGCTGGTGAGTTCATGGGCTCTGTGAATGGTAGGGTCTATCAGATCATGGAGCAGGGCGTGGTGAGTGGGAGGCCAGGTAGTCTGGTCTGGTTCAATTAGATGTACCGAGGTAAATTCTTTGGCCTGTAGGATGGTTTTTATTTTCAGTAGTGCAATAAGACCTAACAGAATGGTATTCTAGAAACACATTTACCTTGCTGCCCTCCTCATGATAAAGTATATTTGTTTATGTAATAGAAATGTTGTATTATTTAAAACCTTTGTGACTTAAGAACTGATCCATGGAAGCAAACAGATAGGTTCAGGATAAGTCAGTTTAACTTTTTGTTCCAGGCACCTTTTTGTTTGACTCTGTCCTAAGCATAATGAACTTAGCTTTTTCCTGCATCCTGATGACAGGAAGTTGAGGCTGCACCACACAAAGAGCTCATATTGCTGGTTGTTTTGAATAATCCTGTTACCACACTGGCCGCTATTCTTTGGGTTTCATTATTATTTTTATTCTAATGAATATGACTAATTAAAATGTCAAAGCTGGGCGTTATAGCCACATGCTTCCCTTTTTTATTACTAGGTGCAGACAACAGGAAGCTTGACAGCTTCACTGCATGGGAGCCTCTAGATGCTGAGGGCTTCAGGAGTTGTTATATGTGTAGCTGGGGAGATGGACAAGTGATTGCTCTAGGAACTGTGTGGTGTGTAATGTCCAGTGGCCACTGAGTGTGAGTTATTAATTAGACACTTGGATGAAGGGAGACCTGCATGGTTTTTAAAAATGCTCATAATATCAGTTCATTGCTGATATTACTATACTTTGTTGTCCCCCGCTTCCAAGGCTTATTTCCATTCCTTTCAGATCACACCATATGGGGTTCATATTTTCTTGACCACTGCATCGTATTGCTAATTTTGGTGTTATGAACATGCATCTTATAGATGGCCATGGCATTGTGTTTTAATAAATTTTTTCCTTTTTTATTAAGAATTTTTTACTATAATCTTTTCTCACTTTACATAGCTGTTCCCACTCTCTCCCTGTTCCCACTCTCTCCCTTCCTCCCACCGTACTTTTCTCTCCACCCTACTCCCCCATCCTCTCTTCAGAAAGGGTAAGGCTTCCCATGGGGAGTCAGTAAAGTCTGACACTTCACTTTGAGGCAAGACCAAGTCCCTCCCACCTATATCTAGACCGAGCAAGGTATCCTTCCAAAGAGAATGTGCTCCAAGCACTAGGGATAAATCCTGGTCCCACTGCCAGTGGCCCCACAGACTGCCCAAGTCTCACAACTGTCCTCCACATTCAGAGGGCCGACTTTGATCTTATGCAGGTTCCCCTACTATCAGTCCAGAGTCAATGAGCTCTGACTAGCTCAGGTCAGCTGTTTCTGTGGGTATCACCATCATAGTCATGACCCCTTTGCTCATATTATTGCTCTACCTCTACCATCTCTTGGACTGGCCTCTGGAAACTTGACCCAGTGCTTTGCTGTGGATATCTGTATCTGCTTCCATCCGTTGCTGGATGAAGGTTCTATGATGACAATTAAGATAGTCATCAATCTGATGACAGGGGAAGGCCAGTTCAGGTGTCCTCTCCACTGTTGCTTAGAGTCTTAGCTGGGTCATCCTTGTGGAATCCTGGGGTTTTCCCTAGTGCCATGTTTTTTTGCTAGCCCTTTAATGTCTCCCTCAATCAAGATATTTCTTTCCTTTCTCTCCCTCTCTGTCCTTTCCCCTTCTTGAGCATTGAAGTGCTCTGTTCTTCAAAGTGAATGCCAAAGATCCCAGCATATCCATGTGTCAGTTGAAGTCACTTTGTCACGCTTCTCCACCATCACTTCCAAATACTGATCTGCTCTTCAGATCTGTGTCATTGTCTGGAGTGGAAAGCAGTGGTGGCTAATAATGGGTTTGTTGGACTGAAACATCTGTCTGGAAGAAAGGTGGATTATATTTACCATTTCTTTGAACCTTAGCTTCACCAGACCTGGAAAGTCTCCAAAGACTGCCCGGGATATACAGAGCAGTGTCTAAGGGCTGCAGGTGATATACAGAGCAGAGTGGGAAGAAGACAGATGGTGTCTTGGCTGGTTTACACCTTTGTGACTGGGGTGATATGCATCAGTCATGAACAGACATTGTGTTTTACCATCCTGTCTTGTTAGCTTATCTGTTGTAGGCCGCTTGTTTGTTTCCTGGCCGCCCAGACTCCTGAAATAATCACACAGAAACTATATTTTTTAAATCCCTGCTTGACCAATCACTTAAGCATATTGCTAGCTAACTCTTACATCTAGAATTAACCTATTTCCATTATTTTATATTTTACCATGAGGCTCATGGCCTACTGGCAAGGTTCCAGCTGGCATCTTACGTCTTTTCCCTCTGGCAGCTACATGGCAGTCTCCCCGACTCCTTCTTCCTTCTCCCAGCATGTTGTAATAGGAGCAGCGGCGCTGTGTCCCCAGCACCCCGGCCGCCTGGCTAGCTTATGCCCTGAAATAATTACACGGACACTGTATTCTTTTAGGCACTGCTTGGCCCATTATATCTAGCCTCTTCTAGGCTAACTCTCGCACCTGGACTAGCCCATTTCTAATAATCTGTGTAGCCCACGAGGTGGCTTACCAGGGAAGATCTTAACCTACGTCCATCCTGGGTCAGAGCTTCATCGCATGTGTCTGCCCGGGAGAGGGGAGCATGGCATCTCTGAGCTCACTTTCTCTTCCTCCTAGCATTCTGTTCTGTTTACTCCTCCCACCTATGTTTTAACCTATCAGGGCCAAGCAGTTTCTTTATTGCTTAACCAATGAAATCAACAGATTGATGTATGACACTCCCACATCACCAACATTCAGTTTAGCGCCCCCCCCCCCTATTCTGCTCTGCACAGCTCAAGGCAGTTTTCTTTATTAACCAGTGGTATTCACAACATACAGAGTGGAATCCCACATCACATATTATTTGTTTGATTTTCTTTTTTTTTAAAGGTTGACTTATTTTTATGTTTGAGTGTTTTTCTTGCACAAGAATGTGAAGCATATGCACGCCTGGTACCTGTCTAAGCCAGACGAGGGCTTAGACTCTAAAATTCGAGTTACAGGTAGTTGTGAGCTGTCATGTGGGTGCTAAGAAGCAAACTCTGGCCTTCTACAAGAGTTTCAAGTGCTCTTAATGGTTGAGCCATCTCTCTCACCTCAGTTTATGCATTCTTAATTTTTCTTTATGTGTAAAATTTAAGTTAGTCAATTTATAGGATTCTCTCAAGACTATCCCATCTTGTTTATAGGCTTTGATAAGTAAATAAAAAGTTAAACCACAAAATATCTGAAGGAGATTAAAGGAAAATCCTCAGCCTGGAATAAAAATGGACTCAGAGCTGATGCTGTAGGAGGCAAAGTGCCTTTCAGATTGGTCACAGCAAGATGAAGTCGTTCAGTATAAAGCACAGCACCGTTGTTCTTTATTTAACAATACATTGTCACTGGCCAGGAATGTCTTAGACTTGAACCAGAAGAATAAGCATAATGACTTCAGAAGGAGGCACCAGGAACATGTGCATCATGGAGCGTCCCTGTGTACTGTGTATGTCCCTTGACCAGAGGTCTAGAGACCTCTTGTCCCTAGCCTGTGTGAGGTGACCAGCAGCTGGAGAGTCAGGATGGTTCCAGCTGTCACTTCTACCCTTTGCCCTACACACTTGCTTCCTGTCTTTTTCTATTGCTTTCTGTCATGCCCCACCAATGCTATCTTCTGTGGGAGATATCTTGGTGTCACTTGCCACACTCTGAAGGACTTGCTGTTAACCAAAAAGGAGCAATGCAAATTACCAAGCCTTTCAGTGGCCATTTTTCTGGGAAATTCATTTTCCCATGGCATCTGGATCTGCTGGGCAGACTTTCTGCTGTGCCTTGCCTGCTTATCTCAGTCCTGTGCGCGGCATAGGTCCTGTCCCGATAGCAGGGCCACTCCTGCTTGTTTTTGTTTTCTGCCTAGTGTCTACGGCACTGTTTTGTCGTCAGCTTGTTCGCATGTGTGTCTTTAGCTTTTAGGTAATTATTGAGCAATGTAAATAGAGCCTCTTGTTCTAACTTTGGAAATGTTTATTAATGGAGTCTTCTGTATCCATAGGGTGTGGAGTTTTTTGATGAAAAGCTGAATTCTTTGTGTATGGCCTGGCTTGTGGATCATGGTGAGTAGACAAGTTAAAGCAGATATTCTGGGACGCCCAGGCTTCCGCATGTGTCTGAGATGGTCACACATGGCCCTTTAGAGAAGAGGCCTGCAGGGCACCTTCTTTGCCTTCACCCCACAGTGCTGAGGGAAGGTCATTGAGGTTCCACCAGCTTTCTCTGACTGCATAAACATCTCACTTATTTCTCACTGTGTGGCCCTGGCTGGCCTGCCTCTGTCTACTGAGTGCTGGGAGTAGAGGCAGGCACCGCCATGCCCAGCCTGACTACAAATTTGACATTTGTACTTCCTGTTATTTCTGTTATTTTCTGTTTTAATTGTACTTTCTGTGCTGAGAAATTTCTTTGCCCTCTCCCATCTCCTGCCACCTGTGGGCTTCAGACTCTTAGATGTACACTTCTTCCAGCCACACGGCTCGCAACTGACCTGCTGCCTTTGGTGTCCTCAGGTGTGCAAAGGTACAGTAGGAGCTGGGGACATTCCTGTGCCCTAGAACAGAGCCAGGGTTTCGATTTCGTGAGAGGAAGGCTTTCCTCTGCCTGCTGCTGCTGGGCTGGAGATCATGGGCTCAGGAAAGGGCTCATTGGACAGGGATGGGCAGGTGCCTTTCTGTGCACAGTGTACATGCTCCTTTGTCCCCACCCACCTGGTGTGTGCAGTGTACATGCTCCTTTGTCCCCATCCACCTAGTGTGGGAGGGGCTGTGTCAGGTCTTAGACTTGGTACTTTGGTGCTGCCTGAGCCCCATTCCAGTGAGTCCCTTCAAGTTCTCATGTGATTTTTCCCCATGAGCTTTGGGTCCAAGTTTGGTGAGTGTGATGAGCATCCTGTTGTGGCTCCCCAGTAAACTACACTTTATGTAGTGAGGGCATTTTATCTGTGGGCAGGCACTGTGACTAGGTACCAGGAAAGAATAAGAGTATTTGTGTCTGCTTACATCTGTAGGTGGTTTTGTTAACAGCGTATTTGTATCATATGTCTAAGTGAGAAAGGAAGGTTGTGAAGCTGTGTATGACAATCTGTTAGGACATATGTATGGATACAGCTGGTGCTTTTAAACTCCATTGTAAAGACTTCCTTTTTTTCTCAAAAGTTAAGTTTTTATACCATTTAAAAATGATAAAAAAATGGTCATAGGAAAGGTGCATTTTTTTTTTAATTCTGTGTGTGTGTGTGTGTGTGTGTGTGTGTGTGTGTGTGTGTGTGTGTGAGGTTGCGCATGTGCTTGCAGGTACTCAGAGGCCAGAGAGGGCATCAGACCCTGAGCTGGAGCTGGGATTGCAGACAGTGGCAACACCTCCTGGCTTGGGTGCTGGGAACTCAACTCTAGTCTTCTGGAAGAGCAGTATGCATTTTCTTAATCACTGAGCCATCTCCCAGTCTAAGAAATTATCTATTTAAAAAGGTTTATTTTTGGTAAATATTAGTATGAGTGGCATTTTTATTACCCCCTTTGAAAGCTAACCTTCTGGATGAAGACAGGCTTTTTTTTTTATTTTTTATTTTTTCCTTTCAAATTTTGAAGGACTTTTAAGGTACAATATTCTACAAGGAGATTCATGACACTTCTTCTGTGTAGGAGTGCTTGCTGTATGCAACCTGAGGATTTTTTTCCAACTTGAGAACTGGTGGAGTTTAGGTATAGAGACTTCATGACACCCTGATGCCATGGCTGGATGGTGGCTGAAAATGTCCACTTCACCGTGGGCTTTCCATCTCTGCCATCATCATCATCATCATCATCATTATTATTATTATATATTCCTTCTTTTCTTCTATGAGCCATTGAGACAGGGTTTCTCTGTTTAGCCCGGGCTGTCCTGGAACTTTCTCTGTAGAGCAGGCTGACCTGAAACTCAGATCCACCTACCTTTGCCTCCCAAGTGCTAGGATCAAAGGTGTGCACCAGCAGAACACAGCATCCTATAGCTTTTGCATTTTAGCTTAGAATTTTATAATTGGGAGGAAAAATTATGTTTTTCGCAGTGAGCAGATTTCTTTGGGAACGTTTCCTACTCTCCTTGGGCATGAAACTGCTGAAGAGCACTGTGAGCAGTCTGGAGAAGCTGAGGGAGGAAGAAAGCATGAAGGCTGTGTTTTTGTCAGTGGGCAGTGTGGACACAAAGGGAGGGCTCCATGAGAGGAAGTTAAACAAAAGTTCCGGGTTTTGTTTTCTGAGTGGTGGGGGCACTTCATTTATTAATTTATCTTTTATAGGACAAAGAAAATATTAAAGTGAGAATAGACAGAGTTAGATAGTTAAAAAAAAGCTTTTCAGATCAGCCTGACCGTGAGGGGAAAGACAGATATACAGACAAAACAAGGAGTGAAAACTGGCAGAACTTGGGAAAGGCTTGCATTCCTCTGAAAACAGAAGTGAGAGGTGCCAGGAACATAGTAGGCATCTGGCCAAGTAGAGTTCAGTGCAGTTGAGTTCTTGGTCAAGGCTCTGTCTCTGGTCACTTTGGCAGTGGAACCCTGTGTTAGTGACATTGTAGTAAGAACAATCATTTTATTAAAATAAAATATTTATTAAAAACCAGTAGCTAGGATAAAAACATGGCACTGTCGTCCTTGGACACGAGCATTTTAGAACTGTGGTGGCTGTGCTTCAGCAGGATTATCACCAAGTATGCGGCCTTAGGTTTGCACAGAGTTTATTTTGGGTCTGTGTGAAAAGCAAGAAGCTGAAGACGTTCTCTTGCTCTCTCCTGCAGTTTATGCCATCCGGGAAGCTGCCACCAACAACCTCATGAAGTTAGTGCAGAAATTTGGTACAGAGTGGGCCCAGAATACCATCGTCCCTAAAGTGTTAGTAATGGCGAATGATCCTAATTACCTGCATAGGATGACCACTTTATTCTGCATTAATGTAAGTATTACACGGTACTATTCCTAAACTCGGGCATCAAGTCATTCTTGGTATATTTTTAAGTTCTGAATGAGCTATCTTCTGTTTGAGGTGCATTTTGTATACTGAACAATTTGGATAATTAGAGAAAAGGTTGATTTAAAAATCTGGAGCTGGAGAGATGGCTCAGTGGACAGGAGTGCCCCTGTTCGCCTCGAGGACCTGAGTTTGGTCTCAAGCACCCCTGTCGGGTAGCTCACAACTTTTATAACTGCAGCTGCTGCTGCTGGTGGCTCTGACTCCCCTCGTCTCCCACATCCTCCTCCTCCCCATGAATTCACACAGTGTGAGATAAAACTAAATATTTAAAACTTGCAGTATTTTAAAAACTGCCATTTTGTTAAATGCTTTGGCGTAGGTCTTTCATTAGAGCCACCTCATGTTCTTGATGCTCAAGTAGGAAACATTTTTCTGTTGGTCAATTGCCTTCCCTTTAAATATTAGTTTCCCTGGATTTCGGGTGTATTAAGAAAGTTTTAAATGTGCCATCTTACTTGTTTTCCTAGGCACTGTCTGAAGCCTGTGGTCAGGAAATAACCACTAAGCAAATGCTGCCCATCGTGTTGAAAATGGCAGGAGACCAAGTGGCCAATGTCCGCTTCAATGTGGCCAAGTCACTACAGAAAATTGGACCAATTCTAGATACCAAGTAAGAGTTTAGTGTTGCTCTTGGTTTCAAAGTGTCACCTCATGGTGGGGAGTGATAGCTAAAATAAGAGCAGGGATTTCTTCTCTCTCTCTCTCTCTCTCTCTCTCTCTCTCTCTCTCTCTCTCTCTCTCATCTGGGCTTATTCAAAGAATTCAGCCCGCAGTTTTGAGACTGTCTAATTTGACGTTTACATTTATGTTCTGGGTACGTATAGAACACTGCCCCAATGCGAATTTCACCAAGAACTTATTTTTTTTTTAAAATCATTCTTTTTTTAAAATATTTATTTATTTATTTATTATGTATACAATATTCTGTCTGTGTGCATGTCTGTAGGCCAGAAGAGGGCACCAGACTTCATTACAGATGGTTGTGAGCCACCATGTGGTTGCCGGGAATTGAACTCAGGACCTTTGGAAGAGCAGGCTATGCTCTTAACCACTGAGCCATCTCTCCAGCCCCCACCAAGAACTTCTTTAGAAATTATTTGATATACTTGTTGGAGCACAATTAATAAAATCTCAGAGACAGATATTGGGGTTCAACCTGAAGACCAGAAAAGCAAAGCAGTCAGCCACTGGCTCTTACCTCGACCTCAGTCCAAAATGGTGATCCTGCCTCTGGGAATCTCAGAATGAAACTGTGACTGAGAGCTGTCTCCTCTCATCTTATATTCCTCTCTAGAGCTGGGATTAAAGGTGTGTACCACTACCACCTGGTTTCTGTAGCACCCTAGTGTGGCTACTGGGATTAAAGGTGTGTGTCATTGCTGTATGGTTTGTAAGGCTGGCCAGTGCAGCTGTTTTACTTTTCTGATCCTCAGGCAAGCTGTATTTATTAAAATACAAATGAAATGCCACTACAACTTGTCATATTTGTCAGTATTTAAAAGTATTTTCATTTTAAATTAAAAAATTAACATAGGTCCCAAACACCAAATTCCATAGCAGACTGTATCATAGCGGACTTCTCTGTCCCACCAGCCATCTCTTCACAGTTCCTTCTGAATTTCAGTGCCTTGCAGGGGGAAGTGAAACCAGTGCTGCAGAAGTTAGGTCAGGATGAAGACATGGATGTCAAGTATTTCGCCCAGGAAGCTATAAGTGGTATGCATTTTGTTTAGTGCTAGACTGGTTAGTGGGAGTTTTCCTCTACTCTGTGAGCAGTGGGAAATGGCAGGTGTCAGGCATGATGGGAGACAGAGGGTGGCAACACCTGCTTTACTGGGCCTGTTTGGTTAGGGATTTCTCTGCTCTTGCTGGGCTTGGGAGAACACACTTGTATTCCCAGCTCTTGGGAGCCTGAGACAGGAGGATGTCAGAGTAGAGGAGTTTGGGCAACATTTTGAGACCCTGTCTAAAATAGAAATGTCTTGACCCATTTTCTCAGTTCTATGTGTAGGATGCTGATTCTTACTGGCAGGAGCAGTTTTGGTTTGGACTCAGTAAGTCTTTAACTTGCAGACAGCCTGACAGAGTGCAGGGCCACAGTGAGAGTCAGGCTCATGCTTTTGTCAGTGTTACATACTAAATGTTCACATAACAACCGTTCATGAACTTTCTGTACCACTAACATGATTTTGTTTGGAATTTTCCAGTTCTTGCGTTGGCATAAAAGAGGAACAGGAGGGAAAAGCCTTTACTAAATTCTTATCACAGATCTCTAGTCAATGTGTTCTTACACTGGGTGGAGAAACATGGAAACCTTCAAGATCTCATCCAAGCAAATGGCAACAACTTAGAAGAAATCAGATTTCAGTGACTTGATCCTTTCTAAACATGAACTGAGAATGGTTTTCTTCTCTCTGTCGGGATAACTTTCAAGCCTTCTACTGACCAGGCACTGATACCCCTCGCACAGTCCCCCTTGAATGTCTCCCAGTGCTTTTTCCTGCACCATCGAGGCTCCTGCCTCCTCCTTTTTGAGTCAGGCCCCAGCCACTTAAGATTCCAGACAGAGCCTGGATGGATTTGGACCCCGACAAAGTGGAGTGATTCTTATGTTTACACGTCTCTGTGCCTCTAGCATTCCAATGTTCAAAGTAAATGGTTTAGAATAACTTACTTATAATTGTCCTCTTGGGAGATGATACTGAGGCTTGACTGTAGTGAAAGCCACTTTCTGGTGACAATGGTTCACATCAGTGACTCACATGAAAGGAGGTGTGGAGGTTAATGTATGGTTGTTCTGGTTTTCATTTGCTCAGTTTTGGCTGTAATCATGTCATGCAGTAGCCTGAAGTGGGTTTATCTTGCTGCTAATGTGTGATGTTGAAAGGTATCAATTTCAACGGCTCAGCACTGTGACTGCCTTCAAAACTCATAAGGAACTTTAGTGCCTCCTTCTACACTATGATTCTACTGTTTCATTGTGAAGTTTTATGTTTCAAGTAAGTGTAGGAACCACTGGTCCCTGGTTCTGCTTCCAGCGATGTTAGTTAGCATCTTGCCGTTGCTACACTGTGCAGTATCAAACTGAAGTTTTGCTGCTCAGTGTCAGTGATGCTGGAACATTTTTTACTTTTGCACTAAAAACTTCATTAATTTGTCCTGAAATTTAAGGTAGTAAGTAGGTAAAGCTGAAGGTTTGCTGAAGCAAATTGTTTATGGAAGGCTACTTGACACTGTTTAGGAAACACCCGCTTATCAGTGGGCATGCTGATTGCCCATCACCCTGTCCAGTTAGAACGCCCTCTTTCCGTGAGCAGCTCGGACAGGGTCCCACCTTTTCTGGTGACTCTTCTGGATTACTTACATGTCTCTCACCCAACAGACTCCTTGTCTCCAGTGGACTCAGTCAGTGGGGTTCGTCTGCAGCCTGGTTTTCTCAGTGCGCCTCACCATGTAGTTTGCTGTTTCCATTTTGGTTTCTGAATTGTTGATTTTACTTACAAACTCTTTTAGATATAATAAGTCCTGCTCTGTTTTGTGAAGGCCCAAAGATACCTACAAAACTTTGTACATTAAACATAAGTTACAGAAAACCAAGTTTGTGTAAATGCTTTTATCATACCTTAGGAAAAAAAAAAACAGAACAGAAAATTTCTCTCAGAGATTGTGTGCCTGTATTTTAAACCGCTGGATTACTTTGTAGTAAGTTTCCATTTTATGTGTTCTAGGGTGAAGGTATTTTCCTAAGCAAAAAGATTCTCATTTTAGTGCCTTAAATTACTGTGCTGTAAACATTATAGTTTCTTTTTGGCATCACCTGCAGGCTATATTCCTTTTTATTGAGTTTTATGTTTGGAAGATTATTGTCTTGATTTTGGTTGGAAATGCCACATGCTACACTCACTTGGGAATAAACTTGGAAAGCATCCCTGTCTTGCTACCTCCAGCCTTGTGCATTTACCTTTCTGCCAAAGACTATTGAACATTCAAGGGGGGAACAGTGAACCCTTGTCTTCTCAAATAAAGGTCATATAGCACACAGGGTCTGTTTTTGGGTGGCTGTTACAGGCTTCACTATTCTTTCTGATGTACACAGTGAACTTCCTCTTGTGGTACCTGCATAGCAGCTGCTCTTCAGCTTCAGTCTGGCCATTTTCCTCACATACTACTGTTTATACTTGATTTCTTCACAAGCTCCTTGATGCTGGCTTGGTCTGTTTTGTGTTGTACTGCTGCCTAGACCAGTGTCTGGTGTGTATTGTTGGTGCTATTAAAATCCTGTTCACTAAGTGGTTTCTAAAGTCTGTCCTCTGATGTGTTGAACAGAGTCACCAGACTGAGACTGTCTGTCTGTAATGGATACAATTAGAGATTTCCTTTGCTCCTAGGAAGTAATAGCCTTTGACCTAAGCCAGTCCCCAGCCCCAGGATTTTTCTTTCTGTAGCCCTGCTGTCCTAGAACTATCTATGTAGACCAGGCTGTCCCTGAGTGCTGGGATGAAAGGCATGCCACTATGCCCGGCTTGAGGAATCGTTCTTTCGGAATTGTCTGGTTGCACTAAACACGTATTGCTGCTGTTTGCATCTGGGCAGTAGAGCAGTTTTTCGGGAAGTGAAGCCTAACTAATATACACATCCTAGGCCAGTTAAAATTGCTCCATTAATAGTGAAGTTTTAGTGATTTTCTACAGATTATTTAGGATTTACCCATCATGAGCTTAAAATATTAGGTCTTGTGTGTGTAATGTGCTGCCAATGAGATAGGAGCCCAGAGATGGATTCTGTTTCATAAGGATAAGCAGCTTAATGTGTGATTTTGAATGAAGCCTTGTCAAAATAAAGGACAATCTTCAGTTCACGGAAATACCAAGTTTGACTGTGACTGTGGTGATGTGGGCCTGGGGGTGGGGAGTATGTTTACTGGAGGACTTGTCCTTATTCAAGAGACAGCCTGACGGAGGTGTCTTGTTTAAGTGTCCAGGATGCTTGTGTAACACCCCGGAAGACCAGTGTGTCTTTCTGACACCACTGTGTCCCTGAGCCGAAAGCCTGGTGTTCCCTACAGAAGAGTCCCTGGATCCATCACACTGGGGATGTGGGGCAGGGTGGCCAGACAAGCCCTGTGCTCAGCCTCCCCGGCACCCCTCCCCCCAGGTGCTGTTCTTTGTCATTTACTGTCCACCTGGATGTCAGGTGCACAGGAGGCCCTGCCACCCTGGTGTTCCTCATAAATCTGTGATGTGACTGCCGTCCTTTCTCACTGCTTCCTCCCCCTTACAGCCTCTATCTTGCTTGTCCCTCCTATTCCTTCACAAATCTCCAGTCCTCTTCTATACCTTGAATAGCTTTGCTGTTCCTCATTTGCCTCCATGGGCCTGCTGTTTCCAGGAAATGACATCATGTTCAGTTGAGATGGAAATCTTTTGGAGGATGAAGAGAGCTTAATTACTGGGAAGAAAAGCCAAGTCATTTCTTTCTTCGGAGTTGTCTTAAACTGCTATGATCAGTTCTGAAAGGAGTTAGATCTTTGGTTTATTCAGGGCCCTACAGGCTACCCATGACCAAGATGTGGGGGAGCCCCCAGTTAGATCCAGTGGGGTGACTCGAGCAAAAAGGCACCTTAAGTAAAGTCCTGGCGAGGGCTGGCTTTTTCTGCACAGCTGCCTAGAACTTTGTGTGCTGTTGGGCCATCATGGTGCCAGGCCAGCTGAGGGCATCCTGGCTGGGAAGCACAGGTGGGCTTGGGAGGGGACATGCCCTGGTCAGGGACAGTCACAGGGTTGCTGTCTGTATCTCTAGTGGTGGCACAAACGCTGAGGAGGCTAGATTTTCCTGTGAAGGGCAGTGAAGAAGAGTCCAGCATCCCTGGGGGTGACAAGAATCTCTTCCTGAGACCCCGAGTGCCTGGAGAGGACACTGGGAAGGTAAGTGCCCCTGAAACTTGGGGCCAGAGCCCTGTCCTTTCTGGGCTGAGAGTAGCCAGCAGAGCTTGCTGCTGCTATAGGGAATCCCGGCAAGGTGGGCAGAGAAGCAGTTCCCACCACACTGTCCTGGAGAGACAACCTCTCTAGGGGTTGGGAGAGTATAAAGTATTGCTCTGTTTCACTGCCTCTGAAGTGGTGGTCTTGTCCAGAATCATTCCTGTGGTTTAAGGTCTTTTGAATCTTCTTCAGTCTGAGACGATACCCACACAACAAAAGGGTAGACTGGAAGAGCTGCTGGCATACTTTCCACACAGGCTGGGAAGTTATCGGGCCCAGTTCCACTTAGGTAGGGAGTCATTTCTATTCAAGACAAGAGTCCATGCTGTTTTATAAGCCCATTTTGTCTACAATTACATGGCGAAGGGATGCAGACTTTCGGTTCATCAGTCCCAGGGGTTCCAGCTGTGGCCAGTGGTAGACGGGTAGTTATGCCTGGGCTACCTAGTTAGTGGCTGACGTCAGACTAGTTACAGTGATTGAAAGAAGCTGGTGCTCTCATACCACTCCAGTGGATTGTGTGGTTGCCACTGATAAAAGGATTGACTTTAAACCACCTGACTTTTCATCTTCTGTAAGTGGAGGCCATGCTATCTCTCCTGTTCTGAACAGTCGCTCTTCTACGCGCACACTTGTCCCGTCTGAATTGCTCAGCTGTCTCTGGTTCAGTCAGCCCCAGGGGTGTTGTTGCGTGCTGCATGATGGGACAAAGTGCTGGCTGGCTGACTGCTGCTTACAAAGCCTCCACAGCCTGAGCCCTGGCAGATGCCTGGTGCCACCCCTTCATGCCCCTTTGTCTACTTTACAGAACTTCATTGAGGGCAGAAACCTGCCTGGGGTAGTAAGAACAGTGATTCTTAGGGGCCTAAGCCACACACTCCTTAAGTTGTTTCCCAACATACACAAGACCATTTGGCCCTGCCATTGAATTCATGAATACCTGAGCTGAGTCCTGACCACTTGAGGCATCCCCCTGCCACAGCTGACTTGGTCCGTCTGAAGAAGGCTCTCCAGCTGAGAGCAGCACTAGCCGCCAATCCTTGAGTCTCCATTACTGTAATACCTCCACAAGCCTTTGAGCGTATTATTCCCTTGCAGTACACGTTTACATGGACACGTTTCAGGTGGTTGGGAATCTTCCTTAGAAGCCAGCTGTGCTAATTCTCTGGGGCTGCAGTTCATTTTACCCACAAAATTCCCCTTCTCTGTGACTCAGGGAGCCTTCTTAGCTCTTGTTTCACTTAAAGCAAATGCCCTGGGGGTGAAATGGAAAGGGACTTGCCTGTTGCCAGGCAGTTTTTCATGTCAGGGGCCCACAGCCAAGTGAATGATCCAGGAAGTCATCCAGTTGCAAACCAGAAATCGTTCTTAACCCCTTTCTATGTTGCTTGGCCAGCTCACTGCACTGTCCTCATAGGAAGAGTATCTGGGTGTTGAGAACTCTGGGAACTGAGTTCCTGACTGGTCTCAAAGCCCTGAAGGAGTCATCTGATGTCTTAGGGCTGTGCCTTCTGCGTGCTTCAAGAGAGCGGCTCAGGGCTCTTCCTCGTGAAGGGTGGGTGTTGCCTCAGTGCCATGGAGAGAGGCTCTTGAAGTTGCATGGTCTTCTCTGTGTTTGCTGACTCGTGTTGCTCACGCAGGACCTGCCAGGGAACAGCTTGAGCTATTCTCACACTCTGTTACCTCCAGGTCGGCCTAGTCACTCCCTCCTGGGTGGAGGGTGCTCTGACCACAGCTGCTGGCGAGCTTGTCAGGCCCGGCCGGCGAGGGTTAACAGTGGATTTGTTTATTGAATCATGAAGTAGCTGTCACATGGTTTTAATCAAAACACCATTTCCCTGACAACAGTGATGTCAGTTTTGTCGTTGCAGGGAGGAGCAGCTGTGAGGGACATTGAGTCTCCTCACTGAGCCCAGGTTTGGAGACGAGATCAAGCGAAACATTCATAAATAAAGGGTGCAGACACTGGGTTGACAATCCACCCTCCTCTTCCTTTTCTCTCTGCCTGGACAGTCTGTTCTGTACAGACACTGACCAGACCCAGTCCCGTCTCCGAGTCTCAGCTAAGAGCTTACCTTCGCTGGCCCTGGCTCCCCCTACCCTTGGTTCTACCGCTGGTTTTTATGGGTGTTTTGCCTGTTTCTATCACTCAGTCTCTGGTTTGTGTCTTCGGGCATTTGTCTCTTCTGGAGTCCAAGCCAGGACTTGCTGGTGACCTAGGATGTCCTGGCTGGCCTGAGACGAGGCTGTTCTGCGAGGCAACTGATTTATTCCTCAGATTGAGGGGCATAAGGGCTGCCTGGGGATTAAGGGCAACTACAAGGAGCCCAGCTGTGGGTGTCTGAAGGGCAGGAGCTCATGAGCATAGCTTCTTAGTCAGAGGATTAGTCTTGAACCCAGAGAGACGAGGCTCCATGAGGCCCCAGTCCAATCAGAGGACTGCTGTACATGAAAGCCCAAGGATGTCTGATCACCCTAGAGCCCTTCAGCTAAGGAACTTGATCCCACAGGCCACTGATAGGTCAGAAGTATAGAAGTAAATGGATCGGTCACAGGCCAGCTGGAGCAGGCCCCTAGGGTCTGGTCTCCTGTGACTCCCTGAGGACCGAGGAGCTGTCTGTGCAAAGACTCCCCCAGGCCTTCTAGCCTTCTCCATCCATGAGTTTAATTAACTTCACAGCTGGGGAGGAAAAGGCTGCCTAGATGGGATGTGTGTGTCACTGAGCTTTGTTACTGTGACAAGACAACATGAGGGTGTAGACTGGCTCACAGCTTGAGGGGACAGTCCATGGTGGGTAAGGCATGGCAGTGTGTCACATGTCTGCAGTCTGATCAGGTGACTGCTGATACTCTGCTGGCTTCCTTGTCTTTCCTTTTTATTCGGTCCAGGACACTAGCCTATGGTAAAGTTGCCCACATTTAGGATGGTTCTTCCTTCGAGTTAAACATTTCTGCAAATGTCCTCGCAGATAGACCCAGGGTGTCTCCTAGGTGGTTCCAAATCCAGTCAAGTTGACAATGCAGATGAACCATCACATTCTTCTGGATGGTCTTACACTGTGGTACTCATGACTGGTGCTACCCAGAACTCATTACCAAAAGTTCAGAAATTCTGGGGCTAGTTTGTCAGAACAGGTAACCACCCTCAGTCAGTGAGGAGACTTCACAGGCAGCGGCATCACCATTTCGTACCGCAGTGTTGTGCACAGTGAGCATTGTGACAGGCTGTCAGGGCAGTGTAGAGTCAGGCCCTGTTCCTATCACAGTTGGGGACAATGAGCCCTTACAGTGATCTGAAGGTTAGTGGCAGGCCTGGGGGTTAAAGACAGTCCAGAGTTTTTGCTGCCTCCTATGTTGTCTCTGCAGTAAGGGGTGGTACCACCCTCCTGCAGTGCCTGTCTGGCTACCCTCTGGATGGGGCTGGGGAGCCAGCCTCTGTTTCCTAGCCTTGCTCTGTACTGGCTCTTCATTTCCTGGGACCCTTCCAACTGCCTGCCTGTCCTCCGGCTCTCACTTTGATGACTAAACTTTGGGTTTCTGTAGTGACCTAAGACAGAGTGAGTCTCAGGCTAGACACAGCAAGACTGTGCACTGGGTCCTGTGGACGGCATGCTTTGTGGAAAGGCTGTGTCATCCTCTTAGTTCAGCTGAGCTTGGTGGGCAGCCTTGGGGTCAGGGTTCTCAGTCAGGCCTTTTCTTGGGCAACTCAGGTTTCATTATTCCATCTTTGGGGAATGAGGAGGAGGAAAATGGAGTAAGATGCCTCTCTGTGGAAGGAGTGACTCAGCACATCAAGAGCTTCAACACCCAACTGCCTCATTTTCTGAAATATCTGCCCGGCCAGCATTGGGGACTGACTCCAGGGCAGTCTGCTTGTCTGCAAAGTTGTTGCTCCTCCACTGAAGTGTTTGCTTGTTTACCCCCTCATTGCCAACCGGCCCAGCAATCCTGAGGAAAGCCCAATAGATACACACGTAAAGGGAGGGGGCCGTGTCCCCTGGCCCTGTGACTATAGATGCAGGGGAATTCAGACTCCTGCCTCCCCTTCAGGTTCTGCCTCAGTGACTTGTGGTCTCAGGCTTTGTGCCCGGATGGTGGCGGGTATGTCGCTGATGACAGTTCCATGTTTGAAGTGAAGGGGCATCTACTCCAGTTCAAGACCCGTCTCTTAATTCCTCTTACTGGACACTGCCTAAAGTAATCTATGTACAGAAATCATTGCTCAAGAGCTGTTCAGCCTTAAATGCCTGGGTGGAGCCAAAGTGAAAGGGTGGAGCCATGCTTCAATGAGCCCAAGGTGGAATAACTATGGTCTGTGATTTCCTATGTGTCCACGTAGCACTCAAGACTAAGTGCACAGTGCTTGCACAGGCAGCACATTTGATAACCACTGGAACAGTATAGGGAGATTAGCATGGCTCCTACATGCAAGTTCATGAAATGGTCCATATGTTATGAGAGGGATGGGAGGAATGAGCAAAGAACATACATATCCATAGATAGGTGTGAAGACATCATAATTAAAGCTGGTATTTCATACTCTAAAAAAAGCTATATAATAATTATACCAAAATTGAAAAATAACTTTAGTGCACAAAGCCCAGCCTTGCCCCTGAGAACTGCAGGCTGGATTGGCGCTTCTTTCCTGAATCCAGTGGGAGGTGTGAGCACTCCTTACACAGGAGTGTCACTGTCAGAATCTTTAGCTCTAGAAGGTACAGAGTAAGGGGTTTTGCCAGCGGCCCAGGGTGAACCTCTAGATACTGGATCCATCGTCCTCCTAGAGACTGAGTGTCTCTGTCGGTGAGGTTTCTGGGGAAGAGTCCAAAGATTTCTCTGTATATCAGAGGACTGAATCCACAATTGAAGGCATGGAGAAAAAAGGAGAGGGCCGCTCTCAAGAATGAAGCTTGTTCGTTCATACCTGGCCACAGGATGACTGGCAGTTTTGGAAATGTGATTAATGCTGGCCTGTTGTGTCTCTGAGTTGGCCAAGCAGAGGCCACAGGGTATGGCCTATTCTTTGTGGCTCTTCATAGGGCTTTTGTGCTTGTCATGGAAATGAAGGTGTCCTTAGACGTAGGGGAGGCCCGGGTGCTTGCCTATGACAACACTACAGTGATGTGGTGATCCAACAGGCAAGGGTCAAGTTTGCAAAACAGTCACTGAGAGTGAAAAAGAAAACTAAAACTTGTAGTGGATTCTCCTCCAAGAGGAAGAGCTGTTTGACGGTAGGACAGCTGTGCACATGCCGTGAAGGTTCTGTGCTCCCAGCCCTATATACACCCTCATAGCCACCAGGCTGGCCTCAGTTTGAGCTGTTCCAGTTCTGTATAATTCTGGCCCAAGGGGATGGCTTAAGCAATGGAAATCAAATATCAGCTGTGCTCACTGCCAGAGAAGAGGATTTAATCCTGCCCTTTCACTTGGGGTCTGGCCCCATGAGTCTAGAACATATGAAAGCAGCTTGGCAAAGGAATTCTTCAAAACCCTGAGGGCAAAGGGTTGCATATTGTATCTTAAAAGATGTGTGTGTGTCCGTTTCACAGACCCAGAGAGGAGGTGACACTGTCTGTAAGTAGCAGTTTTCTTTGCTGGCCGTCCTGGCAGTTTAGAGAGAGAACTTTACTTTCCATGACTTGTTCTGGGGAAGCTGAACAAAAGCACGTTGTGCTTGGCTTTGTTCCTCCTGCAGACTACCTGCAGCGATGAGCTCTGTCCTGAGACTAACAGCAAGGAGCATTAACCAAGCCCAGTGGGGCCCTGTCTGTATGCAGGCTGTGGTTAGCAGTGTTTCCATCAGCGATCTGGAGTGGCTATCGTGTACTCAGGCAATTCGGGGCGAGGTATTATTTACCCTGCTGACGTCAATGAGAACATATTATCCACTGTCCTTTCTGTAGTGTGAAATGAGCACCGGAGCTCAGAGAACACAGCCACCTTCCACAGTTTGAAAACTACCCAGTACTCAGTGCGGTGAGATCTGCCTGTAATCTCATTAGCCTGACACATCACCAGGCTTTTAGAAAACAAGGTGTTTTTATTTTAGTTCAGGAGGGTTGGAAACATAAAGACAGTACATTTTCTTTGCAGAAAATTACTCCATTTAAATTACCATTTGGTACAAAGATCATTTATTAAACTGCATTTTAGGCAATTTTCTAACACTGAGTGGCAGGTTACACTTTGATTTTCCACATTGGAGCTATTAGAATTTGCACTCAAAATACCAAAGCTATCGAAGTCAACATTTTTTTCTTAGTAATTAAAAAGCACACAGAAAAAAAATGTCTACAATCAGATTAAGTTTATCGAAAGTAACTCAACTACCAAGCTGAATCCAGCAAGACCACTCCCTTTCTACAAAGTGCAAATAATCTCCACCACTCTTACTTCTTAACTGCAGTCCCCAGAGGCCAGCAACCTCCCCTTTCCTTGCTGCTTTCTCCTTCACAGATTCTGGTAGAGGCAGATTTTTTTTTTTTTTAAACCATGGGTAGTAGGGATGTTCGACCATATGAATTTCCTTGACTGAGCAAATCCTGGGTGGGCAGGCGTCAGTTTTATCTGCACTTGGTAATGTGACATCGCTGCACCCACCTGGATGTTGTCTGTGTCTCTATTATTAAAGCTACCCCCACTCACCCATTTTGGTTCTGAAAAGACCCAGCATTCTATCATCAAAGCCCACTACCATTCTGTAATCCTGAAAGTGTTTAATAAGCCTTCCTACTTGGCAGAACTTAATTGTAAAGAAATGTGCTGGGCGGGGGTGGCACACACCTTTATTTCAGCACTTGGAAGCTGATCTCTGTGAGTTCGAGGCCAGCCTGGTCTACACAGTAAACCAGGACATCCTAGGATAGTCATAACTACATAGTGAGACCCCATTTCAAAAGATTATTAAAAAAAAGAAAGAAAAAAGGAAGGAAGGGAGGAAAGAAGGTAGGTTCTGTGTGCCATCCCTTTAGGATAAAGGTTGAGCCCACAATTCTCTGGGCAGCCATTTTCTCTGGGATTGACTCTGTCGACTAAGGAAGCCCTTTGGCAGTCAGGGAGGAGTTTGTCTTTCCCATATGTACTGAAAAGAAAAAGCACTGGCTTACATAACTTTGAATAAGCAAACAACCTCAATTTAAGCCTAAACTTCTGCAATTTATTGGACAGCAAGATGGCCAATCTCTGGTGTCCGTCCCCCCCTCCTTGCCTAAGTGCAGTCACCTGGATAACTGCATTGGGCTGCAGTGTCTGGACAGGGCTTTGTTTATATAGCGGTGTGCTACCAAGGGGGGGCTGTAGGACAGGGCTCCAGCACAGACCAGAAGCCAGGCCACGGAGGTGCTTGTCGCTGTACTGCCACTTGCGAAGTCATGTGTCCTTTGAGAGCGTCGCTTCCCTCAGCTGTGCTAACTACGGACCGTAGTTCTCTAGCTAATTCCACAGAACTGGAGTGAGGACTGTGAGGACTTGTGGAAGTGCTTGGTCCGTTGTTGTGAAAATGGACAGGCAAGGTGAGAGGGCAGGACCTGCAAGAACCATCCTTGGTTACGCTGTTGGGCACTATCCCTACCTGTTTGTCAACCCATGCAGTCACATACCCAAATCTGCTCACATATAACGTGGATGTAAGATGTGGTGCAACTAGGAAGGCTGGAAGTCTTCCAGAATTAACTGGGCAAACATGGCTACACAAATAAGTGAGAAGCTGTTGTGAGGGTAGAGACTTTAGGACCAAAAAGACCCTTAGAGGGCCGCTGTCTCATTCCATTTGCCATGGAGGCTTACTTCTCTGGGACCCCACCCATGGAAGACCTCTCTCTCCCTCCTCCCCTACTCTTGGTGTATGTGTATGTGTCTTAAGTTTTGGAGTATGGTTTTGTCCAGTGTTGAAACAGGTAGATGTTGCTGCTCTTGTCTCCCACAAATCAATTTGAAGGTAAGTGCTGTAAAAAATTTCCAGAAGCAACAAAATGATAAAAGATCCCTGCCTGGGCAATGACTCCAACTTACTACCTGTTCTCCAGTTTTTACCTTTGATGTCTAGGCACAGACAGACCGAGCGGCTCGGGTGGCTTCCGAGGAGGCAGTAGAGACAGCCCAGCTTAGGGGTACAAACGCAGCAAAGGTCAGCCCCGGCACAGGGCCCACTGGGATCGGTGTCATCAAATGACACTACATATTGTTTCCAAAGGAGGAGGAAGTGAAAAAGTCACCTGGACTATGAATTTTCTTTAAACCAACAGAGAGCTTAACTCACTGCTGATGTGTAAAAGTGCAATCCAGAGCAGTGAAAACTCTGCTCCTCATATATTTAAGAAGCAGGCTTGTTTAGATTCTAGGGAATCCCATAGAGGGAGGGCGAGCCCACTGGGTCCCCATGTTCTGAGCTGCTGGCACACACACTTGGGACCCTTGATCATCTGGCCTAGAAACTGCTACTTTCTGGGCTCCTTCAGTTTCTGGTTTCTCACTTTGTCATTTTCCAGCTGAGAACACACCCTTTCCCCCAGTTCTAGTTTCTCTGCCTTAGGTATAATGGCTCCGGGGAACAGGTAGAGAGGCCTGCCATAAGTCCTTGTTGAGTGCCCTAGTTATCAGAGTTCTGGGGCAAGGCAGAGGGTGTCTCTTCACTGGTTGGGTTGTACTGGAGTTATGGGGTAGAGGCCCTGTAACAATGCAGGTTAGGAGGGGGTATGGCAGGCAAAGGTTGAAGTCCTACCTCCCCGATACCAGGACAGGGTTTAAACACTTCTGACCTGGCTTTCTTTTTCCGAGGATGCCAAGTGAAAGAAAGGGCTTTGCTCCGATTAGCTCTGATACCTCCCATCAGTCCCAGAGGCTTTTCCTGGGTCCTCAGTATCTCCCACTGGGTAGATTCTGGAGGGTTGTGAACACAGAACTGTCCCTGTCTTTGTTCTAAAGGTGGCAGTTCAGATAGGCCAAGTCAGGGCACAGTGAGGGCTGGCACTGGTCAGGTAGCTCCCCGGGAACAGAGGAGTGGGACCCCACAACCTGTCATCTTCCTGTTGCATTAATACCCTCTGTTTGCCTTACAGGGACCAGCATGTCAGTTGCATGTAAATACTAGAGACACACTTGCCCAACTGGAGACTGCAGAACTAATGCATTTCCCCCAAAGCAGAGAGTGATACCTGGATAACAAAAGACCATAAACAAAAATAAAAAAAGTACCACACATATTGCACTTTTGCCAAATGAAAATTTTACCTCATGTTTGAATCACCAGTCTCTTTGGAGAGGCTGGTTTACAAGATAACAAAGCTAAGGGTTACTATACAGTAGTGTACACACTGCTGATGTGAATTGACAGGCGAGCATGTCAGTATTTCAAAGCTGCCTCTCAGCAAGAGTGGGCCTAAGCCTTCTTAGTGTTACTTTAGTACTTGTGAGGAGAAATGGCTTGGAAGCTTCCATGGTCACTAGTTAGGGGACAACAACAGAAGCAATCAGACGAGTGACCATCAGAGCCCATCTGCTCTCACCAGCTTCCATCTCAGGAAGTAAAGATAGCCATGGAGTTAGGGACTTCCACTGGAAAAGAGTGAGAGGAGCACACGGGAGCTTACAAGATCCAGCAGGAGGGTTCGTGTTCTTCGCCAGGCGTCTGTCCTCACCTCCACTCTGTGTGTCAGTGCCTAACAGGCTGGCTGTTGATGGGTGCTCCCGGCTTCTCTCTGCAGCCTTTAACCTTCTGTCAGCCTCTCCGCAGCCCCTCATCTGTCGCCTAACTGTCCTGCCATAGCTGCTAGGTCTCCTGGGCTAAGCAGCTCACAGCCCTGTTGGGGGGCAGGGGTTTATGCCAATCTGTAGCGGTGCTGTTCCTGCAGTCCTGAAATGAGCGGCCCCCATTTTCAATCTGGAAGGCATTTTCATTTGTCAATATTACAGCGCTTCTGCAGTATATTTTGGGAAAACATCCTCCTCCAGTCTAAACAAATCAAGCCCCGTTTTATAGCTGGCTTATTCTGCAAAGCTTTAAAACGTATTAGAGATCTTAATGAAATGATCTCTCCAATGAAATGATGTTCTTTATCTCACAAAATCATCAATCTTAAGCATGAGGAGGAACAGAATCAATAAGAGAAACACAATTTATCCTTACTGGATTTTCAGTTATTAAATCACAAAAATGACAGTCCCTCCTGCTATCCATTCCTGCTGACACCCACAGCCCAATTCTAAGCAGAGCGCATTTGCAAAGCAGCCTGGCACCAGTGGGGACCCAACAACTACAGTCTCTGGCCAGCCTCAAAGATGCTTGAATCGCCACCACTGGCAGGGGTTGGGCTGGTGACCAGGATGGCTCTCCGTAGACTTCCCATGCCTAGTCTTCCCTTGCCTGCCTGGACACTTACTACAGAGAGGAAAGGCAACTTATAGGTGTTTCTAGATGCAGCATCAGTGTAGTAGCTCTCTTCTTGTGCTTTAAGGAAGACGCTTTGTGCTTAGTGCATTCATCTGCTGATAGGACAAGCCACTCTAAAGAATAGAAATTATAATTTTTATAAATAATACTGAGTTTGTAACACCTGGATGTCACTGTGCAAATGACATTACTGATTACTTCTTGCTATCTAGTCGACTAGCGATAGCATCTATTTTTCAGCTCTTTTGATGAGTGAATTAAAAGGTTAAGCTTTTCTAGTAAATGGCTAACACATCTGTGGTTCTTTGAATATTACTGTAATACTTGAACATTTCACACAAATCAAAACCTTAAGGAAATTAAGACTTTTGATTCCCACATGGTGGAAAGCAAACTGAAGTGACTTTGGATTAACCAAGGACATGAATGGAAAACTTGGTTTCTATAGAAAAAAAAAGTCTGATGAGGCTGGGGAAGGCACAGCACTGCTGCTTCACACAGGACATAAAGACATCTAAACTACACAAAACTGTCCAACTATGCAAAGCTCCATAAGCTCCTAACAACACAGAGCGGAGAGCCAGAGGGGTTACTACAGGGTAGCAGACAGGAGGTTGTGCAGGAAGAGCCTGGCTTCCCAGCTTGGGCCTGAGTTCCTGATGCTTTCTGGATTCTGCTTTAGTCTCTACTGTGACAGGTCTCCTGTTGTCTCTACAGGTGAGAGCTTTGGAGTCCTGAGCATTTTAATACTTGGCCACCCAGGGGCACTTTTGAAAAGGCATTATCATGTGCTCCCAGAGAGATGACTGCAGGTTTCAGGGGGTCAGTGTGAGCTTAGTGTCCCTGAAACACCTCAGGCTCCACTATTCTGCGACATCTTGCATCAACAGCTAAGAACTTAGGATTTTACAACAATGCACAACTCTCTTTTCTTCCCTGCGCATCAGATCTCATGATGTACTCTTGGAGTACTTTGTTGTTGCTTGGCTTTAGTGAAATATGCTGCCTTTTCCTTTACCCTATGTATGTATATGCAACATACACATTTTTACTGCTTTTACCAAGGCCTTCCTTGGAAATAAATTGGTGTAAAACCTAGGTCTGTATGTTGTCATTTTATACGAACATTTCTTGGTAGCCCCCTGAGAGTGTGCTCCACTTTATCAAAGGGCATGTGCTTCAGCCCTTGCCACAGACAATCTTGTGGTGGGGCAGAGCCAGGAGGAACATCTACCCCAGTCACACCCTGATTCCAGTTGGGAACTTGATTTTTTTCCTACCAGGGAAAAGGGGAAAAAAATAAACTTTAAAGGGCTGGAATTAAAAGATAAACAGCCTGCCTTCACTAGAGCCACCTTCCTTTCTGTGCTGAGATTAATTCACCAGGACATACCCATTGTGTTGTGGATCCACGGCTTCTAGCATTTCACAATCAAAGAGTCCAGGGAGCTCAGAGAGGGCCAGCGGGTCATAGCTAGATGGGGTCTCCTGAAGTCCTGAGTTCCTGGGACAGTCCGCGCCTGTGAGGTTGCTCTGCTGGGCTCCATCCACAGGATAGTGACAGGGAGCAGGGTAGTCTGGTGCAGAGGAGGTGGTGCTTGGCAGCTCGCAAGTCTGATAGGAGAACTGTAAGGGGGTTGGAGCAGCTCCTGGCTGCTGAGGTGGTGGAGGAGGAGGCGGTGGGGGTGGCTGCTGCAATTGTGAGGGTAAGGGATGTGGAGCCCGGGGGCTGGGTGTGGAGGGCAGGGGCTGCAACTGCATCTCTGGGTATTGGCTGAGGAAAGGGCTAAATTGCATCTGCTCAGAAGAGGGCTCGAGGACTGGGCTCAGGGGTTGGGTCAGGCTGAATGGTGGGGGCTGCTGGGATGGCGGTGAAGTCTCCTGATGGGGAAGAGCCAGCTGCTGATTTGGTCGAGGGTAGGAGCTCTCGGCTATCTGCATCTGATTGAAATACGCTTGTAGCTGAGACTGCTTCTGGAGGAAGAGTCGCTTCTGTTGAAGCCTAAATTGGCAACACCGAAAAAGCATTTTACATCTCAAGTGAATGTAATTTCAATGTAAATTCAATACCAGGCATTAACTTCTCTTTCCCTTTCTTTTCTGTTTTATTTCTGAGAATCTTCTATATAGTTCAGGCTGGCCTCAAATTTGTGATCTTCCTGACCTAGAGCTAGGAATTCTAGGCATGCTCCATCACATGCGACACCCTCATCTCTTTTCCACTCAGAGTAAGAATTCACTACCGTGCATTTGCCCCTATTTGACTGACTCCTCTCAAGTGAGCACTGATGCATTTTCTCTCAAGTTTCTTGCTCTAGAGAGGCCAATTTACTCATGAAGATTGCTCAAAAAAAGGTTAACATCTTGGCTTCTGTGAGCAGGTGGGGTGATGATTAGGGCAATTTTATCTTAGCCAAGCAGCTTCTACTGGTGGGGCCAGCAGGCACGAAGACCACCAAGGGGAAAGCCTCATCAGCGTAACCAACTGCTTTAGGTCACTGCTTCTGAAATCTTAGGACTGATCATATCCCAGATAAATACAAATGGCAAAGTACATAGGGGGTCACCTCGTCTGACAGGCTTATACTCTAGGATTCTCAACAGCCTCATTAACACCATGTCTAAACAGAAAATGACCACGTGCCAGTGCATGGTCCTAGGAGAAACAACTAGAAGGAAAAGGACAATATACCATTCTCCAGGATGCTATGAAAACAACTGACTTTACTGGCCAAGACTTCCTTACCTATGTTCCTGTAGCTGCTGTTCCAGGCTCCGAGGTGGTTCTTTACAATATATTGGACAAGTATTCTGGGCCTTTGGTAGAAGACTGGGCTTCTGGAAGATCAGAAAAGCAACAAGAGCCTAACCATATGCTGTCAGTTGAATGCAGCTCATGTGTATCCTTTGGATGCCTGTCTGGATGGTAAATCCAGATGTGGCCTCCAGAATCCAGAATGAAGGCACTGCACTGTGCACTAAGACCCTGGAAGAGCACCAGGTCAGCAGACCTTGGCATCTAGTGCTAGCCTAGTTGTTTCCTACTTCTGCAGTTTCTCCAGGACAAGGAAGTTCATGGAGAACAATGAGAAACCTAGTGCCTGCAGAGCGACTCATTCTGAATGGGATCTATGTTGTACCATTTCTTAGGATCTTCATGCACCAATGTAGACAGCCTTGTTAGCATTTTGTATATTAGAGATCCCATCTTATTATTCACAAATACAGAATTAGAAACAAGCCAAGTCTCTCTTTTCTAGCATTCGGTGGTATATCCTTTCCTACTGCCAGCACAGGACATAAAGCTAAGTCTGAACATGTTTCTAGAAACTACTCATGTAGGGTTAAATCTACTTGCCTATAAGGGATAAATCAGTCACCTTAAATAATGCAAACCAGGGTTCTGTGACAAAGTGAGATAAACCTAGAGCATGAAGGAGCCCACCTGGAGTCGATGCTGTAGGTACTGGGTTTCCAAGCTCTGCTGTGGAGATAGTTGAGGATGCATGCTGGCAGAGAGTGTGGAGACACTTTCCTGCTGCTGAGAGACTTCCTCCTAAGGATCAAGGCAGTGGACATTTCAATTTCTATGTGAGGAAGTCTTAGTTTATAGTTTAAGCACCTTTGCAAATGACTACTGGATTCTGGGCTCCACATGACCTAATACCCCAAAGCTTTTACCTAACTAGTAGCTTGAAGGCCACTTTCAGAGAATCTGTACAAAGTTAACAACTATTACCTAGTCAGTATTAGATTAGAACAGAAGCATCTGCCTGGTATCTTAAGAAGGTGCTTATATACATGTGAGCCCAGAAGATGATACTATCACTATCTTTGATGCACTGAATATTGGCTCAAATAATAGCAACATTTGTTGTATTTTTAATGTGACTAATCTTCATATTTAATAGTGATTTCACATCAAAAGTAGTGGCAAGAAGCTTCTCAACTGGCTGATGTTCATCATCATCAGTGTGTGTGTGTGGTGAAGGGAGAATGAACCGTCCATATATAATCTGCCTGCTTTCTGAACCCAAACCACATTGAGTCTATAGGCCTCTGTCTGGTGCTGAGCATCTGGGAGCAGCATGAAAACCTCTGAGACCTTGGGATTCCCCATAAAGCTAGCTTAGTTAGGTCTAGGAGGATACTCTCTAACTGAAAAACCACACATCTGTAGGACAAGTGTGGTGCTCGGAAGAGCCTGGACACTCACCTGAGGACAACTGCTCGAGAGGTCTTGGAGCTGAGGAGCAGCTGATGCTAAGTTAGGGTCTGCCTCTGATCCTATTTGTTCATAGAGCAACTGTACTTTGTTCAACTCCAGAATTCCTTTGGTTCTAGCAAGATTCTGAAGATGTTGTCTAAATGCTACAATTCCTGCAAAATACAAACATCAAACAGTTTACAAAGCAAAATAAGCCTTTTAGTTATACATTCATACCAGCAAGACAACAACCTTCTTCCATATCTCTGGTTCAAGTTTTCAAAGCCAGAAAAGAAAGCACTTACCTTGGGTAAGGGAAGTGTCTGATGCCCTGCGGCCTTCTCGGAAGCTCACGGGGGACCGATTGTGGACCTCACGTTTCTGAGAGCTCAGAGCCTGCATGGCTGGGTTGGTAGGTCTGAGGCTTATGAAAGGAGATGCCATGCGGGGTGAAGACTGGTTAGCTAACATGATGTCCTTCAGGGAAGGGCTGTCTTCCAGAAAGTTCAGGTCTCTCTGGGCAGACCCCATATCGTACTCAGAGTCCACACTGTCAAGGGAGGGGTTGTCACTCATAGAGAAAATTTTCCCTGTAGAAAAAAGTAAAACAGATACTACCTAAACCGATAGAACTTCTTTAAACACACTGACAAATAGCAAGACAAAATGGCAGACTCTAGTCTTGACAGCTGCAATCTTTCAGGATGGGCAAGACGACTGGAGTACTCACAAGTCTAGAAAACAGAAAACTCACCTAAAACAAAAATTCCTGTCAGGGCTG
Source organism: Alexandromys fortis (assembly GCF_014885135.2). Lineage (NCBI taxonomy): Eukaryota > Metazoa > Chordata > Mammalia > Rodentia > Cricetidae > Alexandromys > Alexandromys fortis. Next base: position 6,857,963 of record NW_026067973.1, read on the forward strand.
GTGATCCTAAGTGTAACTCAGGGGCAGAAGAGCTGCCTAACATGCTCAAGACCAGTCCAGCACCACAAACCATCCTCCATCTTTCCAGAATGCTTTTACTGGTTAGTTTAACCATCTTCAAATTTGGTGAGAAAAACTCTATAGAAACTATAGTTATAAGATCTTGGCCTTGAAGAGAGCCATAAGTACACTGTCAACTCAGAGACGTTGCCTTTTAATCTCTATCAGCTGCTGAGTAGACCTGATCCACAGTCCATGGCATCTGCTCTGTAAAGGAAGGGACTATGGATGAAATTCAGAACTTGGTGAGCATGACCACTATTTCTTCCTTCCTTCCTTCCTTCCTTCCTTCCTTCCTTCCTTCCTTCCTTCCTTCCTTCCTTCCTTTCCTTCCTTCCTTCCTTCCTTCCTTCCTTCCTTCCTTCCTTCCTTCCTTCCTTCCTTCCTTCCTTCCTTCTTTCTTTCTTTCTTTCTTTCTTTCTTTCTTTCTTTCTTTCTTTCTTTTCCTTTCAAGACAGGGTTTCTCTGTCGCTTTGGAGACTGTCCTGGAACTAGCTCTTGTAGATAAGGCTGGCCTTGAACTCATAGAGATCCCCCTGTTTCTGCCTCCTGAGTGCTGAGATTAAAGGTGTATGCCACCACCATCCGGCTGGCTGCTATTTCTTAATGCATGAAGTATGAAATGATGCTGTAAGGGTTTAACTTGGTGGATACCATACCTGCCCCAGGCATGACAACCAATTGGTTAGTCACTTCTGACAGAGTGTGCCGTCGCTGCCCACTCCGTGTGGCCTGGAAAGCTTCAAAGGCCTGACTGGTGTCTTCCTCAGCCTCTCCTTCTGTCTCCAAGCCTTCATCAATGGAAGTCTCCATCATATTGCTGGGCAGTGACTGGCATCCCTTCCTCACCAGGACAGGGGGCACAGGGTCAAGCAGACAGCCATTCACCTGTCAGTGTGAGAGGAAACTCAGTTGCTGCTCTGCTGAGGAACACCCACAACAGAAAAATAGTCCAAGACTTAATTAAGGCAAACGAGAAATAAAGTAAAATATTAAAGTGTATGCATTTACTTGCAATGGCAGCACAGCCATAAGAAATGAAGGCAAGTCAACTACAATGCGCAGAGACCCAGACTGGCACTGCCACCAGGTTACTCTGAGTCATCACTTTTCCAGTGCCTTACAGATGAATAGAATGTGCTGGCTTAAGGCTTACCAGTTATTATTATTTTTTAAATAAGGAAAACAGAAGAGGAAGATGAGCTTCTTTTCACTTCTAGAGCAATGTCTCATAGCTGAGAGAATAGTCACTGACATTCTAATTCTCAAAACCACAAAACATACTGGTTCTGGGTATACTTTTATGTTCATACCTTAAGTACTGATCTATTTGATATTTTGTTTTTAAATTGATCCAAATGTGCCTAAGGAATGGAAAGTAAGAATTTTTTGTAGCCAGACAGATACCACAAAAAAGACTGAAAAAATTCAAATGGCAAACAGCCAAGACCTTCCATTATAGAATAACAAATGACTCACGGCTCCTAATTCCAGCAGAGATTAATAAGCCCCAGCGCACGGAATCCTCACCCACTAGCAGTTCACACACCATCTACGAGCCTATCCCATAGGGAGAGCTCGGCACAGATCCTGAATGAGCACACTGCCTTCCCACAGTTGCCAAGCAAACCACCTAATGGCCAGCAAAACAGCAGACAAAGGGGAGTTGTGGTTTCAAGTTCTGGCTGGTAAAAGCCCCAAAGAGCAGGCAATTATTTACCTCATTACTTTAACTATTCCCCTGTGGAAATCAATCCGCTTTCTCCTATGAATAGCTGCTCAGGAGCAGCCCGCAAAGGAGTCAGTTCTCTGTGGTACTTTCAATTGGAACCCACTGGGTAGAGCTATTGTTTCCACTGAGGCAGAGGCAGCTCATATATGTGAGAAGTGACATGGAACTGCCCTATGCCAGGCACAGGAGGCTTTCCTCTTACGGCAGCTGCAGAAGGCATTGCAAGGTCCTTTTTATGGAGAGGGAGTAGGGTGACTCAGAGCTTTGTTTGCTTGGAGGAGCTGATTCCACAAGCATCTGAGGCGAGAGCTTTCATGCTGGTAAGGTGGCTGATGCTTTCTCCCCAGATCACACCAATCTTCTCATGGTATAGAAAGCAGGAATTCTGAAATCTGGCTAGCAGCTGTCATTCTCTTCTTGGCCCAGGCCAGATACGTGTATCTTTTATATTTAATAGTTTTCTTACAGGAAAGAATGACCAACAACTCTTGCTCTAGACTCCTTAGCAGTCCACTGTCAGCTTGCTAAGGCTCTCAAGACCTTTTAAAGCAATTATCTACTCAGCACCCTTACATGTGCAGCCTTTGTCAAATGCACTTCTCACCTCCCGTGGTGTAAGCAAGCTCTTTCTTTCCCTCAGCATAGATGTTACCTTTTCCTGACTTAGTCAAACAAGCCAGCTTCCTATGAATTTGTAAACTGTCACAATATAACCTTATTATCTCATCTAAACCAGAAGAGGAAATATGTCTGAATAAAGTCTCTTCCAGATATAAAACAATGGCTGGGTTTTTCACTGAAGACTTTTCATTTGGGGACAGTTATGGGTAAGCATCTCTGGCCATGAGTAGGTTTCCTGAAGCAGCTGACCATCATACTTAGCTAGAATTTTTATTACTGTGATAAAACATGTCCAAAAATATCTTGGGAGGAAAGGATTTATTTGGCTTATATATCCCAGGGCATGGTCCACTGAGGGAAGCCAGAGCAGGAACCTGAAGGCAGGAACTCAAACAGAAGCCACAGTGGAATGTTGCTTGCTGGTTTGCTCCCATGGCGTGCTCAGCCTACTTTCTTATAACATCCAAGATCACCAACCCAGGGGTGGGACTGCCTCCAGTGAGCTGGGCTCTCCTCCATCAATCATTAATAAGAAAATGTTCCAAAGGTCAATCTGGTGTGGGCATTTCTCAACTGAGGTTCCCTCTTACCAAATGACTTGACCTTGTGTCATGTTGACAAAAAACTAACCAGGACAGCAACCACGCTAATTTACCCACGGACTTGACTGTAAAATAACCCAGATAAGTTTTCCTCTTTAGTGTATTTCATCATCTTCCTGAGAGCAAGAATGGTGCAGAACTCAAACTTCAAAGCCCCTCACCCATATACTAAGACAGTCTACAAGGATGTATGACTAAAATGCTGGGCTAATCTACATAAATGACATAGCTGCTACAAATAAGAATTTATGCTCTAGAAATACTCTAGACAGATTAAATGAGAGGATTTCAAAATGTGGGCAAAATGTATAGTTTCTAACCCTTTCTTTTCCAGAGACTTCATTTGCAATAGATGATATACATACAGCAGTCAAAGCTCTCAGAGGCCCCAGCACTGACTCAGAAAGCCTTCGAACCTGCCTTTCTAAATTGGTATGTTGACCTTAATTCCCAAGGTGACTATATTTGGAGATGGGGCCTGTAAGTGAGCAAAGCCCCGGCCCAATAGGATTAGCATCTCTATAAGAAAAGGCACATTGAGGGCCAGAGAGAAAGATCAGCAGCTAAGATGCATACTGTGACGATCCAAGTTTGCTTCCCGGCACTCAAGATGCTCACAACCACCTGTAACTCCAGCGCTAGGGAATTTGATACCTCTCGCCTCTGTGGGCACCAACACTCACATATACATACCCACAGACACATACCCACAATTCAAAATAGAACACATTTAAAAAAATAAAATAAGAAAGGGTACAAACAAACAAAGCCAGGTATGGTGGTACATACCTATAATCCCAGCACTCAGGAGGCTAAGGCAAGAGGGTTAAGTGTCTGAGGCCAGCCTTGGCTTCACAGTGAGATCCTGTCTCCCAAAAAAAAAAAAAAAAAAAGAAAAAACATCAGAGAGTTTGTTCTCAGTTACCCCTTGACACACAGGAAAGACTGTGTGATGTCTCAAGACAGAGTGAAAAGGTGACTATCTAAAAACAGGAGGGAGACTTCTTTAGAAACAGAAACAGCTGGAACTAACTCTATCTTGCCCTCTGGCATCCAGAACTATGAGAAACAAAATTTCTGTTGTTTAAGCTATGCAGCTTATGGTATTTCATGGGCAGGTGAGCAGGTCCATACAGTACACCAAGCATAATATAAGCCAGTGAGTTGGAAGAGAGAAACGGACCTTATTCCATTGCATTCCATGTGCCTGGCAAATGGGGCACATGCTGAGCAGGTGCTAAGCTTCGTCACTTGCAAGTCAGTTGCTTAGGCTCCAATTAAGCTCTTTTTTTTTTTTTCATTTGTAAAATAGTTGTAAAGTTGTTGGGAGAATCAGCTAATGTAATTCAGAAAAAAAATAATAGTTCCTTTACAGCTCAATACACCTTGTTGATTTTTTTAAACAAAGGGGAGTGCTTTTCAATAACAAAGCATAAGAATAACGTTACAACACTTTCTCCCCCCCTCCACTTGAGTCAAATTAAACAGGTGAAGAAGTAAAGAAAGGAATTACAATGCTAGAAAAATTCTTTTTAAAGCCGGTGCTTTGCTATAGAGCCCCAAGTGCCTCTGTACTTCTGTTCTCTTGCCCCATTCTACTAAGTCCTGGCTATATGTGCACTAACACTTGGCTTAGAAATGTGTACTTAAGTAACAGGGCACAGTAGTTACAGATTTGGACCTAAAATTAACTACCATCAATCTATTTAAGGCTGCAAGGTAAAGGAAATAACTGTGTTCAACAAGAGGTGTTTTGTTGTAGAATATTAGGTTAACCAAGCAAAGATGTGTTATGTAGTGATGGGGGGGGGGGCGGCTGTGTTCTGCCACCTGGCTAGCTTTACCCAAAATAATTACACGGAAACTGTATTTTTTTAAACACTGCTTGGCCCATCAGCTCTAGCCTCTTACTGGCTAATTCTCACATCTTGATTAACCAGTTTCTAATAATCTGTGTAGCACCATGAGGTGATGGCTTACCGGGAAGGATCTTAACCTGCGTCCATCTTGGAGAGGAGAGCTATAGCATCTGCCTCATTGCCTTCTTCCCAGCACTCTGTTCTGTTTACTCCACCCACCTATGTTCTAACCTATCAGACCAAGCAGTTTTCTTTATATTAATTAACCAATGAAACAACAGATAGATAGAAGACCCTCCTACATCAGTGTTACATTTGTTTTTACTGTGGTTAATGAATTTATTCAATTTATGAATTTATTGGTTAATGAATAAAGAAGCTACTTGGGGCCTACAGCAGGGCAGAACAGAGCTAGGTTTAAAACTAAACTAAATGCTGGAGAAAGTAGGTGGAGTCAGAGAGATGCCATGTAGCCGTCATAGGAGAACAATGCCCATGGGAACTTGATGGAACCTTGCCGGTAGACCACAACCTCATGGTGATGCACAGATTAATAGAAATGGGTTAATTTAAGATATGAGAGCTAGCTAACAATATGCCTAAGTGATGATTGGCCAAGCAGTGTTTTAATTAATACAGTTTCTGTGTGATTATTTTGGGTCTGGGTGGCAGGGAACAAACGAGCAGCCTCCAACCACAGAATATTACTTTGACTATGTGAAAGTGTGTTACATTTGTTTATGCTGCATTTGTTTAATTATGTAAATATGTGTTACATTTGTTTCACCTTGCCTGCCAAAGGCATCTGATTGGCCTAATAAAAAGCTGATTGGCTAATAGCTAGGCAGAAAAGGGATAGGTGGGGCTGGTGGGCAGGAAGAATAAATAAGAGGAGATCTCCAGCCTTAAGTAGAAAAAGAGGGAAGAGAAGAGAATGCGGGAGAAAGAGAGGAACACGCACAGGGTCAGAAGCTAGGCAGCTGCCAGTCAGACTTGAGAAGCAGGAAAATAAGCCATATAGAAAGAAAGAAAAAGATAAAAAGCCCCGAGACAAAATGTTGGTGAAGAGAAATAGGGTAAGTTAAAAAACCAGCAAGAAATGAGCCTAAGCTAATGCCGAGCATTCATAACTAATAATAAGTTTCCATGTCATGATTTGGGAGTTGGTTGGTGGCACAAAAGAAAAAGCCCGCTAAAGCATTCAGTTAAAGAGATGTATAAAGCAACAGATTACATAATTGTTAAAGCTTATGCCTACAAATACTGCTTCATGACATGGAAAAATTCTCATAAGATACAGAAGATATAGAATTACACAGAATAGAGAATAATTTTAAGACTCTTCCCTTCTACTGAGTCCTACATCTTACCCACCAATTTATAGTATGACATCAAATGGGTTATCTTTGAATAGTGAGATTATAGCTAAATTAATTTTATCTTTATTCTCTTCTTATTATCATGCATGATTATGACTAGTTTTATTTATTTTTATTTCAGATTGTAATTTGAAATTTTAAATTCAGAAGTGAAAGTGAAATTTCTCCCCTAAAGCCTCTAGAGGTTAACACTACTAAGATTCTGGAGTGTTTACTTTTCCAGTCTTCTCTCGTATGTACCACTTTCATGGTGTAGGTATTAAGGTGCAATTAGACACAGGATGTCTCCACCACACTTGCATTTGCAAGGTTTATCTCATGGGTTCCTCGCCAACCAGCTACTGAAGGTGTGAACTTGGAAATCTTTTTATTCCAGTCTCTTAATAGTGTTCCACATGGACTGAAATGTGTGTACACAGGAGATTTATTCTACAGTTTGTGCAACTGCCTTTCCTCTATGGGCCCTATGTCCTTAGGGTTTCAGTTACTTCTCAGAAAGATGCCTTCCCCTCCTGCCCCAGAAATCCCAAGTCAAAGTTTCAAGACAGACTCCTTAAGAGATTTTCCTAACAATTAAGGGAAGGAGAGGTGATGTTTAAAAAAATGTACAGTACTAGTCCTTGACTGCAAGCAGAAATGGAATTATCAATATATACAGCTATGATATTTCTTTCAGAAAACAGCTGGGTTATAGTGAATGTATATGAAGCAATATAAACAAAAGAAGTAAAAGGTTCTTTTGTGTGTGCATTTGATTATGGGCCTCAAAGAAAGAGGCAGCCAGAAGGACATAATAAACTATCCACAGTAAGTCCTGTGGATGTTTATGGCTTGTATGAATTCATGGTGGCATTGCCAGAGTGGGAGCCAGTTTCAGATTGACACTCTTATTCTTACAAATGAGAATATACCATCTAGCAACTGTCTATATCTTTTGCAAAACCATTCATTTCCTGTCTGTTTCCTAGTAACTGTAACAATCACAAGCTTTAAAAATAGCTTGCCCTATATATTATAGCAGACAGTGCCCAATCTGTGTTTTGGGCCTGGTGCCCTTACAGACAAGACTTCAACACACTGCATTTTAATTTCTTCAAGAGAATTAGATCTTAAAAACGAATTATGCTGCCCTAATTTATGTCTAAATGCTGAGCATGGATATAGCACTAATGTGTAATGCTAGGCAAACACAGGGCATAGAAAACAGACTGTCCACAGGAAGCAGACTCATCTTTAGAGCTGGACAGTAACTATTCCTGTTCAGCAACTTGGCTTAACACCTGCTCTGACAGTCTGGCATGGAGCTGCCACTGCCACTGTGCTCCAGCTAGGCTTGTGTAACTTAGGAGTCTGCCTGACATCCAGAGGTCTCAACTGAATGGCATTTCCCATTTGTCTAGGCTCAAAATATTGCTGGAGGTTTGGAATTCTATCCTTTCAACCCCACTGCTACCATCCCCTCTTCTCGCATTTCAATGGTCATTTCCATATTTCAGGCCCTGCTGAACCATGCTTACCTCCCCCCCTTTTTTTGTCCCCTAGCCTGTGCTTGCTAGAGAACCATTCAGGCAGAATTTCCAAGAACAGGATCCATGTAGTGTTTCCTTGCTCAGAAATCTTCAGTTGTGCTGACTATCCTATCAGCTGACTCACCTATACTTTACCACATTCCACACCTAGAACACTGCCCAGAGACCTAAACTGCTTGCTTGCCATTCAAAACTAACACATACATCTTTACTTCTACAGGTTTTCTTTTACATGCCCTTTCCTTCAGACTGAAAAACTACTCGAGTTGGTTGAACCTGATTACCTATAACTTGCTTCTGAACAGCTCTTCCCTTCACTGAAGATGTCCCACTCTCGTTTCCAGACCTGAGGATTCTCTCGACTCTGCAGCTCCAGCTCTGAGAGTTACCCCCAAATTTTCCTGATCAAGTACAAAGTTAAATCCTCTGCCTCTTCCGAGGTTCACTCTGACTTATGTGACAATGTTATCAATTTATTAAGCAGCTGGCATGCTGTTTCAGTTCCATCTAATATCCTATTTGTTAGACCACAGTCTAGCAGGCAAGTTCATGACCGATTCATGTTTTTATTATCTAAAGAGGCCAAAACATGGTAAAACTAGTTGTTGACTATTTAAAATCTACCCTAAACTACACAGATTATCTTACTTAATTCTCTTAACAGTCTCCTAAAATGGGTATCCTAGTTTATACAGAGGAAAGAGAGTAACCTTGTCCAAATTCACACAGCTTAGTAAAGAGCAGTTTAGCACACTCCAAGGCCTCTATTTTATGACAGTTTTCTATTAATATGATCATATGTACTGCACTTGGTACTGAGTATATACCACTTATATTAGAAGTCAGAAAAAAGCCACTGTATGAAAGCAGTTATCTTCCATTTCCTAACAGTCAACTTTATACAATGCACCAAATACAAACTAAACCCTTAAAGCATGCCCAAGCTGAACCGAAAAGGATGTCTGCTCAGTCAAAAAGAGATCCTATTGATGGAGGAAGGTAATTGGTTAATTATAATAAACCAACTGCTTGGCCTCATAGCTTAGAACATAGGTGGGTGGAAGAAACAGAATAGGATGCTGGGTGGAAGAGGAAGTGAGGTCAGACTCTGCTCTGTTCCCGGAGAGACTCGACAGCTCTGCTCTCTCCATAGCTCTCTGAGGCACTCGCGATGAAGCTCCGACCCAACATGGACATAGGTTAGAATCTTCCCGGTAAGCGCACCTTGGGGTGCTTACACACATTACTAGAAATGGGTTAGAACAATATGTAAGAGCTAGCCAATAAGAAGCTAGAGTTCATGGGCCAAGCAGCTCTTAAATGAATACAGTTTGTGTGTTGTTATTTCGGGCATAAGCTAGCCAAGCGGCCGGGGTGTTGGGGACGCAGCCCTGCCCCTTCCTATTTCAACATCCTATCACTTTGTATTTACAGTTTGCTGCGCTGAAGAGAGGCAACAATAACAAAGTGTAACCAGTAGAAAAGGTGATCTTTTGTTTTTAAATCAACCAACATACCCTACCCATCCACTCATGCACCCAAAACACTTACGAGAGATCTTAGGACCTGGGAGAGAAGAGGAACTGGTCAGGGAAGGAAAAGTAGAGGGCTTATGTGGCCTGAGAGTTGTTATTGAATTGATGAGAGCTGATCTTTAGACATTTTAATAGAGTTCTTCACCAAAGCACACCCAGCAGAACCACACTACAACACTATACTCCAAACTCAAGTCTCCAGCCACTCTGCACTGCATCTCAAGCACACTAGCTGTACCTTAGGAGTGTCGACACACTCTTCCTCCATAAAGGCAGCTTCTGCTTGACAGCTGGATGTTGGGAATGAAAAGGCCTCCACATTGGATGCCTGTGGGAGGAGGGTAGATCGCATCAGTCTCACGTTCGGTGAATGCAAGGTCACTGGGAGTCCCACAGTTTGTGCCTGAAAATATGGCAAGAACAGACAGTGTGGAAACATTGTTACTTCTTGTTCTATACACATGCACACTTCTCTTACAACTAGTAAGTCTTCTTAAGGTGACTAAAAGATAAAGTGTTATCCACTGGAACTCCAGAAGACTCAGTTGTGAGTGTGTATGTATGTGTGCATGCACATGCACGGTGAGCACTAATTTAAGTCTCAATAATCAGACATTCTGAAATAAACTGTACAGAATTTTGTTCCTATCTCATAATGAGAGATATACCTTTCACACAGGCAACAATCTAGATAGCCTTTGTAAGGAATCAAAGAATTATCTTTGTCTCAATTCAACAAAGTTCTATTTTTTTTCTTTCTTTAAATATACTAACTGAAAGATTTAAAAGAAAGAAAGAAAGAAAGAAAGAAAGAAAGAAAGAAAGAAAGAAAGATAAATTGCCCAGAGTATAGGAACTCAACAATGAGCCAGGGCCAGATACAGCTAGCTATAAAGAAGGTACATGAAGTAACTGGTTTTTTTTTTTTTTTTCTCCTATTTCTTTTCCTCATGAAAAGAAGGGGAGAGAAGCAGTTACTCAGGTGACAGGAAGATCCCCTTCCTTTGAAAAGACGCAGTCTGAAGAAACACTTATTGCTACAGAATCCTGTTCCTGAAACCAGCCTTCTAAACAGAGCTCTGGGTCTAGTCTGTCTTTTCTCTCTTATCAACTTGGGGCTACTGCTTCTACCTCTTAAGTTCTGGGGTATAGGGTGCCACCACCACCCTTGGCTTCCTGTGGGTAGTTCAACCATTCTTCTGTCTCCTTTGTTAAGTGCTTTAAATAAACAAGGATCATACTCTTCTTTAAAAAATCATTTAAAAGAGCCTTTCCTTTTCACAATTGGCCATGATGGATTTTACTGCTGAAGCTCCTGGATGGTCCTTAAGAACTGGCAGAATCATTTCTTAGATCTATCTTGAACATAACAGACACTGAAGCATCCAAGGGGTCAACTGTCACTGCAGACGATATCAGGAATAGGAACAGCCTCTGTTTGCCCTGCTACAGTTACAAGGATATAAAGGATGGTGACTTTAAAATCAGACAAATAAAAGGGACAAAACTATGAAATTCTATTTCTTTTTCAAGGTGTGGGCTTGATTGTTAGTTCTGTCACTTATTAATTGTACGATGACTTTAATCAGGCAATCTTTCTCTGAACCTTTTCTATATTTGTAAAAATAAGTGTAATATCTACTTCATAGTGAAGTTAAGACCAAAAGGTAACATGTGAAGCCCTCAGCTTAGCAATGTTAATTCTCTCTTTCCCTTCCCGTCTTAAAATGACTCCAAGGACAAAACAACTGGACAGGAAGATGGATGCACTTTTGGTGTTTCATTGCTTCCAGTTGGAATTTTAAGCTGATTTTTGTTGTTGTTGGGTTTTTTTTTTTTTTTTTTTTTGCATGTTTCTGAGACAGGGTCTATCCATGTAGCCCTGGAACTTGCTATGGAGACCAGGCCAGCCTGGAACTCATAGAGATCCAGTAGCTTTTGTCTCCAAATGCTGGGATTAAATATGTACACCATGTTCAGCTAAATTGGTAATTTTTAAGTAGGAGGGAGTATGTATGGTCTTACTGTACATTTCAAACATTTGAATATTTAAGTATTTAATTGAATTTTTAAGTATTAAAGTATATACTTAATCTGATACTAATATCATCATATATAGTGCATGAAAAAAGAACTAAACAACAGTATATGGGAAACACCACAAATAATGCTACAGACCATCTGAGCACGATAATGGAGCAGCTTTTCTTCCATCCTTCTTTGGGCTTATGTCTTGGGTACTTTTTTCTCTTTCAAGAATTAGTCAATTGAATCTCTTGGCTACCATGCAATACTTTCATTTCCTACTAAAGTACATTTAGTACATTCTTACCTCATCAGCAGTTTTTCAATCAAAGGGTGAACTGAAAGGTATGATTTCTAGTTTTCCAGTTTCTTACCTGTTCCTTCCACCTAAGAGTGGGGAAAGCCTTACCTGAAAATACTGCACTGGAAATGAAATGCCCACATCTGATCACAAGGTCCTGTCTCCTTAGAATTCTGACTCTCTATGGTGGACTGAGTTGTATCAGATTAAGCACACCACATTTTCCTTGACAATTTTTTCTTTTATTGGAGTCAAAGTCTTATTCTGGAGTTCTAGCTGGCATTGGCCCTTGAATCCTCTCGTCTCAGGCTTCACTGGGCTAGGATTACAGGTACCCACAATCACAGAGTCTCCTCTCCATAGTGCAGGATTACAAGCACACACCATCACAGTCTCCTCTCCATAGTGCAGGATTATAGGCACATACCACTTGTGGACTATTTAAGAAGAATAAAGAAACTTAGCTGAGAAAGTATGTTACTGCACTAGGGGCATCCTGCTTCCTATCTTTTTGTCCGGCCACACTTGTATGTAGGAAGGGCTTCACCATAGCTCACTATCATCAACACAGCTTAGGAGTTCTTTTTCCTTTCCCAACCTATTTAAAAGCAGTGTTATCAATTCTAAAAGTTCTCAAGTGCTCAGAAATACTCTGATCCAAATATCTGGAGCTATACTGGTATACTATTCCCTCACATTTCTATTGATACATTATTTTATTTAGAAGATATAATATGTTAGATAATCAAGAATTTTTATTCCCTTATTTTTCATCTTCTGTAGAATCAATGTAAAATTTTATATTCCTATACATTTATGATTCTGTTGAACAGGGAGTGCTACTTACAGATGCTGGCCGGCATCTTAATGGGAAGACAGCCCTCCATTCCCAGCCTCTACACATGAGTCCTAGATCTCTCAGACCACATTGCTTTCCTAGCACTGAGCCATGTCCTCACTGTGGCCTCAGGCCTTCAAGGACAATGTCACTCTAACTCTGCTGTGGAACAGACACTCGGCATTTGCTTCACATTTGCTCATCTCGTTACAGCATTCAGTGTCATTGCCGTTTTAGAACAGGTAAAGTGAGGCACAGAATCTGGGACTCACTTTCACCACTAAGGGGAGCTTTCTAGTCAGTGCCGAGCTCACTCAGGTCCACCTTTCATAGCCCTCCCTCACTTTCTACTAGGACCACATTAAGTCTTCAGCATCCTGCATCTCATTAGCATAAGAATCTCAGAAGTATTCTTCAGAAGTTCCTGCTCTTCCCAGACTGAGCATGGTAGCACATGTCTTTAATCCTAGTACTTGGGAAGCACAGGCAAGTGGATGTCTCTAAGTTCGAGACCAGCCTGGTCTATGTAACAAATTCCAGGCCAGCCAGTGAGATCCTGTCTCAAAACAAGCAACTATCTCCTGCAGCGCTTCCCTAAGAAGCCATCCTTTCCAATGCTCCCATACTAACTGGCTTATGGCCTTCATAAGATTGTTATTGCTTCCTCATTTATAAGTCATCCTTGGCATTTAGAGCTCTTCACAGTATGGTTTCCACTTACCACTTCAAATTTTTATTTTCTTAGCCTTCAGTTCAAATGGACTAAATTCACAGGAACAATGCCTACTGTAGGCCATGTGAGCACTTCTGTTCACCTTGTGTGTATCTCCTTCTAGTCAGAATGATGTCTTTATCAGTCTCACACCTCCGTGAAGATCTGTTTTAAATGTCATCTCTTCCAGGAAGCTCTCCCTATTCAGATGAGCCTCTCGCCCTTGCCCAAGACCTCAGGTGATTCTGGCCTTATTTTGCTCCCACCGAACAACTCTGAGAAACATGATGGCATTCCATACATTCAAACTCCCAGAGCACCTAGTAACAGCAGCTTGCACGTGGTCAATCTGCAATAAAATTCTGTTAAATGAACTGAAAGTACAGGCTAGTTACATTATTTCTCAAGATTAGCAAATGATTAAATGATAACACATCTCTTAAAGAAAAGGAATGAAAATAAAGTTAATCCTTAGAAGCAGGAAGGTGCTTAAAGTTTTGAGAACCTAGTGAATGACAGTGGTTGAAACTTTCTAGAAAAATACTTCAGAAGATGAGATCAAAGAAAAAAAAAGATGAGATTTGGTACCTTTTGTACCAAATGATGGAAAATGTGTCCAACATAAAAAGCCTCATGCACAGCTGAGACTAATGACTCCATGGGTCGTTACCTTGGCAACTGTTTGTTCCGCAATGGTGCTAGGCCGGCGCTGGCGGCCATCAAGTCTCTGTTCCACGGGAAAACTGCTCCTATGTGATTTCAGACGTTCCACCAACAAGAAATAAATGGCAGCAAAGTGATTATAGCTCTTGTTTTGCAAAGACTGAAAGAGAAAACAGGTGCTGAAAGCATAGAACTATAAAAACCAACCAGGGGGTCGTTACCTTCTTAAAAAGGAGGGTAAGCTATGTGTCCTGAAAATAAAATCACTAAGCCTCCCCTTGCTCTCATTTTCTAAGAAGTGAGGAACAGCCCTAGACATGTGCTCCTGCTGCCATGACATTTAGCTTAAGGGTACACGTGAGCCCTCTCAGATTTACTCACATGAATTTCCACAATAATTTTGGCTTGAGATTTTAGATCTGTATTTTCATTCACTTAATTTTGGATACTAAGGTACTTAAAAAAAATCCAGTGACAAAGTATACCTCACAACAAACCCCTTTCTAGACTTTAGACAGGAAGGCGTACATTCAGGTCTCTAGTATTGCTCAATCAACGGTGACATCTTTAAGCAACTATCTGGGTCCTATTTGTTTTGGGATCCATTCATGGTCCTGCATTAGGAGAAAATGCCATCAATGCCCCATTAGACATCCATCTCCCAGCACTAGGTTTAAGACTCCCCAAAGTCCTAACTCTGTAACTTCAGGCAAAGATCCAATCACTGAAAATTCTGAAGTGAATGAACCAAGTTTTTTCTGAGCTTCTGGTGATTATTCTGGGCTGGAGAATGACATCTGGATGCTAGATGGAGAGACACTGTGTCTACGTACTTAGGTAATATTTTCCTTGTTTTTGCAGTCCCGCCCTTTGGAAACCTTGAAAATAAACTTGCTTCCCAAATTTTTCACATCTCTGGCTTGCCAGCTTTTCTGGGATGCCAATCCAACAGAGAAACTTCTCTTGGCTTCTAATCCCACATGACAATCCATGTGGGTGCTGTTTGGGGGTAACAGATCCAGGAAACCCTCAGGGAAACACCCTGCAGAAGCTACTATCCAGGATCTACTCCATGGATAAGCATGGGAAAACATCACTGAGTGCACAACGCACAAAGTGAGACAAGAAACAGTCTCCATAAAGCACTGTTCTGCTTTGGGGGAGGGGGCTGTTGTGCAGGTCCTGTGTATGCTGTGTATGTTCTACAAGCATGCTAACTATTAGATAGGAAAGAAAAGCCAAAAGGAAATTTCCAGGTTCAAAGCTTTCTTCGTTCTATAACCATTAATGTTTCTAAATCATAACTTCACTTGCTTCTGCCTGTTTAGTTTCTCTGGTTTTCCTAAACCCCACTGGCTTCCTTTAATCTAATGTTTTCCTTTTGGTTCTTGGTTCAACTCAGTCTTGTTCCATATATATACATTTGTACTCCATATTAACTAGTTTAATACCAATATGGAACTTCATGTTTCACTTTAGAAAAACCTTGTATTCTTTGGAGATAGGGTCTCACTATGTACCTCTGACTGTCCTTGAACTCACAGAGATCTGCCTGCCTCAGAGTGCTGGGATTAAAGGTATACAACATCATGCCCAGCTTACATTCTATTTTTAAGTTTCAGACTTGGCCTTTTCCAAATCCTCTAAAAATTCTTTTCTTAGACTTTTTGGCAGAGAGGGTGAAGGAAGGGTTTAGAGATTCAATAACAGCAATTATAAACAGACTCTATGTAATCATCTGGGTACCCTGAGCAGTACATTCAGGCATTGGGGATGGATGTGCTAAGTAAGACTCGGAAGACAGGTATGAGCATAAAGCTTCAGGAGGCAAATGGCGATCAACCTTCAAACATCTCTAGACATATCTCCATCACTTTACCTCAATAGTCTTCTGCTGATCAATTCCAAGGCTGTGCATCAATCGAAGAACCTGTTCATTAAATTCTCCAATGGATGGCTCATTTTCTTGTTCTTGTGGATAGAGAATAGGTCTCTGTACAGGAACTTCTATGAGCATCCACTTGTGCTCCTTGATTTGAGCTATGCTTAGCCGTTTGGAAGGATCTAGGACCAACATCCTTCTAATAAGGTGTTCACAATCTGTGGAAAACACAATGTTAAAAAGGTGCATAGATCACCTCCAGGCATACTAGCATGGCCCATGTGATTTTGCACAACAATGCTAATTTTTGAATCCTTTACTGGAAAGCAAGACAAATGAGCAAATGAATGCATGTGGGGTAGACTGGTCAAGTTCAGATGCTAAACAATTACTTTAACACATGTGAGTATAAGTCTTTATGTACTACAAGAGCCTTCCGAGCGCATTTTATCTAGTCACACTAAGGAAAAACAAGACTAAGCTGCATTCTCGGAGCAGGGATTATGAACCGATCCTCAGTAGTATCAAGGCATGTTCAGTAAAGGCAGCTGGGAGAGCACCATCTCATCAGTGTTGCCAAGGACCATGTGTGCAGTTCTGATTCTGATTACATTATGTACACTGCAGCTGCAGCTATGAGTAACAGCAAGCTCTTCACCACCCTCCTCCAACTCAGACTCCTGCCACTCACATCTCTCACGCTCTGTGCTACGTGCTTTGTGCAGAATAGTTTCATCATCCTCGCAACACCTCTAGGAAAGGAATTACTGTCAACTCCACTTCATAGATGAGCCAAACTGCCCGGTCAGTGAGTAGTGAACTCAGGATCAACCAGGTAGTCTGTCGCCAGAGCCTATGTGATCTTGCCTTCCCAAGAGCATTAATTACATCTATTGTTTCAGGAATAAGAGATAAGGATGAAAACTAAAACCACAACTAAGGAGTAAATCAAACTGTTGTGCCTTTGACAGACCAAAACAAGACAGGTAGGGATCGTGGCATTTCAACTGAATTTACCAACGTTCTACCAGTTGACTTTGAATTTAAAAACATTTAATTCTGCAGATATATTTCATATATAGAGTAAAATGGTTATAAGCCTGTATCTATGGAATCTAAAATAAACTGGGCCATTTATAGACCTAAGCTGAATAGGAAGACTTGCTGCTCTTAATCTGGGTAGCTTCTGTTCTCAGTTACAAGGAGGAAGGCTGGAATTTGTCTTGTCTACATAGAGGCTGTTGAAGAGCTCCATGGCTTTTAAAATGACTAAGTCATTTAATCTGGCACCCAAACTCTCAGCAGGGAAACTAACTTTGGCTAGAACTTCATACAGCACAAATTCTGTAACACACGACCAATATGATGAACAGCTTGTTACCTTCTGACATGAAATATGGAATCCGGAATCTTCCTTCCAAAACTCTCTGCCTCAAAATAGGGAGAGTTGGTCCGTCAAAAGGCAGAGCTCCACAGACAAGGACATAAAGAACAACTCCCATGCTCTAGGGAAGAAAACGATGCAGTCGCTTTCAGAGAGAACATCAAACACTCATTTCCCACACACGGCCACAGCTCTTAAAATCACAAGGACTGACGGCTTCCTCTCTGAAGTTCCTCTCTCACCTCCTGTGGTGAGAGTAAGCATAATAATACCCAATGATCTGAACTTGGTCATTTTGCTTGCCATATTACTTCATGTCATTGCTGATATTAGAATGATAACACTTGTCTCTAGAAATTCTTTCCTAGGGACCCACTTCCAGATGCTCTGACTAATTACAGTTCACTGGATGGGGGAGAATATAAAATCTTATTCATCTGTTGAGTACCAGGAGCTTCTAAGATAGGTCAGAGTACCAATTATCATGATAGATACATTAACATGTCAAAATAAAGCCATACCCATATGTCCAGCTGTGGCCCTTCATATTGCTGCCCTTCAAAGACCTCTGGGGCTGCATAAGGGGGGCTGCCACACCATGTTGCCAGCAGTTCACCAGTTTTAAAGAAATTTCCAAAACCGAAATCTATTGGGATGGAAATAAATGTTACTTTCATTTCTGCTCTCAAACTATACTGCATTTCTCAGTAATTAATTTTATAATTTGGGACCACTATGGTTATAATATATAAAGATGAGGATGACATCTATCTTGTACTATTCCCCTAGTAACTACCACAATGATAAACTAACAATAAATGAACACTGCTGAATGAATGCATATATGCTGAGTTCTCTACTCAAACAGAACATGTGAAAGATAGAAAATGACTTTAAACCGTGGTTCTTGATGTTTTGACACAGGATCTCACTGTGTGGCCTGGGCTAGCTTTGAACTCATCAGTTTCCTGCCTTGCCCTCTCAAGTTACTGGGTGAGTCAACAAACCCAGTTCTTAAACCATGCCCCCCCCTTTTTTTTTCTGAAAGTTCTAGTTGTGTGGATTTGATTGTTGTAGAATGTAAGTTACTTGGTTACTTGATGATTACTTTTTATTCTGTATAGTCCATAAGAGGTTAAATGAGTGCTGGGCGGTGGTGGCAAATACTTTTAATCCCAGCACTTGGGAGGCAGGTGAATCTCTGTAAGTTCAAAGCCAGCCTGGTCTACAGGGTGAGTTCCAGGACAGCCAGAGCTACACGGAGAAACCCTGTCTCGAAAAACCAAAAGAGGTGAATGAGTAGAACCCAATTAAGTAATAACATATACCAGTTTTGAGTCAATCAAGAATTATAAATACTAATTCTTTAAATGTTGATTCATACATCCTGCTATAGGCAGATATACACCTGACTATCTCGTTAACAAATGATAGCATATGGCCTAGTCACAAGTCACCCATCACCACTGTCACTTAAGTTCATTTCTGGATACAGTGGCATTATACTTCAAAATAATTGCTAATCTTAGTCACACTGAATCTACAATGTTCATATCCAGAATACACTCTGCAAACACTGTACTCATAGTCTTCAATATGCACACGTATACAAGTTTTCAGTGTACATTGTCATAGATGTATGTTTGCCCTTTCGTTAAGACTCAAGAAACGAATTCCTACTGTTGTACAAGTTAGGCTCATCCTCTCTTGTGCTCTGAATCCTTAAACTGAGAGGATCTGGCTCTCCACTAGTACGTGCACAATACTGCATGCACAGGGAGCTTAAGCAAAGACTCAAAAGAAGAGTGGATCCAGTCTCCACTGTCAGACAGACTGGCTTTGGGAACAGGGTCAGCACCTGTGAACCTTAGTTTTCCCACCTGCAAAATTGCAATCATAAACATGCCCAGATGGCAGCTGTTATGCGGGACCAATGTGCTAACATAAACTCCTGCCTTGAGACAACACACATTAGTAACTTGGGGAAAATAGTCTCTCAGCCTGCTGACCTAAGAACAGGTAGGCAGCAGGCACAGTAATGACTGTAACCATCTCATCTCTGCTTCATGGAAGAGAAAAATAACTACAAAATTAAGAAGAACTAGAACTGACTTAGTTTATCTCTTTCTAACTCTAGTGCCATAGGAAAGGTTTTTACTTCTCTGAAGCTTAGGTTTCCAAATCTATACCAGTGAGAATAATCAACCTGCCCAGATAAAATACAGTGAAGATGAATGATTAACGATGTAAAATGCCCAGAACACAGATGTGAAATGTCAGTGCAGCTTCTGCGAGACCACTGTTACCATTACTGCCTTCGGGAGAAAGAGGTCACACGGAACTACACAGGAGAAGTAGAAAAGCCAGCAGGAGCATAAGGCCCAGGAGAGAAAAGATGGTGCATCTGGGAAAAAGCCTCAGCCCATGCCTGTGGGGCATATGAGGACATATGAGGTCAGGGGTGCCAACCACATCGATCTTTACAGTGTAACACCACCCCAGAGATCTTTGTCTTCTTTATCTGAACTCAATGACTAGCTACTCCTGCCACCAGATCACTCATGCACAGAGATGTTTCTAATCTTTTAGAAAAACTACTCTAGAATGAGTTAAGAATTAGATATTCAGGTCTACTTTAAAGAGGAAAATATTAATTTCCTATAGAAGAGATACAACCAACTCTGAAATGGAAGACTGATTGCAGAACCTGAAGTAGGCACAGGGATGAGTGCATTTTAAACCACAATAGCAAGATGAGTTCTTCGGTCTATGTAAACTGAAGATACTCTCCAAGCAGCATGGTAAAAGTTTCAATGCCTTAAAGAGTCAACGGAGCCAGGTGAATTGAACTCTGCGGAGGGAGGACACAAGCCTGTTGGGAAGACAGCCTGGCATGTAGCCTTGAGGTCACTCACTGGTACATTTCTTAGTACGACAGCAAGAACTGAGGAGGAATCACTGTGAGTAGGGTAGCCCTGTCCAATCTAATCTGTACAGATCTGGGCAGAGAAAGCATCCTGTTCCATTACAAAAAGGTGGTACTAAATGGACACATGTATTCGATTCTGTAGAACACTCAGAGCCATACTGAATGGCAGCCAGACTCACTAAATTGTCACAGAACCATAACTGCCCACATCCGAGAACCTTTACCAGAGCACTTCTAAAATTACATTTGTGATAACCTGGTAAGTGTTTTAACAGTTAAGTAGAAAAAGCACTAATGCCACTGAGACATACCATGTACTGAACAAACTGCAGCGAGGGCCTCATGCATGCAAGGAAAGCTACAGGTGCAGCCCAAGTCTTTACGTCTTTTAAAGGGGCTTTATCAAGCATGTCATGTGGTAATCTAAGCTCTGTGAGAGGAGTCTATAGTAAAGCAATGTAGAAGACTGATTTCAAGAGAAAGTTAAGCACTTGTGAGAGATGACGTGGCTGGCTATGACACTGGAGACATGGACCAGAAAACCAGGTTTAACAACACCTTTACATCTTTCCATGACACAGTGATCATAGCGATTTGTGACCAAGTTAATAACTGTCAGGTTAAAGAAATGGCAATGAAAAGCATTTTAAAAGGCCATTCATATTTCTTCATAGAAATCTGGATAATTTTCTTCATTCACAGCCTATAGCTTTCTGTAAATGGCATACAGTGAATGAGTAAGGAGTGAGCATGTAGATGAAATAGGAACATTCAGGATTTCTGATTACCATTTACTAAGACAGAATTGACTATACAACTGGCCTTTAGTATCTCTAGGGGACTGGTACCCACAGTGGGTACCAAAATCTAGATGTTCAGACCCCTTATATGAAATGGGGCAATATTTGCATACAGCCCCCACACATCCTCCTACACACTTTAAATCACATCTGGATTATGTACGAAACCTAATAATCTAAATAGTTGCTTAGTGTATAATGACAAAACCAACAAAACCAAAAAATAAGGCTGCACAAGTTTAGTAGAGATGCAACCTTCCTGGGCCTATCGACATAGTACCCATGGGCAGTATTTCCACCTGTGCTTCGTTAAATCCCAGGATGTGGGACCCACAGATGCTTGTCTCTTCACTATACACATGAATGCTGTATGTGTGTTGTTAGCCACTGGACAAAGCCCAGAGCAAAGTCTCACAACAACTCAGAATAGTTACAGACCCCATCATCTCCAACTTTGGGCAAGGATCAGGGAAACAATCAGTTGGACACTCCTTTCTTTAATCTAGACTTAGGTTTCAGGCCATGTTAGATGAGAAAATTAAACGGGAAAATGTTTCCTTTCGAGCATGGCCTCATTTCTACTTTTAAAATTTCATTTAAAAATATTTGCCTGTAAAAAAAAATATTTGCTTGTTTATGTATGTGTGGAGGCATGTGCCTGCCATGGCACACATGTGAAAACCTGTTGGGATCAGTTCTTTCCTTCTACCATGGGATTCCAGGGATTCAACTCAGGTCATGAGTCTTGTCAGCAAACTCCATTACCCATGGGGAGCCATCTTGCTGGTCCTAAATCTCACTTTTAAAATGCCAAATATAGAATAATACATATTTATGGACTATAAAGTGATATTCTGGTATGACTGCATTGTTCAATGGTCAAATCTCACAAATTAAGTCTACCACCTCATTAATTACAATTCCCTGTTACAGAGATGTTTATTTATCACGCTGCTGTACACACACTGTTGTAAACACCTGACTCTGAGCTACAATAGAATGCTGCTGTTATTTATTCTGATATTCCAACTGTTCCAACCTGCTTCATTTAACATTTTTTTATAAAGTTAGTTTTAAGTACTCCTGTATCTTCGGACACCGGAAGATTACCCAAGTTCATCTTGTATCTTCTTTGCCCAAACCCTTAACACCACTACTTCTCCAAGATACTATGGTTCTTTTTGTTGAGTAATAAACCTAGATTAGGCCCTAGATCTGTACACTGATATGCTAAGTATCATCAGTTACAACTGAGTAGAACTGCATTCAAATGCAGGTCAGGTGTGCTTGTTTAAACTGTTCCATCAAAGCCCTAAGTATGCCACTAGGCAGAGTTTAATATAACTTAAAATCGGAGGTAAGACTGCCCCAAATCCAGATCAATCCTTACCACTAAACAGAAAAGAAGGATTTTAAATTCATTTCTGTGCCAGGCAATGCTGACCTACTAGGTCTTTTATCAGCACCTTACCATGTGAATGAGAAGTTAGAATGTTTACAGAGCTCTATCTTAATTCACAGTTACATTCATTTTCGGAAGCTATATTCATTCTAAGAGTGCATGATGGAGCCGGGCGGTGGCAGCGGCAGTGCATGCTGGGTAGCACTGGCTGCACTTGGGAGGCAGAGACAGCCAGATCTCTGTGAGTTCGAAGCCAATCTGGTCTACAGAGTGAGCTCCAGAACAGCCATGATTATACAGTCCTGTCTGTAAAAACCAATAAAGAGTACATGATGGGCTATGCAGATAGACAGCCCTGTCCTCGCTATGTCAAGATGAGGCATGTTTTCCTCCCTGTGACACTAGGCATGTACTCTGAAGTTTTACTCTCACAACAGCTTCAAGATTTCCCAATACAGCCACACTCACTCATTTGGTTTATATATGGTTTCAGTATTTATAAAAGATAGGGTTTGGGTTAGAATCTTTAACCAGAGTTAAGTCACTAACACTCTTGGGACTCAAACCAGGCCTCAAAAGCCGAGTCACAGAACTGTCTCTAATGTAACCAGTTATAAGCCACAGGGATCACACATTAGGGCTAGTAGTGATTTCTGCCCCGTGTTCTGAAAGATAACTGACCTTTATCGTCCTGATAACAAAAACCACCATTACTGTTATCATAAATAACATGAATTACCAATGCCCAAGCACCACTAGTGAAAGACCAGTGTTTTAGGCACAAAAGAGCCAGATAAAGAGTAAATCAGCTGTTGTTGATTACTGCGTAATGGAAACACCAAGCACAGCAGCGACTTCTGTTGTTTGTTACAGCAGTATGCAGCTGGGAACTGCTACAATGCAGATTTTGATTTAGCAGGGCCCGAGCTTCTGTCCCCCTGGCCAGCTCGGAAGGGTCACCATGAGTTTGAGCATCAAGAAATAGACAACAGCACAAGCTGTGCCTAAGAATCTAAGGATAATAACTGTTGGTCAATATTTACTGTTGCAAAAATAATAATTACCAAACACATTCAGGCTTTTTTTGTAATTAAGAATTTGTTCAGTAATCTTCTTTTCAATCTTTACTTTAAGTACTCTAAGTCATTTTTTTTTTAATCTTTACTTTAAGCTAAGAAAAAGTAAGTAATTTCTATAAACCACAACTCGGGCAGTTTTTAATCTCTCTGTGTTATAATGTCTATTTTAAAATTTTACAAAAATCCTTGGTTTGATGAGGAGGCTCTGTGGGAAAAGATGCCCGATGCCACCTTATGACCTAAGTTCAATTTCCAGGACCCATGTGGTGGGAGTTGAGAACTGACTCTCGCAAGTTGTCCTTTGACCTCTACACTGGCACACTTATCCTTCCCTTCCAACATACAACACATACACACATACCAATCAATATGATTTTAAAAATTAAAAATAATTATGTTGCTGAGAAGCAGATGGCCTAAGGGTTAAATTTAACCTTTCTTAAATGACCAATAGAATTAGGCTATCTAGCCTGATGAAAGGGAACACATTTGTAATTATCACTGTAGGAGCGAAGACAACAATCAGAAGGAAATGAACACTGACAAATGAAAGGTAGAGAGTGACAGGCCAACCCATGCACAAACTGAAAACGCATTAGCCAACACTGACTTCAATGCAAATTTTGTTGCCCAACAGCAAGAAAAAGCTTGTTGCTTTGTTTATCTCCAAACATCAATCACTCTGTCTAACAGGAGGGCACCAGAGCTGGGATGAAATGTTATCCTCAGACCTATGATCATCTAGAACCATTGAACTGTGCCCAATCAGGGAGTCCAAGAGCTAAGAAACAAAGAAATGATCATCCTTAGCCTTAGTGGAGACAAGATGGAAGGTACAGAAATAAATGGAGGCCTAGAGCACTCCTCCACAGTCCCAGCTTTAGAAACTGAGCTGTAAAGCAGGATTGATTGATGGAAGTATGACATCAGGCTTTCATATGCAAGGCCACTTGCCAGTTTTAAACAATGCCAATAGTAATTGGAAGGTCAGTAAGTATTTCTTAATAATTCCCCTTTTCACCTCCATCCGTTCTAATTTCTAGGGCAGAAGACTGAAACTGTATACACAGAAACCTTATCTCAAAGTCTTCTAGTAAGTGAAAAGCTGTAGAAGCAATGGCAGAGGTGACAGGCTACCAGTCAAGTCAGAAAAGAAATGTTTTTGAGCTAAAGATAAGTGACTTCTGATACACACGTCAGACTAATCTAGCTAATTCTATATTACTAATTACATTTAAGGTTTTGCTCAGAGGGAATGTTGTGTCAGACAAATACTTTCAAATGCAAGTGAGGCACTTTCTGTGTTCCTTTATTATCGGCATTGACAAGGCTCTAGGCCAGTGGACTTTATTTTATGTGCTGAAGGAGGTTATTTGGCCATCATAGTTTTACAGCTTTATTTTAATGGAATCAATTATGTCTCAAATGCAAGCAGCAGCCTCCTTTTACTGAGTGCTTACTTGGTGCCAAGAAATTTAACCAACAATTTATTTTGCAAACACTTGAACAGGACCATGTACCCTGGTCTTAAGTACTCTGCAAATATTAATTCAAGTAACAACCACTATGAGATATGAACTTGTGCCATTCCCCCTTTACAGATAAGGAAACTGAGAACGGGGGCAAGGCGGGTAGTGAGAAAATGTCTCCAGATCAGTAAGCCAGTAAGCGGTACGCCAGGATTCATTCTCAAGTGGCCTGTTTATTACCTACTATACTGAATTGCCTCCTGTTCTTAAGTAATTATTAATCTCTATACACTGTTCCTGAAAAGCATAATAATTTCCAGTTAACAGAACAGAAGCCCTGGCCTGGAGAGGTTAATTAACCTAGCCAAGGCGACAGATTCAGATGGCATCACCAGAGTTTGTATTGGCATTGCCTGTTACCAACCTCAGGATCTAAGTACTGATAAGTCCTAAAAGTCTCTGAATTATGGTAATTAAAAAAGACCTATTTTTATTATTTTAAACTATTGTGCATATGTACATGCATGTGTACAGAGTCCAGAAGAGGGTGCTGGACCTCTTGGAGCTGGTTACAGACAGTTGTGAGTCACTTTGTGGGTGCTGGGAACTGATGCGTCCCTGGAAGAACATCATGAGCTCTTCACTGCTGAGCCATCTCTCCAGCTCTGAGTTGTAGTTATTTTCTGAAAACTTCCTCTAAGTAACTAATATATTTGAATCACAGGTATTACTATGAAACTTTCAAAATGTGAAAGTTGGAGACTAAAACTAAAGAAAACTTACTTTAATGCATTAAAAATCATTAGCCATGATGTTGAGGAAGGAGCAGTGCTGTAAGTACAGAATCCCTGAAAGACTGCTGTTCTGTTTCAGCCTTTCCCCTCAAATGCCCCAAGCTCCTATTTCATGAAGGGTGGAGGCCTCATGATTGGGACAACCTGAACAGAGCTGAGGGTGAACCCATGGTTCTGCACTGTTGAGTTATTATTACAGGAAGCATAAGCTAAAAATTAATCTCAGAGCCATGCTTCTGTATTTATGAAAACTAACCAAGATTTATACTTTTAGCTGTGCGGTGGTGGCTCATGCCTTTAATTCCAGCACTTGGGAGGCAGAGGCAGGCAGATTCTGTGAGTTCAAGGCCAGCCTGGTCTACAGATGAGTTCCAGGACAGCCAAGTCACCCCCCCCGCCCTACCTTGAAAAATCAAAGGAGGGGGGGAATTCAGACTTCAATTTCTGTCTTTTAAATATAGGCACATTTTAAATGAAAATTTGATTTTGATTTGCTCTTTGAACTTTAACACAGGTGGCCTAAAAGATCACACTTAGCAAATTATAGAGATCTTAATAAGTAAAAGAAGCAGGGGAAAAGTTAATAAATTTAGCAATAATTCTGTCTTTTTTTCTTTTGATTTCTTTACATATAGTCCCACAGAACAAGTGTGGTACATTTCTTTAAAAGTCAAGAATTCCAAGATATCAAAGGATTACATTCTTAAATGTAAGCAGGGCCATTAAAGCTATAAGTTCTTTTGATAAAGAGCAATTATTGGGTGGGGGATTATTTAAAAGACAAGTTTCTAATCTGACCTATCCCTTCTGGCCCACCAAGCTCCTGCCAGTGATAGAGCAGTACATCTCAGCCCTTACCAGAGAAACTTCTTTTTACAATAGATAGTAACACAGAGGTCATATCTGGTCAATGTGCAGAGGATAAGACTGCTGTGGTCCAGTCCTAAGTGAGACGTGTATACCACACCTCCTCCCCTCAAGGCTCAAGGATCATCCTGGAGGGGAGGGGGATGTAAGAGCCAGATGTAGTGGATCTCTGCAGCAAAACAGTACTTGCTGTTATACACATGAACTCACAGAGGCTATGGCTTCTTGCACAAGACCTGTACAGATCAAGCTGGCCAAAATCTCAGCATGTACAGGGGCGGGGGACTCATGAAGTTCCACTCCCAGCAGCAAGAGCTATTCACAACTGATGGCTGCTGGGGAGGTAGAGTCAGTTTTCTTCAGGGACATATAGCTTCTGAAAGGCTATCTTGTTCCAATAGAGGACCCCACACACAAATAGACAGCACTAGGTGGACACAGTAAGGGGGGGGCAACACATGACATTGGGAGGGAAATGTGAGCGATAGATTTGATCAAGATACATTATATGTATTATGAAATTTTTAAACAGTTACAACCCCTACAAAAAAAGTTTAAAAAATATGTCTAAACTTTACACATGGAGTCCTTCATGATCTGTCCCAACTGACAACCTGACCAGTTCAGGTTCTTTCCTATCAGTTTTCAATGGTACTTGGCATAGCTCCCTAGCTGGAGCCTATAGCTGCCTGAAGTAGTCTGGATTTCTCAGACTGTGGAACACAAACTCACATAGGGATTCCACTTGATGACTGACACTTGATGCCTGGAAAGAACAGAGGAGTGGCCAGAGATCTCTCTTGGAACTGTAGAGCTGCTGCTGATTACCTGTGCTGCCTCAGAAAGTTATCTGACCTTCTTGCATTTGGTTTTCCCATTAAAAAACAAAACAGGCAAACAAACAAAAATGCTGGTGATAGCTATGCAGCTTCCAAGTGTGCTGTGAAAATGAATGACTAAGAACTCAGCAGAACACCTGAAAATAGCAAGGGCTTAATACAATGTCAATTGTCACTAGCTGAACCAAAGGGAACAATTCTAGACACCTGACATTTTACCTATCTTCCATATAATTAAGAAAGCCTTGAAGCGTTCATATTTATTTAAAAGCAAAAATAAAAACAGCAAACCCCAACAAAATGCAAACTTAATGCTGTATAACATCAGGCACACTGCACTGACCTACCTATAGTTTAGGCAGTATTATAGTAAAAATAGACAAAAGTTTATTTTCACCTTGAACAATAGTCTGTATTTCGTATTTACAAGGTTTTTTGAACACCTTGTAAATCTCAGGGTTCAAATTTAAAGTCTCAACACCTTCCCCTTTTCTATACAGAGGGCTTTTCTGTAAAAGGTAATTTTAAGGCAGCTGATACTTTTAAGAAGAAAATGAAAAAAATAATCCAGAAGATAAAGCTGGCAAAAATAAGTAAAATGAATGAGGCCAAACAGAAAGTAAAACAAACAAACAAATAAATAAAATAAAATAAAAGATGATGGAGGGCAGGAAATCCCAGAAATGAAAGTAGTAAACACATAAAAACTAAGATCTTAAACCAACAACCCCTTATGGAAACAATGTTAC
The DNA here is from genome assembly GCF_014885135.2 of Alexandromys fortis. Lineage (NCBI taxonomy): Eukaryota > Metazoa > Chordata > Mammalia > Rodentia > Cricetidae > Alexandromys > Alexandromys fortis. The sequence goes on from NW_026067973.1 coordinate 6,886,013, forward strand.
TATGTATTGCATTTTTATAACAAAAAGTTACAAATCAGAAGTCACTCCTCCCCTTCACCAGTGCAGTTCCAGGACTATTCCATACACTAAATTTTCCTGTGTTCAGCTCTCATGCTTGCAAGCCATCTCCACGCTATTGCCAGAGTTTGTTGATATGCAAAGTTAATTTTGTACTCTAATCCCACTTATCCATACTCTAAACTTCAATAGCTTTGATTCCCATTAATTATGAAATAGATGCTCAAACCTCTGACAAGACATTCAAGACCGTTACTACTCTGTCTCCTAAGCTGCTCCTCCTCTACTGCTCCCTTTGTGAATATGAAGCTAAGATCTTCATCCCAGTCTCCATCTGCCTGACTATGGTTTCTGCTTCTGCATTTCTGGCAAGCAGTTAAAACTCTTTCAGGCATAAATTCAAACACTTCCTGATCTAGGATACTTCCCTGGCTCTTCAGGTTGACTGATGCTCCATTACTTAAGTTTCTGTCCAAGTTGGTACATAGTTAGACCCTTGCTACTTTTGTATGTGGTACAGGGGAACTGAATTCCAGGTTCTTGCATATGTCAAGCAAATGCTCTCTCGCTGAGCTCTATATATCCCCAGCTCTGTACATACTATTTTTCTGTATATGTACAACTGAAGGTATAATTGACATAAAAACTTCACACAATGTGAAATTTTGATATATGTATATGCTGTGAAATAATTTATACACATCCCATTATATTTAGCATAGTATAATGCCTGGCATATATTTTACCACATATGAGTGAGTTTTGACTATATGAATTAAGAAATTCATATTGTTAACTTTAATCCCAGAATTTGGGAGACAGAGGCTGGTAAATCTCTGTGAGTTCAAGGACAAACTGCTCTACATACTGAGTTCCAGACCAGCCAAGGCTACATAGTAAGACACTATCTCAAAAGGCAAAGATTAATAAAAGAAGAAGAAAAAGAAACGCCTATTAGGAAATTTAATTATTTTTAATAATTGAGTTGGGCATGGTGGTTAATGCTTGTAATTTCAGAACTTGGGAAGCAACTATCCTAAATTGCCTGGGCTACATAGTGTGAGGCCAGTCTGGGCTAGATGAGACCCATAAACAAACAAACACCCATCATCAACAGAACCGTACACACATGCACAGAAACGCGTGTGTGATATGTCTCTGTGTTGTTCTCAATCTGCTTCTATTGCCTTTTCTTTTCCTTTTGCATCCTCACTACAGCCATTAGCATTAGAAGAGAAGCCAGTTAGAGTCAGTAACCAGAACTTCTGGCCCTCTCCAGCCATCCAAAAGGTCTCACTTTTGTCCAACAACCTCCCAAGAAATCAGACCACTTAGTACAGTCCTGCCCTGTATACGTTAATAGTAAACACATTTTCTTTTTTATAGCCACACACAGGTAAAATCTTGCTGAAGATTGACTCTGCTTGCAAGGCTCTCTCCACACAGACAAAGACTCTCATCTGGTCATTTCCCAGGCACAGCACCCCAGTTACCTGCTATTTTGATATTCATGTTGTTATCCAACAGGAGATTTTCAGCTTTCAGGTCACGATGCACAATTTTTCGGCCATGGCAATAATCAACAGCAGACAGAATTTGCCAGAATTTTCTCCTGGCTTCGGATTCATTTAACCGGCCATGATTAGCAAGATAATCTGTAAAAGAGAACATTTAGAATCATTTACCAAAATAAAATAACCTCAATATTAGCATTTAAGAAAATTTTGACAAAGTTTGTTTAATGAAAAATTACTGTTCTAATAACACAAATAATGTGTTTTCCAAGTTTCTTGCCTTTGGAAAAGTAATCTCAACTAATTTTACTTTGAATATATAAAACAACCTGGTACTTAGTATGAGGTCAACATTAAAACTAGATGATATGACATAATCAGAAGTCTTCCATCCTGGTTCCCCTCTTCGGTCTATAGGTAACTTTTTGGATTTTGGTGTCTTTTGGTGTTTCATTTTATAATAATAAAAAAATGCCCACAATTGTCTTTTTCCTACCTTTTACATAAGAACCCATAAACAAACAAACAAACTTTCCCTTTCAAACTTCACGAAAACTTCTCTTTTCTTTTAGTTCATTATAAACATTTCTCATATTTAATATAATTATGTAAAACTGAGGGCTCAGACAGGGTGAGTTGACATTTATCTCTGTCCCCAGGAAATAATTTCAAGGCCAGGCTTAGCTACATAAGACCTTGCCTCAACCTCACACCAACACTTTCTCAAAAAGGAGGGGTGGCGTGTTCAGGAGCCAGGCTGCCAGAGTTTAAAATCTGTCATAGTTGCTGACCATGTGATCTTGAACAAAATGCAATCTCTATAACCCTCCAATTGCTAATAAAAAATGGGCTCATAAGAGAATTCCTACAAGGTTATTTATAAAGATTAAACAACAACAACTTTCAGTTTAAATGGAGAAAACCATGGTATAGGTATAGAAGTCTTCAAAAAAAAGCATTACTCCAACGGTAACTTACTATTGTTGTTGCTATTATACTACCAGGGTTGATTCAGGCTACCTCCCTTTTCTACCCATCTGCCTTTTGTGATGTGGTTTCTATGCTTCACACCTCACTGAAATTGCTTTAAGGTCAAGGGTAAATCCCCTACGTTAAATCCATTATCCTTTCTCAGTTCCCAACTTTGAAGGCCTTTCAATTATATTAACACTTAGCTGGTCTCCAACTTAAACACCTCTCTCTATTGGTTCTGTAATTTCTTGGTTGTCTTCTATTTCTTTCACTAATGTGTTCTTACTCCTTTTCAAATTACAAGAAGCTACTACATTCTAGTTGGGTCATCACCTCTTCCTTCTCCTTTTTTTTTTCTTTTTGATTTTTTGAGACAGGTTTTCTCTGTGTAGCCCTGGCTATCCTGGAACTTGCTCTGTAGACCAAGCAGGCCTCAGAGATCTGCTTGTTTCTGTCTCCTGACGGCTGGGAATGCTCTTTCTTCCTTCTTTAAAACAATGTTTTCAAGGTTCATCCCAGTCTAGTACACTATTTTGGATTTTTTTTTAAGATTTATTTTTATTTTTATTTTCTGTGTGTGTGCCCACAGAGGCCAGAAGCAGGTATCAGATAACCTGGAACTGAAATTATGACTGTGAGCTGTCATGTGGGTGCTAGCAACACCAAAGCCAGGTTCTCCGCAAAAGCAGCAAGTGCTCTTAACTGCTGAGTCATCTCTCTAGCCCCAAGGCTTACTAATTAATTAATTAATTAATTAAAAATTTAATGTATGAGTGCTCTGTCTGCATGCCAGAAGAGGGCATCAGATCCTATTATAGATGGCTGTGAGTCACCATGTGGTTGCTGGGAATTGAATTGAGGACCTCTGGAAGAGCAGCCAGAGCTCTTAACTGCTGAGCCATCTCTCCAGCCTTGGGTCTTTTGTTTTTTGAAGATTTATTTGTATTAGTTTTTATTTACATGAGTGTGTGTATGTAGGCCACATGTATGTGTGCTGCTGTGACATAAAGTGTCTAAAAGAGGAACAGAGATCACATAAAGGTGATCCCAGCACTAGGGATCACACACCTTTAATTCAGCACTAGGGAGGTAGAGACAGGAGTGATGTGGCTGGGTGGTGTGGAGAGCGCAATATAATGAGGGAGGAGACAGGGGCTCAGTGCAGTCTGAGATTTAGTGGAGACAGATGGAGTCTGGAGATACAGTCTAAGGATAGGATCACCCCTTCGGTCTGAGCACTGGTAGAGGTAAAATAACTCTCTAGTGGTTGGCTTCTCTGCTTCGCTGATCTTCAGCATTAACCCCTATATCTGACTCTGGGATTTTAGAATTCATGCTACAGATAATTGATCAGAGGTTCTTAACCAACAAATCTGCGAAGATTTCCTATTTCTCAATTTGCAGAGAAACAGTGCTTTAGGAATATGGAGGAAATAAACCCCAGAGTTTTGACAAGGCAATGAAAACTGGCTAATTTGTGTTTTTTCTCAAAAATTTAAAGATCCATTATTTTCTCCTCTAAAAAAGATTTATTTATAACTACATATATATTTGTATGTGTCTTGAGTGGATTTGTGTACCACAGTATGCAGGAGTGCAGGTGACCAAGGAGTTCAGAAGGTGGCACTGGGTACCTGAAGCTGGAGTGGCAGGCAATTATTAGCTGCCTGATGTGGGTATGGGAACCAAACTCAGGTCTCCTCTGCAAGAACAGTAAGAGAACTGAGCCATCTCCTCCTTATTTTCAGTTCCTATAACCAGATCTTATATTTTTCCCAAGTTATTTCAATTAGAATTAAAATATTATATAAAACAAGATCACATTATTATTAAATCAAGACTCCAGTCTGTCAACTTAGTTCTCACTGGTTCTTATCAATCTTTGATAAAGTACAAGAAAGGAAGGTCTATTAAATAAAACCCAAAAAATATTTTAACATATTAGATGTACTATATAGCATGTGACTTCTAATAGAAGATAAATTAGGTATGGGACCTGTGTTGAGATAGAATAGTCTAGATTATCTTAATTTTATATATTTGGTTTAAAAATAATTTATAAAATCAAATTATATTCAACTTTTAACATTGAGACATTTGTGAATATAAACTACAGATTATAAACCTCATTTTATTCTGCTTATTTTTGTAAGCACATAATTATTTCAAATTATGTGTTTGACAAAAATTAAGGAAATTGTTGCCTGTGGTATACTCAAGCAGTTTAATTGTGTTCAGCAATTTCCCTCCGTTAGGCTGTTCACATCTGTTACTCTTCACTCAGTTCTAGTTGCATGGAGCTACTGAAGGAAACTGTGTTCTTCTAAGAAGTAAAATGAGGTTTTAGTTACATACTTTTTTTATTTGAGATAGGGTCTCAGTATGTTGCCTTTGCCTACCCTAGAATCATTATGCAGATGGGGCTGGCTTTGAACTCATAGAGATCTGCCTTCCTCTGCCTCTAGAGTGCTGGGATTAAAGACGTGTGTGCTACCATGCCTATCTAATTATACACTTTTTTATTTTAAAGGTTATTTACTACTGGCTTCCATGTGCTAGTGTTCAATTTTTTCTAAAATTATGTATAACTCTTAAACAAACCAAGAAAGCAAAAAATACAACAATAATAGATATCAAATATAAGCTCAAAGGTTTTTCCCAATAAAACACAGGAGTAAAATAAACTTCTATGACTATTTTTAAAGTAAAAAAAACCTAGACGGACAGTGGTGGCACACACCTTTAATCCCAGCACTTGGGAGGCAGAGGCAGGCAGATCTCTGTGAGTTCGAGGCCAACCTGGTCTATAAGAGCTAGTTCCAGGACAGGCTCTAAAAACAGAGAAACCCTGTCTCAAAAAACCAAAAGAAAATCCCTAAATATAATAGAATAAAGTTCTAGGGTCAGCTATACCTTATTTTGAGTCCTGGCTCTATGTCCCAGGCTTTGTGACAGTGCCAAATTATTTAGCCATGGATTATCTAGTAATATGATAAAACTCAGGGTTAAACTGTTCTGCACATGAATTCTAACCAAATGGAAAAGAGCTTAGGGAATGGGTTTTTATTACACATGTATTCTGTTGATTTTGGTTACACACAATACTTTATTCTATTGCAAGATTCTAGCAATTACCTTACAAAATACTTATTAGGGGAAAAAAAATCCCAATTCTGAACTATTTAATGGTAAATGAAGGCCTATAAAGATAAATGTACAAAGAACATGACAACATGACAGTGGTCCAGTTTCCAACTACATGGCATAGATTTTTTTTTTTGGCCTTTTTAAAAAAATTCTGTCTTTCACATCATGCTTCCCGATCCCATCCATCTATACACCCCCAAATAAAACAAGACAATTTTAAGAGAAAAAAAGGAAAAAAAATAAAAAAGGAAGAAAATCTCATGGAAGCTGTAGTATGGCACAGAGTGGTTCACACAGTAAACCCCTTATCTATACATTTTTAAATCCTTCTTATTTTAAATTGTTTGGACCTATCCAATGTGCTATACATTTTTCCCTCTCCCCTTCCACCCACCCCTTGCCTTCCATGCCCCCAATTTACTCAGGAAATCTTATATTTTTCCCCTTCTTAGGAGGATCTATGTATGTCTCTCTTGGGGTCCTCTTTGCTACCTAGGTTCTCTGGGGTTGGGGCCTGAAGGCTGGTTGTCCTTTGCTTCCTCCATTGCTGGTGGGAGTAAAATCTTTGGAAGCTTTGGAAATCAGTAATGGTTTCTTACAAAATTGGGCATCAATCTACTTCAAGACCCAGCAATACCACTCTTGGGCATATACCCAAAGAATACACCCTCACACCACAAGGACATTTGCTCAGTTATGTTCAGAGTAGCATTATTGGTAATAGCCAAAACTTGGAAACAACCTAGATGCCCCTCAAACCAAAGAATGGATAATAAAAATATGATACATTTACACAATGGAGTACTACTCAGTGGTAAAAGACAATGACATCTTAAAATTTGTAGGCAAATGGTTAGAGATAGAAAAAGCCATCCTGAGTGAGGTAACTCAGACACAGAAAGAGAAATATGTACTTCCTCATAAATAGATAATAGACATAAGGCAAAGGATATCCATATATTTCTAGATGTAGCGTATATCACAAAGAATCATTGGTCTAGTCTGAGGTCCCTGGTTTCTGCTGAACCATTGATGTTGGGCACTCATTGGGACTCTTGCTGGACATCCCATTGCTGTACTGTGTCTTGGGGATCCTGTAGCCCTGGGTCTACAGGACTAACAGCACCACCACCCCATATGCCAGCAGATCACAGATGGGGTAGATGTTGGGGTGGGCCAACACATAAGCCTGGTTCTGGGCCTGGGTAAATTGCAGGGTTGATCACCCTGACAGCTCTCCCGTCTTCACCACCAGAGTGAGCTCTCCAGCACTGTCCTGGCTAGTTCAACCCCTGCAGCAATGAACAAGGGGTGTGGGGTGGGGCCAGTTCTCTGGCTTTCCCTTCTACAGGGTTGGTTCTCCAACACCCACACCTTCAGGGCCAGCTTTACTGTGTTGCCCAGGCTAGGTGTAGGTGCCACAGTGCTGCAGCTGATGAGGGGCAGGGCCAACTCTCTCACCTGCCTCAGGCATTGATGGGTGGGCATCTCTCTCCTGCCCATGCCAAGAACAAGACAGGTGAGTCATGAGGACAGCTCTCTCATGCTCACACCATCAGAGTTGGCACACCCACACCTCTGCCAAGAGGGTGGCTCTGCTGTGCTGCCCAGAAGAGGTGTAGGGCCTGCTCTACGGAGTGCAGCTCCCCCATCTCCCTCAGGTGTTGATGGGGGGGGGATCTCTCCCACACTCATGGCAGAGATATTTTCTAAAAATTAGTTACATTGCTTTAGCAAGTCAATCTAAAAATATAATAGCTTCTCCCCCATGAATCAAATTAAAGATGCAAGTTGAATCACTATGAGGTTAAACTATGAAGCTAAAGAGTAAGAATAATCAGAATAATCATATTTATTTGTTTTTCAAATATCTGAATAACTTCTCTTGTCAAAGTACTTGGGACTTTGTCTTCATTATCTTCATTATTTGTCTATGTCAACAGTAAAGAAGACAATAACTACACAAATAAAAATGGCAACTACAGAGTACTGTAAATGTCAGAGATGCAGTGTCCTCCCCTGGAACGATAGGGAGGGATTTCTCTAAGAAGCTCCTATCCCAGCTGGGGAGGGAAGCATGCCAGCATGAGATAGCAGACACATGAAACCAAAGGAGAACCAGGGGCAGTGGACCAAGAGTGAGGAAGGGGATGGCACAAAATGCATCCGAGCCTAAGGAGGAGCCATTTTACAACATGGGGATGCTATGGGAGGGTTTGAAGTAGTAAGCATGAGACCTAGTGTGATTTACATATTACAAATTGAAAAATAATTAGACATTTCTTTTAAAAAATAAAACGCACCACTGCTCAGGTGGTGCCACATGCCTTTATTCCCAGTAATCGACAGACAAGGTGGATCTCTATGAGGCTGAGACCAGTCTGGTCTACAAGAGCTAGTTCCAGGACAGCTAGGGCTGTTACACAGAGAAATGCTGCCTTGAAATACAAAAACAAACAAAAAAGCTGCGCATTTGAAATGTTAAAGAAATGTAGGCAGCCCTACAGAACTTGATGGCTGATCTGGGACCATAGGGAAACTCAGTAACCAACACATACAGATTTATAGTTCATGTGAGAAAAGAAGGCTAAATATTAAAAATCTCACCATTTTAAGAAAAACACAGAGGAGCTGTCTTATAGACAAGATGAGATAGTGTCTGAAACATGGTAAACTCTCATTAATTCCAGAGAGATAACTGGGTATGCTTACTGATTCTATGCAGTAAAGTTTCATTATTTCAAAACTGTCTTAGGCAGTTATTATTTTTTTAAAAGGTAATTGAATAGTGTAAGAAAGTGCTACAATTCATATTTGATGATGATGTCATCTCAATGGTATTCAACATTCTAGACAATTCCCCTAAACAGGTATTTTTATCCTACTTATTTTTATCATCTCTATAGGGCCTCAAAGTTTGTTGTAAATTATTTCTGAGTAATGAATTTGACTGGACTGATGAATGAGTCATTCTAAATTGTACTGATGTGGTGTGCTATTTACTCAACTTATGCTAGTGTTATACTAATATTTATAAATGCAATCTGGTCACACGTCAACATTTCTTTACACAGATAAATACATTCAGATAGCTATTTTGATATGCAATTATCTCTTAAGAAGGGAAGAAACGTAGTTCAAATATTACAGTTTTGCAAATCACATAATTTCAAGAATTATGATCCAAATGTCAAACCAGGAGAGTAAGATAATGATGAAAGATGTTATTTTGACATTTGATCTCCGTATATAAAAATATACTTTTTAACAGATATAAGGCATTGTCATTTTTCACTCATAGAGAAAGGGGCAACACACCCACCCACGCACACATCTTTAAGTTTTCATTGAACTGGTCAGGTGGATTAAAAGGATGAGGCCACACTGGGTTGGTTTATTCAGAAATGTGCATTAGGAAGTTAAGATTACAGATTGAGCTGGACAGAGCAGGAACAGTTTTTCAGTGAAGCAATTGCAAACAAGACAGCAGAACAGTACATTAGGGTTCTTGAGTAAAAACAGTTAACAGAAAGTCTAGCCTTGTGTTTTTTCAAGCTATTTATCCTCTGCTTTCCTTTATTTCCAGGTTCAATGGTGGGAAGGAGCATAAATTATTAGGCAGGTTCTGAAGAATAAAGTATGATTCAATTTCAGAAGGAAGATAAAAGACACAAACACATTACTTATGACTAACTTAGCCAGGGAAGTAATTAAACAGACATCTCTAAAACACTGTCAATCAATTTAAAAAACATTGGGCTATGCTCTCAGCTCTTGGACAAATCAAATTTTGGAACCTTAAGTTTCTAAGCATGCTGTGGAACAATGGTCTTTTATCCTGTCACTTGTACTATTTTTAATAAAACGCTGATTGGCCAGTAGCTAGGCAGGAAGTAGAGGCGGGGCAACCAGAACAGGAGAAATTTTGGGAAGAGGAAAGAGTCAGTCTGCAGTTGTTACCCAGACAGAGAGGAAGCAAGAAGAGAATGCCTCGCTGAAGAAAGGTACCAAGCCACGTGACTAACATAGACAAGAGTAATGGGCTAATATAAGATGTTATGAAAGAGTTAATAAGAAGTCTGAGCTAATAGGCCAATCAGTTTATAATTAATGTAGACCTTTGTGTGCCTCTTTAGGACTGAATGACTATGGGACCGGGTGGGACAGAAACCTTGGTTAATATAAGCATATCTAACTAGCATAACCTCCAAGTTTACCTTTGATTTTAATTCAATATCAATATTTAGGTGGATCTTAGCTTTGTAAAGAAAAAAAAACCATGGTTTGCAAATTTCCCTTGGTGTGTTTATATCTCATTGAGTCCCCTACAATTTCTAGTACAACTTCCCCCAGGGTCTTTATTTAGTTCTGGAAAACATCAAATAATATTGTTGGGGAGCTCTAAAACCACTTGTCATTAAGTAGTGGGTCTAAGAGGACAAAATCCTAGATGGTAAAGATCCATTGCTAGAAGCTAGAAGAAAACAGATCAAAGAGGTTCACAGGAAGGCCAAAAAAAAAAAAATAATAATAAAATGGCTGCAGTTTGGGCAATCTAACACAGGAGTGGAGCTTGTGCTTTTACCCAGGGTAGCATCAGAAACTAAGATCTGGCATCTCATAAAGCTACTGGCAATGTTTGGAGGGAAAGAAATACAACCAAATAAAAGAACTTTGTAGTCATTCAACAAATGTCGCCTTTTGACTGCAAAAAAATTGTTTGTTCATGTTTATGCAACCTCCTGGTGATGATGATCCTGACTACAGGAACAGATAAAATTTTGGACAGGTTTCCTTTTGCAACCTTTATCATTTTAATGTTGGCAAAAGGACATGACTTCATAGAATTGAATTGCAATTTAACTTCTGCATTAAATGATGTCTGTAGGTGGTTCAAATGGTTAGTCTTGTGCTACAATGTGGAAAGAGATTAATCAAATTGTCACTCAGAGGAAAGTGAAGTACACTATTACCCTGTACTGCTAAAACAAAGCTTGAAACAGGACAACTATAACACATTTTTGTTGCAATCTTTAAATTTTGTTAAAACTAGGGAACCCAGACTGCTCTTTGAATTAGAGAGGGAGGGAGAGCGGGGGAGGGGGAGGGAAGTGGGAGGAGGTGGAAATTTTTTAGTAAAATAAAATAAAATCAAAAGAAAATATATCAACTGTGGGCGATAAATTCCAGCTATCTATGCTAGTCATGGTTGACTGTTAATGGCCTCATTATTCTTTAGACAATACAATTATCTATAGCCCTTGATGATTTTTTGATTGTAATGACTATTGCCAAGAAGGCATTTCTGAACCCTATCTACCATCTTCTAACACTTACATTATTCCCACCTTCTCTTTCTTAATGTTCCCTGAGTCTTAAAAAAGATGATATACATGCATACATCTCTCTTTTACTTATGAAAATTCAACCACCACATAGTCTCAGCCGTCAAGATAGCCATAAATATCTGCATTCACAACAGTTTACTGGAAGGAGAGGTTATTATGATTAAATTTGATAATGGTAATTAACTGTGAGTAGCTAAGGCTCAGTGGTCATTGTAGAATTTTGGGCAGAAAGATTATATGAATCAAAGTATTAGAGGCTTTGATGTGAGAATGTGTCTCTTAGGAATATCAGAAGCTACCCACATAAAGTCTCACCAATATAAATACCTAAACATGAAATGATAAGGAACAGTGACACTAGACATGCTAAAGTAGATGGAAAAAAACACAGAAAGGCCTAAAACCTAGACAGAAGACTATAGGCAACTAAAGTATATAAAAAAGGGAGAAAGGGTATACTCCAGGGTAGAGCATGGCAGATCATTTTATGTTTCTGAATAGACAGTCAATAAAACACACATACAGGTAACACTATATATAATGAATAGGTTGCATCTATCTATCTATCTATCTATCTATCTATCTATCTATCTATCTATCTACCTACCTACCTATCTATCTGTCATCTCTTTCTTCTTTCTCACATTCTGTGTGCATGTGACTGTGTTTAGTATCAATTAACAAAGAGGCCATAAATTTGAAAGTGAGAAAGCAAGGTTACATGGGAGATTTTGGAGGAAGGAAGGGGAAGGGAAGAAAACACACAATTATATTATAATCCCACAAGATTAAAGAAATAGAAAACTGTATTTAAAAGGAAATTCCATATTGTGTCAGTTTAGGTTAAAAAAAGAATTAAATTATTCCAAAGGTCTGTAACCTCTTCCACCATTAACTTTGAATGAATATACAATGATTACTTCAATGGATTGTGCAATAAATCAAAAACAAAGAGGTGGTATACAACTGCCATGGAATTACATCTTTCCTGGAAGGTTGGAATTATCATTCAGAAGTTTCATGTGTAGGTAAGACCATCAACAGCTTCTCACCCTCAGAGCATATACAGGACATCCAAGCACTCTGGAAGAGCAGTCACAAAACCTCAATTTAAGATTGATATAAATATTTTTATATTCTGAACACAAAATATATCACTTTTCTTCCAAAAAGCCTTAAATTTGAGACTGGGGTAACTCTTATTAACAACATAGCATTTATAAGCCATATTTTCCTTCCACAAACAGCTCCCTAACCTATGTTGCATTTATAAAAATACAGAGCTGAACATACTATATACTCTTCTTAACAGAGAAGAAAATAATACTTTAAAAATGAAAAAAAAATAAGAGTTACCCCAGTCTCAAATAGGTCGTTTGGAAAACACAAGGTAAAAGACATCCTTTTTTATTACTAGGGATTTTTCAGTCTTTAATTTACCCATATACAGTGTGATTCTCTACTTATGATTCTCTACTTGTGATCCTTTTGCAAGGATCAGGTCAAGGACTGGCTGGATGTTGGAACACACCACAGGAAATACTAGCTCACAGAAATATCTGTCATTTTCAAAAGTGACCATCAGCTGGGAGTGGTGGCACACACTTTTATTCCTAGCACTGGGAAGGCAGAGGCAGGCAGATCTCTCAATTCCAGGTAAGCCTGGCTTACACTGAGAGTTCTAGTTCAACCAGTGCTATATTGTGAGACCCTGTTTCCAAATGAATGAATAAATGAGAAGGAAAAATAATCATCAAACCTGGCTGTGCTACAAACATTATAATCCCAGTCCTCAGACAGCAGAAGCAGAGTTACAAACAGTACAGTACAGCTTGGGTCATGCAAGTGAAATCCTTTCTCAAACAAAACAAAATGAAACAAAACAAAATAACAATTACAATAAAAAAAAGAAAGAAAGAAAATAGCCACTGGGACTCTAGATGAACCCAAAAAGATCTTGGTGCCCTTTCCAATCCTCTACATTTTATGGCTTCTCCTTCTTACCAACAAAGGCTACTAAGAAACTAATTAGGAATGGCCTGGCTGAGAACGAGCTATGTCCTGAATTTAATCCCTGCTTCCCCACCTAAAACAACAACAACAAAATCAGGCCCACATTAGAAATATATTACAGATCTTTGAAAAGAGAGTCTCTAAGCTATTTTAACTTTCCTTTTGAAGTTTTTCTTCACAGTTCTTTTTGAGAAGGGGTCTGTGTTGCTCTGGATCTTGCTATGTGGATGAGGATGGCCTTGAACCTACAGAGACCCCATGCCTCTGCCTGGTGAGTGCTGGGAGTAAAGACATGCACCACTACACCTAGCTCTCCTTTACGGATTTATGCTTCAGTGAGGTTGTAGTCTAAAAATTTTGCTTATACACTATATCAAAGTAATGGGGGTAAATGCAGATACTCAGTACTATTAAACTCACCCCAACAAACAGCATGCACAAACTTAGCATGATACAGACCTTGAAGAAACTGGCTCTCCTTTCGAGAATTTAAAACTGAAAATTGTATTAGATAACATGTTTGGATATTAAATATATTAGGATGAAATTTTCGAAAATTATGTCTTTATTGGTACTATTCCCTTGTATGGTGTGCTCATTATGAGCAAAGGGTTTTACATAAATTACAAATTTTGCAAAATTGTTATGACTGATATTTTTATGTAAAAGAGTAAGATGCACTACTCACTAAAACCATTTACTATGAAAAAAAATCTTCTGCGTCTTCAAGAAAACTGCGTCTTCAAGGATGTAGAAGATAAGACAGAAATGGTGTCAAAAGTCTTTAAGACCAGCACTTGGAAAGCAGAAGCAGGCTGATCTCTCTGTAGGTTCAAGGCCAGTCTGCTTTACATAATGAGAGGTTTAGGCTACTCAGCCACACAGTGAGACTCAAAAGATTAAAACAAACAAACAAACAGAAAATTTAGAAGATAGATCTAAAGAGGCATGTACCAGACATACTGTAGGGGACCCACAAATCCTCTGGAAGGCCGACCTCACTATTCAAAGCGCCCTTGGTTTATGCCACATGTAAGCTGCATTAGTCAGCTGCATGAAATTCTAACACTTTTGAAATAACTTACTTCTGGCCAGTTCTACCCCAGTTTTGAGTGGCCCCTTGCTTTAAGCTTCTTGAGGAGATGACACATCTTGGTGGGAGCACATGGAGGAGGAAGCTGCTCACCTTGTGGCAGCTGGAAGTGAAAGAAAAACAAAGGAGCTGGTGCCCCAACATCCCTTTTCAGGGCACATTCCCAGTAACATTGGGACCTACACAAAGCCCCATCTCCTAATGATTCCACTGATACCCAATAATCCTTCCCTGGGGACCAGGCTGCTATCACATGGACTTTGAGGCAGGCTTATCTAAAGCACAGCATATATTATGCTATTCCTATGTATTAAGTATGTAGCATATGATACTTATGCACACACTTGACCAAATAATAACTATAGCACATTGTCTTTATACTGAGGGCACTTTAATATTCTCAGGCAACTTCACAGTGACTTTCGCTTTAAAAGAGCATGTTAGCCAGGTGTGGGGTCACCTGTCTGTGATCCCAGCACAGGAGGTAGAGGTAGGAGAATGATGAGGTCAGGGTTACTTTTGGCTATATAGTATAAGTGTGAGGCTGGCCTAGGTTTTATGAGGCCCTGGAGAGAAAGGAAGAAGGAGAGCGGATAGGATGAAGAAAAGAGGAGGGAACAAAACGGGAGGAGGGAAAGAGAGATGGGGGAGGGGGGACAGATAAGATACACCATTACTATTCCCTTCCTCTTTCCAGGTATGCCTCCATTTATTTTAGAGGAGAGTGATGACTCCACACAGAAGGGCCTGGCTGGTTTCAGGCATCCTACACTACTTTGCCCCAGTGCTGGCTCAGGACCACGGTGCTTTGGTTGACTCTCTCACAGCAGTCCCTTGAGCTCAGGCACATCTCTAACTATAAACCCAGCCAACACACCTGGGGGGAAATGTGCTCATTTTTAAGTAGGCTTTAGGAACATCTTACTTCCTGAAGTCTAAGGAGACAACAGCACTTTCTGCTGAAAGTACTGTTAGTGGGGCTGTACTACCAGTAAGTCACAGGTGACGCTGATGGCAAAGAGAGGGATGTTTAGAATGTGTGGTTCTTACCAACTAACTGAAGGCTGTCCTTCGTCCTGTGGAAGCTAAGACATTTCCTCACACCTCAGGTAGTCTGACTCAGTTTTTAGTACTTGTAATGAAAAGCTGCTTGACCAGAAGGGATACTCTGAGCTGGCTTGAAATGTTTTGCATGTGGTGGTGGTGGTGGCACAGGCCTTTAATCCCTGCACTTGGGAGGCGGGTGGATCTCTGAGATCAGGTCAATCAGGCCAGCCTGGTCTACAGAGTGAGATTCAGGAAAGTCAGGGCAAAACAGAGAAATCCTGCCTTGAAAAACGAAAAATGAAAAAGAAAAGGGAGTTGTATCAGATTTTCACTCTTGGGAAAATGAGAGATAAAGAGGGAGGCAGCCAGTTAGTTGTAAAAAACTGAACTGAAACAGTATATATAAACAGGGAGCTTGTAAGACCAGACAGGAAAAAGGCAGGGGGGAGTGTAAGTAGCAAGAAACAAAAAGGCTGTTATAAGGAGCAGGGCCATTCCTTTAGGGGGGGATTTCATTTGGCTGTCCAATTCTCAAGATAGCTCAGCTAGGCTGCCTTGCTTTCTCCTGAGTTCTCAGGAGACATCTCAATAAATCTGTACTGTGCACCCCATAAAGAGGATTGGGCTATCATTTAGCTAAGCTACACGGGGTTACAAGAAAAGGAAAAAAAAAACTAGGCTAAAATTTCAAATGAAAATAACAACAGCTGAGGGAGGCAAAAGATTTAAGAATGGCTTCAATGACACTATAATGTAATAAAGAAGACTATACACATAAAAATATAAAAGATTTACATAATTAGTGCAATATAAACTGACCTTTAAAGACAATAAAGCACCACGTGTCAAAGTGTTCCATGACAGGAAGATTTCTGAACCAGCATTAGAATTTCAAATCTTTACCTGCCCATATTTTGACCTTCCTTTCATTCTTATGCTTTTAAAAGTCACACCAAAGCCTGACACTTCTCTCTGCAACTGCTTTTCCATCACGTGTCTCTTTTCTTCACTTCTTCCTCTCCAGGTAAGCTCTGTCAATGCTATCCCATATTAGTCTTGATTAAATTCCTTCAGGTTCCTGACAGGGTATCACTATGGTTTAGATCTTCCAATTCTAATACTGATTTGTCTTTCTAAAGCGGAGCTCAGAACATGTCATTTCCCCATTTAGAAACTGAAGAGCTCTTCCTGCCTGTGAGATCAAAGGAGCACAGGTTACTCCTTAGTCTATTTAGCATGCAGAGCCTGCATCACCAGCTTCACCGTCTTCTATGCCCTCACTCTCCTTTCCTATTACCAGCTCCTCCTACTACCCACCCTTCCGCCCCCATGCGTCCCACTCAGGTTGAACTGCTTTGTTCTCCAGGTAAACCTCATAATATTCTATTTCTGTAGTTTGTTCACTTTTACCTTCATCTGAAGCTGCCCCCCCCACCGCACATAATCTAAACTATTTTCATAGGTAGGGGCTGCAGAATTTTGAAGCAGCTATATATACTATTCTGATTAATAAGATCAACATATGAACAGATTAAAAGCAGAAATACGAAAAAAATCCCTAAAAGGCTTCAAATTCTCTAATACCTTATCAAAACAAGAAGTTTACCAAAAAACACAGTAGCAACCCAAATATCAAGCAACTATTATACATCAAGCAGAACACGTTTTCAACAGTCTTTCATGTTCCAAATCAAACGCCATCTTATGCAAAAAATCCTGCCTTGCTCTTTAAGTTTGCTTATTGAGACAGGAGTAAGTTTCAGATATTCTAAGATATTTGAAAATGAAAATCCACACCAAACAAATACTCCCAACAAAACAAAATCTTACTTAAAATAAAGTTTATAACAAAATAATGACTAATAAGTCATAAATGCTCAATAAACACATTCATAAATTTATTGTGAAACTATTGGAAAACAAAAGGACAATGAAGTTTCCTTTTCTATCTTCAGACCAAACCAAGAAAATTCTTTTCAAGGAGTTTTGGTGTGGGAAGTCCTTCTGTACATGTGTTGCTTTATTAGTTAATAAAGAAGCTGCTTTTGACCAATGGCTTAACAGAAAATAGCCAGGCTAGAAGAGATATATAGAGAGAAAGAAGGCAGAGTCGAGAGAAGCCATGTAGCCCTGCCGGAGATAGACACCAGACGGGAACTTTACCTGTTAAAGCCACAGCCATGTGGCAATACACAGATTAATGGAGATGGGTTAGTTTAGGATATAAGAGTAAGCTAGAAAAAAAAAAAAAGAGTAAGCTAGAAATACCCTTAAGCTATTGGCCAAACAGTATTTATTGCAAATAGTATAATTTCAGTGTGATTATTTTGGGTCTGGGCAGCCGGGAATGAGCAAGTGGCCTCCATCAACAGAGTTTCACTCTGCAGAGTGTAATTTGTGTTGGTGAATTTTAAGTGTAGTGTGTGCCGGTGCTGGGAGACGGGACCTTAGTGAGGTGAGCCCATCACCGGGGTTCCTCTCTTGTGAATGGGATAACGGACCCTAGGAAAGAGGCTTCCTGTAGCCTTTGGTCTGTAGCCTTTTCTACCTTCTATTATTTGAACACACAGAACTACTTCCCACCAGAGTGGGAAATGTGCTCTTGAGTGAGCTCTGATCTTGGACTTCTCAGCCTCCAGATATGAGAGAAATAAATTTCTCATTTTCATAAATTATCCACTCAGATATTATAATAGCACAAAACCAGACTGAGACAGTGTATGAGAACACAAATAAAATGTGTTATTTTATTAAGAAAAAAAGTTTCTGAGATAAGTTAGAAAATTGAATGAGAATTGCACAATTAGTTTATTAGCAACTCAAGTTTCAACTTCATACCACTATTTATTTGCAATGTCAAAGTAACTATGGCACTAAATATCAGATGTTATTGTATGTAAACTAAAACATGAAACAAAGATGCAGAGGGAATTCGGCATAACTAGAAAAACACTTCAGAAACAAACTGAACAGGCCATTCTGCACCAAGTGAACTGCTGCTCCTGTTTCTTCCCACCAACCTCAGTGAGGTTCTCTAAAAAGATTTTGTACCAAGTATTTTAGAGTACTAACAGAGGAACTAGTGTGTTGTCCGTATGTATAGCCTGAAGTGACATAAGAACCAGGACACTAGTACCTTTACGTTAGGGCCTTATTTGAGATCTGGACAAACTTATCTTCATATGACTACATTTAGGACGTTGACACTTAAGAAAGTACATACTCTCATCCCAGGCCTCAGAAGGCAGAGGTACGAGGATCTCTGAGTTCAAGTCCAGCCTGGTTTACAGAGGGAGTTCCAGGATAGCCATGGGTAAACAGAAACATTGTCATGAAAAACAAAACAAAATAAAACATTATGAAACAAAAAAGAAAGAAATTACATACTCTCTAGAGCCATTAGCAACAGAGAAATAGTCAAAATCAATGTACATATGAGATAGACTTGGTCAAGTAATTCTATCTTACTTCAAATCAGTATTTATTAATGTTAAAGATTCAATTTCTCAATCACTTACTAGACAATGTGGTCTAAGCACTCTGCCAGGTACTGAAGACAAAATTACAAGAAAGAAATACTCTTTGGCCCCAAGGAGTTCAGTTTGGCAGAGAAATAGAACTGCAGCGTATATTTATGTAACAGCAAGTGCAGTTTGGAGACATGTATAGGACTTAAGATCACAGAGATGAGAATGCCACTAGCAAGAGAGGGGCAGGTATTCACAGTCTTTGTTCCTTCTGAGCCTAGAGTGCTAACATTACACCAGAGAATGAATCTCTTATTGCTATTCCTTCAATACCATCTTGACTCCTGCCCCATCATTGTAGAGAAGCCAAAATGGAGCACATTCTCCACATAGAGCATTAGTTAACATAAAATTTAAGCCAGTTTGGTGCTGCATGTCTGTAACACTAGCACTAGGAGGCTAAGGCTGACTAAGTTCACGGCTACAGGTTAAACTTAAAGCATTTTAGGCTACATAGTGAGACTCTGCTGTCTGAAAACCAAGAAACATCTGGTTAAAAATTAATTCTCTAGTGTCATTTACCTATTTGAAGGATCCACTGACAGATGTTATTAATGCATTGTAGAATAATGCTACATATATTCTGATTTCTTGGTTTCTCTCCAAGAAATGACTGTATGTATTCTGAAATCAGATTTCATACCCAAATTATCTTCTGAACTATTCACATCTCCAGTGAAAAAGAAAACAAGTCCCAACCTTGGGGCCTCACTTCATGTTTAACAGGCACATTGTACACAGAGCGTTTACACAAGGCTCCTCTACAAGGATGGAGTTGATGAGGTACAGATTCTTAATAAGACACAACAGATGGACATGGTGAGTGAAACATGGGGAAGACTGAGGAGAAGAGGCAGCTGATGACAAGCAGAAAACTGCACAATTCTCACTTGCATTTATGTGTGGGAAACTAATTAAAAGCTACTTAACATGCCTGTCTTAGAACTCTACAGCAACACTTTAAAAAGTCACTAGTACTTATAAACCATGCACATATTAAAAAATTTACCCTAATTTGAAATGTCATAACTGGCTATTTAGATAGCGAGAACTACAAGCATTTAGCGTTTGCTCAGTCACCACACAGCTGAGTCATTGGAAATAAGAAAGGAAAGAGGCAGGTCATTAATACCTATCTGACCCAACAACCTGACACTGGCCACGTGCCAGTCTTGGAGTGTTTTAAAGTGGGAAAAAAAAAAGAATAAGATCAAATAAAAATTAAATTAAATGCTCTGCAGAGAAAAGAACATCAGTCACTAAAACCCTGTGGAATTTTTCTGTTTGTTGGTAAAAGTGATTGAACAGCTTGATAGAGACTCTGAGAGCATTTTGTCTCCTTCAAATGCAATCCTGTTATTCTGAAAGCTGAAATACAGCATAGGAATTCATTGAGTCACAAGATCACCATTATGTTATACAGCAGAAAAATATTTAATAACAAATTTTATCATAATCATGTCCTTCCTAAACAACCTCTATTTTTGCTTTCCTCACAGTTTTTTAGTCAAATCTTTACTAATGGATCCCATCTTAAAATTGGTTTTCAAATTCTAAGTTACATACACACAGTCCCACAGAATGTCCAGCTAACAAAATACAACAGAACACAAGAACTTCAAAGAGATATTCACACTATAAAAATTTAGTTAACTTCTAAGTGAAGGAGGCATACTGAGAAGGAAGGGCAGTTCACGACATGGACCATGATGTCCAGGCTGTCAGTCTGTCTAGGGAGCACTCTACCTCCTTTCTTAATTCAAGAGTTTTAAGGGAGAACTGGCTATTTATCAAAGATTTATATGTCCTAAAGACTGACAGACTAGGAGATGATATAGCCAGACAAGAATAGCAATATTTAGTTAAGGAAAGAGCAGCAGCCGAAACATGTTTCAGCATCATGCTACAGGTGTGAACAAGGCTGTCAGAGCAGGGACAAGCTTCAGAGCCTCTACAGTCTCCATGGCAACTAATATCATCCAATCATGCGCATATCATCAGCCGCTGTGAGACTTAACTCACACCCAGGACCTTCATCCTTCTATTCAGCTACCATTAGCTTTCTTTTAGACACTTCAATTAGGTAGCAGTTGCATAGTACAAGGGTCTCATATTTCAGTGTCCTTAAGAAACACTCTAGGAAGTATTTGAAATGCAGAGCCCTGGATCCTATTATACCCAAGGAATCTGAGCCAGTGGGTTTATTATGGGAACTTAGGGTGTTTTTCAGTTACTCATTGTAATTTCAGTGCTTAGAGACTTACAAAACACACTTTGAAAAACACTACCAAAATGGTTAAAAGCACATTTATTTATTTATTAAAAACAATATGGATTGGCTACATTTGTTTAAAATTACTTTTATTTATTAACTATGTCCTCAACCAATTTATTTGCCATCCCTTGTCTATATGAGGATACTAATAAAACATCTACCTGAAAGAGGTTTACATGAAATAGGCATGCAAACTGATTTCACATAAAACCTAGCACATGGTATTTAGTCAATAAACAATTACTTACTGTTTTCAGTATCATTAACAACAATTTTAAAATTATACTTCCTAATTAAGGCCATACTGAATCTGGTAGGTTCTGCTTCTTAAAGAATTAACATTAATCAAATGTCCAATTACATGAGTTCATGTTACTTACATTCATATCTACTGCTCCTTATTTTTTGTAACTTGCTTTAAAAATGGGGTGGTGTCAATCCCAGCACTCGGGAGGCAGAGGCAGGCGGATCTCTGTGAGTTCAAGACCAGCCTGGTCTACAGAGCTAGTTCCAGGACAGGCTCCAAAGCCACAGAGAAACCCTGTCTTGAAAAAACAAAAAACAAAACAACAACAACAACAAAAAAGGGTGGTGTCAAAATGGAACACCAAGATGATATTAACAACACAGAGTCTATCACCAGGGCTATTGGCAAAACTGCCAACTGAATGATTTGATCTAGGTGCTCTACCAACTTCCACCACACCATACCCGCCACCCTACCCATGAACATATGCTATGACTGTTCTAATAGAATGCAAAGATGTTAAAAATCAGAAGCGATCAACTTTGGTCATAACTCTGAACCACTAATTTCCCACAGCTGGAGTATATAAAAAACAAGATTTAAAGTTACAAACAACACAAAGTTGTTTTAAATCACTATTAATTATGTTACTTTTCAAATGTACAGATGGATATACACTTGTATACGGACATGTGTTATTTATTCCTCTTACTTCTGTATGTTTTGAGGGTTACCCTTAATAAATCTGATAAACTCTCTAAGAAAGTACAAAATACACTGATGTAGAATCTCCAGCCATGTGGTTAGGAAGGACACATATCAGTATAAGGAGCTGCTCTGACTCCATTATACATTTGTAAAAAGCTTCAGGAATGGAAAATTATTTCCACCAGGGTCATCAACACACAAAAATGAAAGCTATTGAACCTAAAAAGTACTCTTGGCCAGGATAATATATTTGACACTGGCAAAGCAAAAAACAATAATAAACAACAAAACAAAACAGAAAAACCAAAATCCCAGAACTCACATCATACTAATGCAAACTAATGAAAATGAAGTCCCTGCCAGAGTGTAGGCACCCAGTTTATCTTTGACAAGTGAACAAATGTACAAGCAATGGTTACCTTCATATGCATGTAGGCATATTAATTTATCTTTTTTTAAAAAAAATCACTAAAATTTGGGGGTTAGAGAGATAGCTCTGGCAGTAAAGTGTTTGTGTATGATGTGTGATGGTTTGAATGAGAAGTGTCCCCAACGGTTGGGCATTTGAACACTTGGTCCCTAGTTGGTGGCAGCATTTGGGCAAGTTTAGGTAGTGCAGCCATGCAGGAGAAAGTGCTTCACCAGTGGCACTCTTTGACATTAAGTCTCCTGCCACTTCAGGTTCACTGTCTCTGCTCCAAGATGTGAGTTCTCAGCTTTCTGCCCCTGCTCATGCTGTCCCACGTTATGGACTTGAATTCCTGGAACCATGAGCCCAAATAAGCTCTTTCTTTGATAAGGAATTGTGGCCATGGAGCTTTACCACAGCAACAGGAAAGTAGCGAATGCACCATGCAAGTGAGGGAACCTCGAGGTCAGCCCTCAGAACCCACACAACAAAGCCAGGCAAGCTGGTGCACATCTGTAATCTCAGTGCTGTGGAGGCAAGGACAGGTGAATCCCTGTGGCTTGTCTGCTATATATGGTGAACTCCAGGTTCAGTGAGCTTTGTCTGAAAAAAAAGGGGGGGAGGGGATGGACAGCTCCTGAAGTTGCCCTCAGCTCTCCACATATAAATACACACATATGTATACATACACATGTACTTATCTATCCACATATCCCTACCAAAACAAAAAGAAATTACTAAAACTAAATATAAACAAGTTCTCCATTAGAACCCATAATATCAATATCACTAGGACCTCTATGGAAACAACTCAAATTTAAACTGTATTTATTTAATCAAAGAATATTTTTCTTACACATGTAAATATTTCAGCTAAGAATATGCAGCTTAAGGAAACTGAGTAATATAGATCTAACTTAAATTCTGGAATGTTCTTAAAAGACAAAAGAGGCCAAGTAAAGCCAGCAAAAATCACTTTATTTTCATGTACACAGAGTTAAGAAAGACAACATTACCTCTACAGTAAAACTCACAACACTATATCTAGAAAATTCATGCTGAACTAAGACTAGCCATATTATTAGGACTTTCAGAGTAAACATGAAAGTGAATCTCACTTTGATTTTAGCTCTATTGATTACAACCTTGATTCAAGGCTTCTAAATTTTTTTTCATTTACCCTACATAATTTTATGAAAATCAGTTTTCATAATTTAATTATATACTAATTTGGAAAAACCAAGCAAGCAACAGTTATTCAAAAAATTATATTCTGATGTTTAATTACCAGATACCTAGATAGGAAAAATACAAGAGGCTAAAAATGACTGTCTTAGAAGAGCAACAGAATGTAGTAATTTTAGATATACATGCCCAGCCTTTATTTCCTCCAAACTAATAGTTATAATATTTTATAACGGCACTAGAGCATTTTTGCCATCACTATTTCTACAATGGATAAACAGCAAGTATTCAAATAATAGTAAGCAAAGGAGCATTTGTGGTTTTCAGAGGAAATGCATTTGAGGGATGGGCACTGCTGCCATGAGTGCATGTGGAGTGAGAGGGCAGCTTCGTGGAGTTGTGTCTCCCCTTCCACCTTCACACGGGCTCCAAGGGTCCACGCAGGGTGCCAGGCTTGTGCAGCAGGTGCCTCGACCTGATGAGTCACCTCACTGGCCCAGAAAGATGTTTTCAAATCTTTTCCTTACTGACTTTTAATAAAGAGGTTGAAATTCTTTTCTTTCCTAGGCTTTAAACAGCAACCAGCAGAATTTATAACTTGCTGCCAATTACATTTGTGTTTTCCTTTAAAGACCATGTTTTCTTCTACTTTTAAAGAAAGTTTATAACAGATGGTTTAGGCAAGTCACAAATTAAAAATTGCTTGGAAAAATAATTAATTGTTAAAGCAAAGATCTGAAATGTAACTAAATTAAGGATGTTGAGCTATAATTTTAGCTCTTTAACATAGTCACAAAAGGAATATATAACCATTAATCCAATATTGTATTGGGGGATGATCTATACATTGAAAAATCATATTAAAAGGCTTAGAACTATTAGCAATGTTGGGAAGATAGTACATTTGTGTCTAACTCAACGTGTGCTTGCTAGCACATTACTACACGTTACTTTTCTGCATCTCTTTCATCACTTAGATCTAGATAGATGTGCAAACACTTCTATGAATGCTGTGGGGATAACTTTAAAACTGTGAAAGCGTTATTCTAGAGAAATGATAGTCTCAAGAAAGGGTGAAAAAAGCAGTAGTGAAACAGTCTTTCTTTGTTCCCATCATCAGCATGACATTGCCACTACCATCTGTGCTCTCAATGAACACAGTGACAAAAGGACAGACCCACAACTGCACCATGTACCACCATTTATAACACAATCTGACATATTGTCTTACAGAATCCTTGTGAATCAAAGAATGCTCATTCCTTGTTGCATTATTTCAACCAATGAGTATTATTAATCCCAAGCACACAAGCACATAAGTGAACTGAGATGGTTACAAGGATCCCTCAGGGTCTTATTGAGTAACTGCCGCTATAGCACCACAAATGTCACAGATCCCTATTGTTTTACTTGGTTATGTCCACTTGTAAACAAGATGATGATTAGGGAAAATAATCACCATGTACTTGCAATAGCAATGCATCACTTTTAGAGCACAATGGTCACCAACCAGTGCACAGTGTTTGATTAACAGATTCAAAGTCAGCGTATAGACAGATACACGGAATATGTGCAAGGATCAACAAAATGCTGTACTCACAGATGGAGAGACAAATGCGCAGAAGAAGAATGAAACTATGTAACACTCCCTTAACCAGCCTGAAATATAATAGGCGCTACAACAGTGGGGATGACAAGCAACATAACGTATCAATTATAAAATATGTAGAGCCTGACAATTTAGCAAAGAGCAAAAAAGTATTCATTTTTGTTAACAATTCAAGAACATGCTGACTGGGAGGCCGTAATTGGAAAACAGACATATATTTCAGTAATAAGATACAGTTGCCACAGTCTCCTGTCCGTTTGGACTATTTCCAAAAAAAAAAAAAAAAAAAAAAAAAAACCAAAAACTACACTCTAAAGTATATCTTGACTGAACTGGAGAGCTGCCTGACTTTCCCCAAATAATACCTTATTTTCTTTTCTAAAAGTAAAAGCTACAAATACCTACGATGAAGAAATTTAAGTACAGAAATACTCAATGTAAAAATAAAGGCTCCTCAATCCCAGTGCTCGGACAACCAACTATAGCCCTTGATTCCAAACTTTGGCCCATGTGATAAGAAAAATTTATATATAAATAAATTCAACATTTTATTTATAAGCATATTTATAGTATAAAATATTCTAAATTGTACAGACTTACACATCTTCCAACAAAATGAAATTTCTATGTGGAAACTCCTATTCCTATGTCTCCAATGTGATGTATTAGAAAGTGGGCACTTCTAACACGATTAAAGGGTTAGTACCAATGTAAAATAGATACCAGAGAGCTACCTCACCCATTCTACCATGTGAGCACACACTGAAAAGATAGCCTGTGAGGATACCAGCCCTTATCAATACCACAGGCACCTCAATTTTGGATTTACCAGTGTCTAGAACTATGAGGAAATACATTTCTATTGTTTATACTAGCCAGTCTAAGGCATTTAGTTATGTAGCACAAAAGAATTATAAACTGCTTTAAGTAAAATGTATTAAATACTAATAATATATATTTAAACCACAAATGCAATTATACTATATATATTATTTATTATTCTAGAACCTGATTTTTTCAATTTCTTAACCATTTATCCTTTAAAATTTAAAAATATCCTAAAACCCATAAAGCCCATTTCCATTTTTGTTCCTATCCACTCATTCATTTATATTTTTTGTTAAAAATAGTAGTCTAGATTGCTTTTAAGTGTATCAGTTAACAAAGAAGCATGATATTTACAAAGCAAATTCTCATACACTATGGAAGCAAAAGCTCATGACAATTTGAGTCTTTTAATTTTCCTGTCTTCATCTTCTGCAACATGAGACATATTGTACATTTAAATGTATATGTTTAGAAACAAACTAACAGGCGAAGGTGTTAGCTTCCTTACAAATGAATTTGAGCTAAGCAGGAGAAATGATGAGAGCAGTCACTTAGAAAATGAGATATATGCTGTCAATATGTTACAATTTTTCTTTAAAGTTCCTTTGGGAACACAGAGATTTTTCTGAATTTTATAGTGTGGCAGACCTCAAATACATTGTCTTACTATAGTGCCAACAGTGTTCTACTTTTTACCTTCAAGATACTGCCTAATCCCCTAAGTCAATAAATACTAATATTAAAAATTAACAGCTTTCAGATAATTGTTGAGAAATAATATGTTCAAAGATTTGTAAAGATTGCCTGACTACTCTACATTTTAAAACATAAAACCTTAAACAGCAAAAGCAATTCCACTCAATCATTCAGTTACTGAGCTTATATTACAAAGCACACACTTACTGGTATCAAGGATACAGAGTGAGACTGGGCCTGCTCTGGAGAAATCATTGTGTGGGAGGGAAACATAAACTTACTTTGTAAGCGGATGACACGAGGACAACATGAATGAAGAAAGCCCTCTTTAACGGAGGGACAGATGCGGCTTTAAAAATCAAATGAAATGTGAATGGAAAATGAGGGGGCTTTGCCTGGTAAGATGGGATTGAGGGGATTCTCTCCAGCTGTGAAAATAAATATGTCTATTTGGTTTCTGTGTGCAATTCCATACACACATCTCCTAAAGACTCCTGGAGCTCCTGTGTGACAGGAGTATCTTCCTTTCAACCATACAGAGTTTATGCTAACTGAGGGGACTCTGATCCTTTTCTAGAAATCTTCAAAATGAGGCCACCTGCCTGAGGAATCAACTAAGATTAGGGAGTTTAGAATTTCAGTCCTACCTCTAGGTCTTAAAAGGGAAGAGTGTTGGAGATTGAGTTAATCACCAATGGCCAGTGACTTAATCTATTGTCTTACATAACAGAACTTCTCTAAAAACACAGGACTGTGCCCAGAAGGTTCTAGGTTGGTGAACACACTAGCACCAGGAGGTGGTATATCCAGAAAGGACACAGAAATAACACACGATCTATTTACTTATCTGGTTCTAGACACCTCTTTCATTTGGGTTCATCAATTGTACCCTTTACAACAAACCAGGAAACATAAGCAAACTATTTGTCATATTCTATAAGCCAATCTAACAAATTATAAAATGCAAAGACTTGTGAGAAGTCCTGAGCTTGCAGCCAAGCAGAAAAAAGTTCGGGTAATGACTACTTGTGACTGTGCTGCAAGTGAAGACAAATTTGTGGGTAAGCCCTTCAGCCTGTGAGGTCTGATATTAACCACTTCTGGGCAGACAAACTAAAGGACAGTCAGCTAGTGGTGGAGAACTGACCAGTGTAGAGGGGGACTTCATCAATGCACTGGGAGAAGGCCTGGGCGTGGAAACCAGCTAGAGGGTGCTTATACAGATGCATGATTATACAGAGAACAGTAGAGCATCCAACTTGACTTGAGGAAAGAAAAGGACAAAGTTCTGTGGTATTATTTATTCATTCTAAACACCAATCATTATATAAACAAGAATCTGAGATTTTGAGAAGTTAAATAACTTCCTAAGTTACTTATTGTTCAAAGACCAAATTAAAAAAATCTAGCTTTGCATATCTTAATTAGCTTTATTTGCAATTCTAGAATTGGTTAGCAGTCTGAATCCAAAATGGTTTAGAAAACTCCTGCGCTACCACATGGGCAGGTTATATTTATAGCTAAGAAGCGGAAGTGACCTACAGAAGACAGAGGTGATGAGAGAGCTGAATGGTTACAGCTTGAGTCTGTCTTATTAGAACAGGGGAGAATGGACAGAAGGCCTGAATAAAATTTATAGCTTCACTTGCTTTTAATTACTCGCCTTTATCACTAATTTTACAGGACAAGGCTAAGCAGTAACACTTCCATTAGCTTTACTACAGATAGCACCTCTGACATCTGGGTCATAGTAACAGTATCCGAAATTAGTTTTCAGGAACTTAGAGGCTGCTTTTGTCTAACTCAAACCAGGTTAAGATGACTGACTCTTCACCCAGGCCTACACATGTGTTCGGTGAGTAACCACAGGCCTAAAACACTACCTTGAAATCAGGATAATGATGCCATTTTCTGAACATGTGTCTGATGAGGAGCCATCTAGTTTGATTATGTATGTACAGATCAGCAATTACTTTCCTCTTCTCCACTTTCTCCAGCTCCTAGCCCATCTTGTCTCCTTGTCCCATAAGCACTCTTAAACCCTACCTGAGGAGGCACATCTGAGGCTTGGGTCTTCTGTCTTTTCACATTTGCTTGCCTTGTGAATAAACTCTTTCTTTTGTGAAACTTGAGGGGTTTCAGTGATTGGCATATATTGTAGGGAAGAAAATGGGCTTGGTTTGGTAAAAATGGGTTCAACAGTTGGCTATTTGTGATTGGCTGAGACTCAAACTTCTTGTTACAAGACTAAGTTACAGTCTGTTTATACATCTAAGTTAGGTTACAGTTCACTATGAATAGGGAAACTGTTAGGGCAAACTCAAGTTATATACACAGGTGGCTTTAAATCAAACAGCATTATTCAGTCTGTGGCTGAGTTAGGATAAGAGTTCAAGGCTATGTGTGATTCCAAAGCCCATAATGGTCTTTCACATAATACACAGAGGGAGAGGATGGGAACCAGAACTTCAAAAAGGCTTGCTCTGTACTACAGGAGATCTTAACAGTTGCTATACCAATTCATGACAAGGAAGAACACACATATTTATTTAGTGAATGTGTGTGTATGTATGTACGTGCGTAGGCATTCTATGTAGGTGGTCAGAGGATAACTTGTGGGAATCAGTTCTTTCCTTTCACCATGTGGGTTCTGAAATAGTAATTCAAGTGGTGTTTTATTTTTAAATGGACATCCATGCATAAAATAGATTGGTGAGGAAAATATATTAGATAAGAGACTAATTGGATGTTAATAATAAACTGGAGTAAATGAAGGAAGAACTAAATTGGAGTATGGCAATGGAAACATAAGGCAAATCAAAGAGACAATGAGAAGTATCTCATAGAAAAAAAAACCTGTAAGACTAGACAACTAACTAGACATAGACTAAAGAAAGATGAGTTAGGGCTGGAGAGATGGCTCAGCGGTTAAGAGCATTGCCTACTCTTCCAAAGGTCCTGTGTTCAATTCCCAGCAACCACATGGTGGCTCACAACCATCTGTAATGAGGTCTGGTGCCCTCTTTTGACCTGCAGGCATCCACGCAGGCAGAATATTGTATACATAATAAATAAATAAATAAATAAATAAATAAATAAATAAATAAATAAATAAAGAGTTAAAGATAACCTTGTGTAAGAAAAATGGTCAAATTAGTGAGAAAATTTTAAGCACAGGAAGAGTGTATTTGGAAGAGAAGACAACGGCTCAGTTTGTAATCTGTTTTAAGTACCATGGCAGCAAGAAAGAATCTGAACTTCAGGGAAATTTCAAGGTTCCAGTTAAAGACTTGAAAATCAAGGCCTAAAGGGAGCAAAGCCTTAGGAACAAAGGTTCTCACAGTGAGAGAGTGCCTAGAACTGTTTTTTTCCATCAGAGAATGCCTTTGCGTGTGTGTGTGTGTGTGTGTGTGTGTGTGTGTGTTGCTTTCTAAGCTTTAGTTTGCTGCAGCCAAGGTAAACCAAGAATGAGGACTAAAAGGAAATAGGTAGATTTGCTCCTCCCCTGGTGATCTTCAACAGACACACTACTGTTACTAAGTCTGTAACTACCCACCCTGCAAATATTCTCTGTACTTCAGTAACTGGCCCTCCTGACTTCCTAAAAGAACTTTCCTCAGACTTTTTATAGCACCTCTCATGAGGTATAGTACTCTTCAGTTATGTTTAAATTCTCCTTTGGTCAATACTCCCCTTCCTCAAATGCTTAGCAAAGGTATCTAATAATATAGTTTTTTTAGAAAATGAACAGCCAAATAAATGGCTGACAATGGGATCAAGATGCAAAGAGAAAATTTTTTACTGTTTAATGTTTAGTTTATTAACAATAAAGCTGGGTATTTATATCTTTACAAAAACCCTGACATTTAATAAAAAGTAAATCTATTTAAAAATAACTGAATGCAGATGGAGATAAAAGAAATTGCTTTCCTTGTTTTTAAGATGGCAGACTAAGAAATGGCTAGTTTCCTTGTATATCAAATCCTAGAAATGTGAGAAGATTGATTACTTAATTTGCAGTCAGTCACATGAAATAAAGTTGATGGGCTAGAAATAGAATATTTTATAATCTATAACAGACCAACTGAACTGAAGAGGAAAATCACAGTTTAAAATAATCATGGCACTTAAATAATAACACAGACCAAAAAAATCAGAAATGGCACTGCCAGTGTTCAATATCCAAATGTGTTTTGGACTAGAAAAGGCCAAGGCACCACAACAGTAATATTGGTTGGAATAGCCCAGAAGGTAAAATCAAGCCAAATCAGTCTAAGTTCATACCCTAGATAATACTCCCCTAGACAGACAGAAGGAAGTAACACATATTAGATCTTAGAGCAAGCTCTAGTCCCAAGGAGGTTGCCTAACAGAGGTAGGAAAGAGTGTAACAAGGAATTTCAGTGGCAAGGTACAAACACAAAGGAAGAATGAGAACACTTCTAAGAAATGCTAAACTCCACTTTAGATAGAAAATGAATTCAACAAATGAGGACAATGTCCACATAAATAAAGTTATAACATAAATGGAATAGGATTTAAACTAAGAATGCTTGATTTTCATTTGTAGTCATGACCTAGATTTATCCTTAGAACAATTAGAAGATTGATCAATATATAAAACTACTCTTCTTAGTGGCTAGAGAGATGAGACAGTTCAGCAGTGAGGACCCAGGTTCAATTCCTGCACCTACATAGTGTCTCAGCCCATCTATAACTCTGGTCCCAGGAAATCTGATGTCTTCTTCTGGCCTCCTTGGCACCAGGCATACACATGGTGCACAGACATACATGAAGACAAAACACCCTTATACAAAGAATAAATAAAAAACTAAACAAAACTACTCTTCTTAGACCCTGGATAAAAGGCAACAAAGGACTCTGGTTCCAAAAGGAAAGAAAAAAATTAAAGGAGGCCTATGATAGCCTAGCTTTTCTGAAGAGGGTGAATTTTGATAGGGATGCTAAACAGAACACGTTCCTATTCTTATTAGAAGGCATAGAACTCAAAATCCAAGTCTGCGGTTTCTCTAAGATGTGGGACAAAGTTCTGGAGGGAATTGGGTATGCAGGGAAATACTAAGGCCAGAAATCTGCCTGAGGTACCAGCAGATCTTTGTAAAAACTAAGACATAGGACTAGGCTGAAATTCTTTAAGACTGGTTGAAAGACATTTGGGGCTCCTGCAAGGTTGAGCTCATTTACTGCTAACAGGCACAGTAAGAGCTTTCAATGGTCAACCAAGACATCCATCAGAGACCTAGACCATGAAAAGCATGGTTGGGTAGCCTCAGCAGGGAAGCTAAACCAACAGAGTAAAGGTTGTTCACATCCTAACAAAACCCAGAAGGATCAAACTAAGCTAGGAGTAACAACTCCCTACCAAATTTGAGCACTCTTTAAAAGTAGACAAAAATAAAATAAAATATACAGAAACTTGACAATGTGAAGTCATGATGGTCAATATTAAAATTAGTCAAACATAGGCAACAGAGCGTGGAAGACTGCTGCCTATAATCAAGAGAAAAACTGACAGGAGAAATTGACCTAGGAGGAGAAAGAGACTGGAACAACCAGAAGATATTTCAATAGCTGCTGTCACTACCCTCAAAGGTGTAAAGCAGACACTGTGTTGAGGAAAAACGAACCTAAGACAGGCTTCCTAGAGAAGAGAGATTATATCACACTCATACCATAACAGCAAACGGTAAAAATATCAAATTAGAGAATCTAGAAACAAAAGACTTTATACGTCAAAATATCAACTGTAACTTGAGAAAACCAACGCCTTAGCAATGAAAAACAACAGGGATCAATAATTCACACTGTAGTGTCCCCTAAATACTCAGGAATGCTTGGCACAAGAAATTCCAAAGGTTAGTACAAGGTGAAGGTGAAATAAAGATGATCAGTTGCAGGACGGTTTAAGAAGTAATTTCATCAGATCTCCTCTCTGATCCTATGCAACTAGGTGAGTACACTGATTTCTAGTCCAGTACAATTCCAGAGTCTTGAAACTAAAGTAGTACTTCCAGACATAAGGACCCCAAGAACAAATGGGGAGAAAGAATATTGTCACATTAAAAATGATTCAGTAGATACAGACATGTTGGATCCTGACATGCCCCAGCCTTCTTCACTCAGGAAAGCTATGGTTACCAAGCCTCTCTAACTTCTAGATAAAAGATTGAAAGAATCTTATAATTTCAAATGTAAAGATAAAAATATTGAGAATTCCAAATAAAAGAATACAGCCAATCACCTTAATAAAGCCCAGAGTAGAAAAATCCCACCCACTGACTTGCTTTCTAATCATTGTTATGGTTCCTTGCTTTTATGTAGAGAAAAACAACTAAATATGTACATAAACATAAAAAACCTCTCCAATGTAAAAAAAAATACACAGATGAAAACAGATCTGAAACAGAAATAAAATTCAACCTGGAGGCAAAAGATTATATAGTGAGAAAAAAATTAATTTTTCTCAGAGAATTAACAGAAGATAATGTAAAACCATTAGGTTAATTATTTTTAAAAGAAATACCAGCAAACAAATTAAGCTCTTCAGTGTTAAAAATACAACAGCAACTAAGATTAAAGGATAAAGTTTAAGAAATGGCCCTGGAAGGCTGAGCAAAAAGATAAAGAAGCTATGGGGCAGACCAGAAGATGGCTCAGTGTCTCAGAAGCCAGTTCTGAAAGTAACCATCAGTGGGATTTAAAGCAATTCACCAGAACCAACGAGAGCTCAGGGTTGAAAGGATCCACTGCCAACCCCAGCACCAGGAGTCCGAACACTCACTCAGAGGCCATCATTTCAGAACACTGGGCTGAAAAGAATTTATAAGCTTAAAGACACAAAACTAATTCACAAGAACCTTCATGAAGTGAGGGACTTGATTCACCAATGCAATCTCAACAACTAGAACCTACCTAACCTAGAATATTCCCACAACCCCACAACAAGTAATGTATCACTTTGAATCAGTAAGATATAATTTTTAAAACATATGCAATGGGCAAACCACACAATCAGATTATTCATTAAGAATAAAGCAAAGCATCCTATTTTTAGGAATACAACATCTTCAGAAATCTTAACTCTTTGTGGAAGCAGAAAGGATATTTGCTGAAGGGCATTAAAAAGGTCACCCCCTATGTAGACACAGCTTTTCATTTTACCTTAAGTAGGAAATCCATCCTCAGCAGATAGGATTCTCCCTTTTCACAACAGTCCCTTCCCCTGAATTAACACAACCTGATTCAAATTCCTTAATACAATAATTCACTTCACAGAAATTCACCCAAAGAAACAGCCAGAGAAGAAATTACAGACAGACTGTCAGTGTTGTTTTCATGTGACCAGAATCTGGCTGGCTGTGCTGCAGCCAAGTGCAGGGCCAATGCTTTTCTCCATTCACGGTGGTTGAGCTAGAAACATTGGACATGGCCCAGCTCACCTGTCACACAACCAAAGGTCAACTCTAGCCGGAACTCAAGGCCAGGAATTATCAAGAGATAGTTGAAATAAAACCAGGAGTCAGTAGGACAAGGAGTCTACTCTTTAGAAGCTCATCTGTTCAATTATGGTCTATCAGACTTATGTTTCCAAGCACGTGAAGTTTCAAAACATTTCATTACTGTGAAATTTAGTCCATTCATCAAATATATCTTTAGAAACTTTACTTCCTGGGATTTACAGACAACAGTTTTTCAGACCTACACCATCGACTATAAATTCCTCTAATGGAATGGATGGGTCAAGCCACTCCTGCTTTTGTGTTTTGTAATCTCCAGCACAGTGCCAATCACAGAGCACTTAGGACGCTCAAACAGCTCAAATTTTTGCTTGTTGACATGCTAAGGGAGACAGAGGTTCACAGATGTCAGGCAGCTTGCCCAAGGATGTTTACATCAGCAGTTAAAGGTGGGACTCAGGCTAGAACACAGAGACCTTTCACTGGGCATTTTAAGTTTGTGACCCAATTTAAACAAAAGCAGGAGGGAAAGCCAATGACAACTGAATCAAGAACTATGCCAGGATTTGTGTAGTTCCTAGTTTCTCTAAATGCTGACTAAATTTACATATAATTCAACTAGGTCTGACATCTTCAAAGGTAACAGTGTTTCACGTAACTAATAACTATTCAAAAGGAGCCATCCAAATTTTTCTAAGGATAGTTTAATTTTACCTCAACATTTGCACACACCTTCAGTCTTCCCACACTGACATCTACCAAATACACAAGAACAACGTTTATCCATTGATCTATGTGCACAGCAGATTTAGTCCAGTCAATAAAACTCAAAAGATCATGTGCCCAGGATAGGACTGGAAAGAAAGATAGGAATAGGCAATTATATCACATTCATTTTTTATTTAATACTGAATTCAATGGGAGGTATAGAAATAGTCTAAGCAAAAAACTGACAAAGAGGAGACTTACCAGTCTCCTTCAAAATGATTTTGATAGTAACATCGGAACTCAAGAGGGACTAGTTGAAAGGCAAAGAGACCCTAGTCTGTTGAAGTAATTAAAATGAGAAATGATGGTCTAAACTAAAGCGATGAAGGAAGAAAATGGAGAGATGGAGATAAATTTAAGTAACTGTCCCTTGGGACCTCAATTAGTAAGTTTTTCAAAACCTAAAAGTTAAATTAGAGTCAAGTGGTTATGGAAAGTGAGTAACACCTTCGAGTTTACTTAAAGTCAGAGAGTAAATGGGACTACCTTCCTAACATTACTTTTAAGCAATAGCTATGGAAACTGTCTCTGATTCCCTAGGGAACTAAGTGACTAAAGGTATTTTGATTTAGACAAAGCCCTTTTCAATTATCACAGCTGGCATCCCAGTATGTTACTATTGAAAGGGAAAGACAGGAAATGAATCAATAAACCTCAGGCACAAATTCAGCCTGAAAAGACACAGCATATCAAGAGGCAGAAATCTGAAAACAAAGCCTCTGGGTAATTTAATTACCAGGCCGGAATCTGCTGACTGCCGGTTTAATTGTTTGAACAGAACCCAAATTGTCTGCCGAGGCAACCGCTCTATGATTTTTGCACCATTTATTATTGCACGTGACCACCTGGATAAATAAGAAATAGTTCTAAAGAATGTAGAACTATGAATAACTTTCATTAATCACACCTATAACTCCAAATGAAAAAAAAAAACAGTTTTTTTTCATGTTACATAACTCTGTCTCAGTTTAAACTGTCTTTATTTATTTATTTATTTATTAAAGATTTCTGCCTCCTCCCTGCCACTGCCTCCCATTTCCCTCCCCCTCCCCCGAAACAAGTCTCCCTCCCTTGTCAGCCCGAAGAGCAATCAGGGTTCCCTGCTCTGTGGGAAGTCCAAAGACCACCCACCTCCATCCAGGTCTAGTAAGGTGAGCATCCAAACTGCCTAGGCTCCCACAAAGCCAGTACGAAAAAACCAGTTTTTTAAAGCAAATTTATTTGCTATTATATATTCCAGGCTACTCAGAAAATTATATCAGGTATTTTAAAAACCAGAAAATAAAAGCTACCATTAAATCCACATGCTCTCATTTACCATGACATTCCAAAAAGGAAACTTTAAGGGAGGTGTAGAAGTCAGAATAAAGTTAAGTAGAAGGTAAAACTACCATTAAATACCCAGAAACTGCTTAGGATTCTAGAGGAAACCAATTTCTCCCTTGATGCAGTTGGTATTTCCTCATTCATGTTTATCTCCCCAAGAGTAAACACTCCTTTCAAAATCTGAACAAAGAAGTGCCTGAGACTACTTAACCTGGCAGCATGCTCTTTGGCTTCCCTGAATAAATAAGTCTTATAAAGGCCACAGTAGACTATTACATTGTTCATTCAACAGGTATTTATAAAATCATTTGTATTTTGCTAAATCCTCATCAGAACTTCAATCTGTTAGAGAGAAAAAGTAGACGTGAAGTGCTAGAGATAGCTCAGTTGGTAGAATGCTTGCCTGCCATGTAAGAAGTCCTGGTTTGATCCCAAGCACCCAGGAGGTGAAGGCATAAAGAAATTCAAGGCTTTAGGACAACCTGGGCTACGTGAGACCTTGTCTCAAAATAAACAAAACAGGGCAGAGATGGTTCAGTGTGTCAAGTATGTCCTGTGCAAGCCTAAGGATCCCCAACTTCCACATAATAATTCCATTGATCTGCAATCCCCATGCAGTGGGGTGGAGACAGGCAGGATGCTGGACACTCAATTGATAGCCACTGTAGCCCAAAAACTGGTCTGACCTCTAGGTTCAGTATAAGACCCTGCTTTCTTTCTTTTTCTTTCTTCTTTCTTTCTTTCTTTCTTTCTTTCTTTCTTTCTTTCTTTCTTTCTTTCTTTCTTTCCTTACTTACTTATTTACTTATTTATTTTTTAATGTGGAGGAGAGTAATACAAGAGTACACCCAATATTGACTTCTGGCATCCACTTGTATACAAATATACATATATACACCATACACATGAAACCCAAACAAAAACAATGAAAACACAATAGCAACAAAAAGCCATGAAGACTTTAAGAATAATAAAAAGCAGTTTGTAGATAAGTTATTAATATGAATTATACAAAACAATGTAGAATGTTTTTCTAAGAGGAAATCAATGAGGATATAATTAATTGAGAGGAACTTTTGATTAGAGAGAACTTCAATTAGTTTGGAAGAAAGGAAGAGAGGGAGAGAGGGAGGGAGGGAAGGAGGGAGGGAGGGAAGAAGAAAAGAAGGGAAGGAAAGGAGGCTTAGAAGATATAGAGAACAAAGGATTTCCAGATCAACATTAGCAATGTCTAATTTAGGGTTTCTATTGCTGTGAAGAGACACCATGACCATGGCAGCTTTATAAAGGAAAACACTTAATTGAGGTGACAGTTACAGTTTCAGAGATTCAGTCCATTATCATCATGGTGGTGAGCATGGTGGTGTGCAGACATAGTGCTGGCTACATCTTGATTAGAAGGCAATAGGAGGTGTGGTGCAGGAGAATTGTCTGTATTCTGTCAATCATGTTTTAAATAAACGTTGACTGGCCAGTAGCCAGGCAGGAAGTATAGGTAGGGCAATGAGAACAGGAGAATTATGGGAAGAAGAAAGTTGTCTCCGCAGTCCTGTCCAGACACCGAAGAAGCAGGACGTGACCTACCCCGCTGAAAAAGGTACTGAGCCATGTGACCAACATATACTAAAATAATTGGTTAATGTAATATATAAGAGCTAGCTAATACAAAGCCTGAGCTAATGGGCCAATCAGTTTATAACTAATGCAGACTCTCTGTGAGATTTCTTTGGGACCTAAACGGCTGTAGGAACTGAGCAGGACAGAAACCCCAACAAGCAGGCCCTTATGTTACAAATGGCGCCAACGTGTGAAAAACTGCATCCACATAAAGACTGAGACAGCCTGAGACAGCTTGGGAAGTAATTCTAGACGCAAAATAACAGCATTACACATGGTTTCTTGGCAGCAGCAATTTCTTGGGTCTGCTCTGCTTACTAGAGGCAAGCAAGCGCTCTCATCTAAGAGAGGCTTCCTGACTCAGCTTTAGCTGTAAAACTTTGCAGCTCTTTTAAGAGGTCCAGCCAAGAAACACTTAAATAGTGTTGACAAAAAGCTGACTGCATGCTTTTTGGTTTTCAGCGATAGCAGGAAAAAAGCTGTGCGGCTTTAAAATGCCGGCTTTTTGGGCCGTCCTGCCAGTGCAAACTCTGACTCTTTGAGGCAGGAGGTCTGGCTACAGAGACAGCATTTGAGTGTTGTTTGTGGACACACTGTTGCAGCTTGCTTGCTGGCAAGGACCCTGAAACGCCATAGAGTTGAGGCAATAGCCATAGAGTTGAGGCAATAAACACGGCTCTGGCCGGTACCTCTGCCACGAGCCTGGAATTTTAGAGAGCCAAGGAATGGGCTGGAACCAGTCGTCAAAGCCACAGCATTAATCCTACCCATACTGCTTAGCAAATTGAAGACTCATGTGGTAAGAAAAAGAGAGAGAGATACAGTAAAGATAGATTCAAAGATAAAAAAAAACCTCTAAATGGTTTGCTGTGTGTTAAAAATATATGCTGGTTTAGGAGAGAAAAGAAAAAGGTTAAAGTCTTTAAAATAAAAAAAGAAAGAGAGAGTAGTTGGGTGTGGTGGCACACACCTTTAATCCCAGCACTTGGGAGGCAGAGGCAGGTGGATCTCTGTGAGTTCAAAGACAGCCTGGTCTACAGAGGGAGTTCCAGGACAGCCAAAGATATACAGAGAATCTGTCTCAAAAAGTAAAAGTAAAAATAAAATAAACAGAGGTTAAGTTAAGCCACATAAGGATGGAAAATACACAGAGAATCTGAATATTGTATGTTATTATGCTCTCTTTGAATTGTTTGCATGCTGTGGAAGGAGCAACAGCTGCTAAAAGATATTTGCTTATAAATGCTGTTGAATTAATTCAAGATAGGTATTTTGAAAATACTTGACTTCAAAATTGAAGCCAAAAGGTATGTTACCTTGGAGAAGAGATTTTGCTTTTGTTTCTACAGGAAATAAGAAGCTGTGGATTCATTCTGAGTTAAGAAAAATCAGGTTTGATCAAGGAAGATCACCTGAGAACATATAGCCCAGATGTCTGAGTTCTACATCCAGAACACATTCAAGACTAGGATACTCTAGTCAGGACTTGATCATAACTCTAAATTTTCTTTAGGTCCTCATAAGATTATCAGTGCCTCCAACTAGCTGGAAGTAGCCTGGAATACTACACCCACATTCCCAAAAAATGGACTATGCATATTTTCCTTTGTTTAAAAAGAAAGAAAGGGGAAGTGGTGTGGGAGAATTGTCTGTATCCTGTCAATAAATAAATAATAAACACTGATTGGCCAGTAGTCAGGCAGGAAGTACAGGCAGGACAACCAGACAGGAAGTAGAGGCGGGACAATGAGAACAGGAGAATTTTGGGAAGAAGGAAGCTGTCTCAGCAGTCCTGTTCAGACACCGAAGAAGCAGGATGTGACTTGCCCCGCAGAAAAAGGTACCGAGCCATGTGGCTAACATATACTAGAATAATGAGTTAATATAAGTTATAAGAGTTAACAAGAAGCCTGAGCTAAGGAACCAATCAGTTTATATCTTATGGAGAACTCTGTGTGATTTTCTTTGGAACTTGCTGGCTGTGGGAACTGGGCAGGACAGAAACCCCAACAAGCAAGCCCTCTTGTTACAGAAGTGGGTGATATCTTGAGCATAGGAAATCTTAAATCCCACCCCCACAGTGACATACTTCTTCTAATAAGGCCATGTCTACTCAACAAAGTCACACCTTCTAATAGTGCCCCTCCCTAGAAGCTTATGGGGGCCATACATTCAACCTACCACAAGTACAAATCTGAAATTTGTATGTTCTATTGCCTTGACCCTTGATGGTGTGCTGTTCAAATTGGACAAGCAGGACACAAAAGAGAGTGGCTGCAAAACTTTGTAAAGACAAGGTAGAATAATCCTTCAAAAATCCTGCTTCATAGAAAAGTCTGTTAAATATTCTAGGCCTGTGGGCTGAAGGTGGATGCCCCAACATTGCAGAGGAACCCTTGGGTGGTTGATAACCAGTACGAGCATCAGAAGGGTCTTGTGACAGATGATCAGATATCGCTATGAGATTTCCACTGTATATCAAGAGGTGATAAAAGGGCTCTTACAGTCTCCTGTCCCTAAAGACAACCACTTCCCAACCTCTATAACCACCCATCATTGTTGCCTGTGGTAGAACCACACGCAGATGGAACCATACAATGCACGCCTTTGTTTTATTTTGTATTTCGAAACAGGATTTCTGTGTAGCCCTGCCTGTCCAAACTCACTCTGTAGACTAGACTTTCTGAGTTCTGGGACTAAAGGCATGCCTGACCATGCCTGGCTATAAACTGTAGTCTTGTGTTCTTGCTCAGAGGTTCCTATAAGGTTTATTTATGTGCTACTGTATGCTTTTTGCCTTCAGAGTCATCTTAGTTTGCATTACCATATCATAGACTGCTTTGGATACATTAGCCACTGATGAAGATTCTGATTGCTCCTCTTTTGGGCATTATGAAAGGGTTGATATGAACATCCCTGGGCAAATCACTTGGAAGAACACTTGTTCTTTTTTTGTTTATGTGACTGGGAAAATGCATGTTTAACATTATGAGAAATTATCTGTTTTCCTAAGTGTTACACAAATTACACTTCCACTGGTAGTATGAGAGTTCTAGTTGCTTCACAGTCTTTCTTCCATTTAGTGCTATCCATCTCTAATTTTAACCAATTTAGTTGATGTGGAATGTTGCTTTACTGGGATTTTCAATTAGTATGTCCCTGATAACTAATATTGTTGAATATCTTTTTCAGTGAAGGGTCTAGTTCCAATATTTTACATACTGTTAAGCTGTTATATTTTTATTGTTGCAGCTAAATTCACTTTTGAATTTTTTCTCATATCTTCAAATGGCAACTATCTACATCAAACTAAATGTCCTGGTTATTACCTCTAACACATTAACATCTAATTCATCATTTTCCACTTTGAAGCCAAACTTACATATTGTTGCCAATAGTATAAGCATTTTCTCCACTTATACCTGCTCCAAATCCTACCCCTGAGTCAGTAAGACCTCCTGCGGAGAAGGTAAAGTATAATTACTGGCAGTATTGACTCTGGGATTGCCTCACTGAATCATCCAAGGCCAGTCTGTCATTTAACAGTTGTGTGACTTTAGCCAAATTTCTGAATCCAAATTTCTAAATCTTTCAGAGCCTTCCTTAGAAGGTTTTTCTATTTTTTTTTGAGATTTACATGATCATATTAAATACTTTAGCACCTAACTTGGACATGCTTAACAAATATCAACTGTCTTATTTTTAGAATTGGAATTATTTCATATTTAAAATCTTTTTGTGTGATTCTGGTATCTAACATCTTATTTTTTTTCTCTAACACCTTAATTCAGACTTTTCCTTCCATGTAAATAAAACAGGCTCTTAAATTGCGTCTTCTCCCCTCCTCAACTTCAGACTATACACCACCACTGGGTTATCTTCCTGAAACATCATTTACACGCTATCACCTTTGGGCTGAAGGATGGTCATTCTAAGAAATAATGCTAACCTTTTATTCTAACACACAGGTCTTCTACAACTGGTCCTTACACACCTCCTTAGCATACTTCTTTTACATATAGGGGAAAAATTCATGATGCATTGAAGATATTGTTCTTAAAAGTAAAATTAGAAACAGAACTAGCACATAAGGGAAATGGAAATAAATCCAAATTAATGAGCTAAAGTGAATGTCATTGCCTTGGAGGAAGAGAAGAATATGTCAGTAGAAATGAGGGCCGAATGGTAAAAAGAACAAACCTTTAAAAAAAAATTAGTTTATCCTTACACTAGCACAGCATACTTTTGCAAAAATTAGAATTTTGGATATAGAAACAGAGGGGAAAAAGGGAGAAGAAAAAGGAGAGTGAAAGAAAGGATGGAGGAAAGGAGAAAAAAGTTGACCTATTAAGTAAAGCAGATAGTATAATCTGCAATTTGTCTAGATTAACGATTATCAATAAATTATGCAAGGAATAGCTGGGCACAACTA
The DNA here is from genome assembly GCF_014885135.2 of Alexandromys fortis. NCBI lineage: Eukaryota > Metazoa > Chordata > Mammalia > Rodentia > Cricetidae > Alexandromys > Alexandromys fortis. The sequence goes on from NW_026067973.1 coordinate 6,928,270, forward strand.
GGAGCTAACCTAGTTATAGACTGGAGAGTTTTAGTTTTCAACAGTGAGATACATGAAAGCTATTAATACAGTTGTAATATAATAAAGCTATTTCAGGAAAATTGAACTAAGTACACTGAAATATACTTAACTAGGGAAGAAATAGAGTATGGTAAAACATGAGATCTTCACAAATTGAGACATGAGGTGATGAAAGCCTAGATTAGGGTGATGACTGAAGAAACAGAAGGATTCAATTTCAAGTCATTTTGCAAGAACATAGTATGGTTTGCTGGCCAACTAAATACAAAAATAAAAGAGCGAAAAAAGATGAAATAAAGAGGAATACCACACCCTCCCAGCACAGAGTAGGTCTAAAACAATACTTGTAAAGGTAAAAGGTGATTCCGAAGTCCTAAGTCTAAAAGATAAACATTAAAATATAGCAAAACAAAACTCCAATACTGTTTCTATGTGGTTCTTTTTATTACATTTCCAGCTGACTTAACACATTTTTGGCTCAATTCATTTGAAATCTTACACATATTTTTCACTATTTGGTAGATGTTGCTTGAACTGCATATTATCACATATAGAAGCTACATGAAAATTAATCTTTTTCTAACAACTGTTCTTATGCCACTACCTTACTTTCAAAACTACTCCTTCCCCCGTACCCACCTCTATTTAATGGTCATTAAACAAATTAGAAAATGAGGACAACTAACATGACTACGCTTGTGGTTTAGAAAGACACCCTGATCATGGTTAGTGGTACACTACTGAATCCTACCTCTATGAAGGAGGCAGAGGCAGGAGAATTGGTGATTTGAAAATTTGAGGTCTGTGCTATACAGTGAGGCTTTAAACAGAGAGAGGGAGAAAGAAAGGGAATAGGAAAAAACAGATCATTCTAGAAACATCCTGGAGACCTTGTTAAATAAATCAATTAACAACTGTATAATACAGACAGGGGAGAAAGGAGGATAGAGAGATGCATGTTTTTTGAGAGACATGTAGGAAGCACCGGCAGAATTTCAAATCATCTGAAGAGGGATGCTGGAGATGAAATCAATACTGACACCAAGGATCTCAGCTTAGAAGATTTGGCACATGATGAAGCCAAGTTAAAATTAAAAGAGAAAGAGAGAGAGAGAGAGAGAGAGAGGGAGGGAGGGAGGGAGGGAGGGAGGGAGGGAGGGAGGGAGGGNGAGGGAGGGAGGGAGAGAGAGAGAGAAATAGTTTTTGTGAGAAAAGACATTGAGTTCTGTTGGGCTACAACCCGCATAAATAACAAAGCCAAAATAAATAAAAATAAATCATACTAAATGGTCTCTGATTCCTCTAGAGTCTTCCATTCTAAACAGTAAATATTATCCAAGGATTTCATCATATTTTAAAATTAAATTATATTACTCATTGGCTTCAGTACTCAAACGAACTGTACCACAGTGGAAAGTTAACTAACACTCTCTGTCCAGCTTCTCTATCTAAAAGAGTCTCCTTTTCAGAATTTAAACTGACCATTTACCCTAGATAATTTACAATAAGAATAAACTTTTTATGTGAAAATGCACAAAGTGTGCCTCAATTTATATATGAGTGTAATTCAAGCTTATTTCAAAGATCTCAACAAAAAGAAAAGTTGAGACCATCCCCTTTTCATAAAAATGACACCTAACATGTAAAACCATTTCTAGTTTAAACTACAGCTTAAAGTTTTTAAAAAAAATCTAGCCTGGTTACCATGGCACACATCTTTAATCCCAGCATTCAGAAGGCAGAGGCAAGCAGATTTCTGTTGAGTTCAAGGCCAGTCTGGTCTACAGAGTCTAGGATAGCCAGGGCTGTTACACAAAGAAATATTATTGTCTTGAAAAAAAAAAAAAAAGCTTTAAAAATGGGTAACGACCTAATAAAGCCTTCTCTTGACTTCACTGGTCCTGTGAACTACTTCCCATTTCTCTCATTGAAAAATTGCTTGCACTCACCATTTTCTTCTATTTGTTCTTTAAACACCTTTAATCAAGGTTTTGGTCCAGCTGCTCCTTCAAATTTGCTCTCGCTACTTCAAAACGGTGATATCAATGCCCACTCTTCAGTTCTTGATCACCAGCATCACTTGACAGAGATGTTCACTCATCCTCCTGAGACTACTTGGTTCACATGTTTTCCAGCAAACCATGTTTTCTTCCTTTCCAGTCTCATCTTCTGTCTTCTCCTCTTTTCCTAACTCTTTAATTTAAGTGCCTCAGGAACTAGATCTTAGTTACTCCCATAATTACGCACACTACTTTAAGTAGTCTCTATCTGACAAGAAATCAAATTGATTTTACTTTAAAATTATGTACTGAAGGGCTAAAATAAAGAGAAGATGACTCAGCCAGTAAAGCCCTTATTGTGCAAGCATTAGGATCTGAATCCAGATCCTCTGTATCCACATAAAAAACGGGTTCAGTAAAGGATCTGAGTTTAAGTTCCTAGTACCCATGTAAAATTCCAGTATGGTGGTGTGCACCTGTAAACCCAAGGCTTGGGTAGTGGATCTTTGGGGCTGGCTGACCAGCCAGCATAGCTGAACAGCAAGTTCCAGGTTCAGTAAGACCATGCATGCTTCAAATTTAAAAAGGTGTAGAGTGACTAAAGAAGACACTTGATGTCAATCTGTGTCTCCACATTTACACAAGTGCAACAAAGATAGTCTCACACACACACACACACCCCAATGACTCCCTATATTACTGTACATTCTAACCAGAGCTGACAATAACTACTTCAAAACCCTCTAACCAGATTTTGGTTACAATCTATTTTGAAAACAGCAGTGTGTCTCAGTGATGATTTGAATACGATGACCCAGGCACTCGTCTGTTTGAGTCTATTTTATGTGTATGGGTGTTCTGCCTGCACAAAAGTCTGTACATCACATACGTGACTGGTGTCCATGGAAGCCAGAGAGGGTGTCAGATTACCTAGAACTGGAGTTACACAGTCCAGCTGTCATGTGGGTGCTAGGAATTGAACTTGGGTCCTCTGAGAGAGCAGCCAATGGTCTTACCCACTGAATTATCTCAACAGCCCCGTGCTTAATTCTTAATGAGAATGACTACTGAAAACTGAGTAGCAGCTAAAGTATCTACAATAGATACAAAGTCCCTAAATCTGGTCCTCATTCCTTCTCCCGTTTACCTTTCTGACTGCCTCTCTTATTAGTCTTTCTCTTTGCTCCCTCTTGTTCCCCTCGTGCTTTCTTCTCTCCAATCATGGTGGCCTCTTTGCTAATCCTTAGACATACCAAGAACTCTGTGGCCTCAAGGACTCTCTGTATTTATTCTTTTCTATCTCCTGATAATCCTCTTTTCTCCATATATATAGACCCATGCAGTGAGGTTTTCTTTGACCATTTGTCTTTCACGCTATCCCTCCATCCTTCATGCAAAGAAGCAGAAAAATATGAGCAAAACAGAGGAGAACAGTAGCCAATCAAAGCTGATCCAGAGCTGAACAGACATACTGGACATTAGCAGACATGGACAGTAAAAATTTATTGTATCTCAGATGTTCAAAAGCCAAGTAAAGACATAAGCCCCCTGATACACATGCAAAGGGTTCAAATCAGAGTGTAATCTATTCATTGTCTGAGGTGAAAAATACATTTAACTATGAAAAACATATTAGATATTACAGAATAAAAGACTAGTGAGCTTGAAGACACAGAAGAGTAACTACTTAAAATAAACATAGGAAAAGGAAATTCTTTAAAAAGACTAGGCAAGACTGGACTAGACTCTTAAAGAGAGGAGAAACAGGTGGGACAAAAATAAGTAAAGAAAACAATGGCTGAAGAATTTCTAAATTCAATAAAAACACTGTATTTACAAGTCCAAACAACTTGTGAACGCTAATCTAAAGAATCTTGAAGAAAACCACACAAAATAATCAAATTATTAGAATTGGTGAAAATTGCCTCCAGTTCAATCCTCCATACTAGAAAAGGATAAAGACTATTTTAGCTATACAAAAATGGAAGGATTTCATCACCTGCACTACAAAAAATACTAATAGCATCCTTCAGGCCAAAGGAAAATGACTCTACATGAAACTAAGTACCCACCCAAAGAAACAAAGGTGTAAATATTCACGTATACAGAGAAATGTAAAAGTGGTGTCTTCTGATCCAAGCACAATATGATAAAACCATAATGTTCAGGCAGGGCAAAGCAGGAGTCTATTATCTTAAAATTCTTACACTAGGTTTCAGGGGCAAATGTTACTTCAGGGTAGATTTGTACATGAATGTCCATAGCAACCTATATATCATAGCCCAAACTGAAAGCAGTCAAATGCCTGAAAGAAACCCACTGAAGCTGAGGTCTTACAGCTACAGGGAGTACCTGACTTAAGCATAAAAGCCATAAGATCACACGCAGGCCACCAATGAATCCCCTCAAAGCTAAGCCATAGCAGGAATCAATAAACAAAATGGTAAAAAGTAAAAAGAAATAAAATGTCTCTTATCAGATGACAAGTTTCTCCTTTTCTTTTACTATCTACTCTCTAATGCAAATAAGAAAATTAAAAAGCATTTTTAAAATCATATATGTAAGAAAATAAGTTATATTCCATATTTTAAATTACCTAGAATTTAATAGTAAAGACTTAAAATATTGTTAATTCTTAACCAGAAAAATTAATATGAAGTAGCTCATTCATGCAGACTAGTGACTTCTGTAAGTTACAAAAAAATAAAAATAAAGAAAAAACTTACCAAAAATTTCTCCATTTTTGGCATACTCTGTCACAAGGTACAACATACTTTTGGTCTCCATTACCTATTGATAAATGGTCCTATATTAATCAGACAGAAAGGATTACTTTACCACATTCTATAGGGTTACATAAGTAAGTTATGAACTATTCAGAAGTCAGAAGTATTTACAAGCCTCATATCCTCAACCCATCATTCCTGTGACTATTAGATTCTTGTTCTAAATCTGGATCCACAGCCCAGCTAGAAATGCAGAATTTCAAGTCTGATTCCAATACTGCAGAATTAGAATCGAATATATATATATTAAAAAAGTGATTCCTATGTATTCCTATTCAAGTTAAAGAGGTGAACACAGGCTAAAGAAGTTCTGAAGATCTTTCCATCAACTCTTCACTTGAGGCTGTGAGTGCTATGTTATCAAGGCTGTTTAACTGAGCTAGCACAATGTGGTATCTATATTCTTTCCTACTGTGCTTTGGTTAATATTGTTACAAGGTACTTATTTTAAAGTATTGCTTGCAAGCTGCTTCTTCATAGCTCTACTGCTTTATATTTTCATTTAAATTAGCTTTTCTAGGTTCAGAAAGAAAGTGTATCATTGTTACCAATTTGATTTTTCTACTATATGAACAACACTACTCAGACTCAAGATAAGCATTTTTAAACTATTTTTCTGTATACCTTGTGTGTGGGGGGGGGCTTATGTGCATGTATGTGTGGGTCATTGTATGTTTATGTGTGTTATGTGAACATGTGTATAAGTGTGTGGAAGGTAGAGGTCAGCTTCTGGTTTTCCTCAGCTAGGCTGACTCGCCCTGCAAGCCCCAGGGATCCATGTTTACATCTCCCTTCACTGGGATCTTGAGTGTGTACGACCACTATTCTTGTCATTTTTACATGGGTTTTGGAGATCAAATTAAGTCTCTAGTTTTATGTAGGTTCTGGGGACCAAAGTGAGGTCATCTAGCATGCATGCCAAATACCTTCTCAAAGCCCTTTAACACCCTTTTAATCGTCGTCTACTGAAACTAATTTTCACTAACACACAGGCTTAGGACTGTGCTTCATCAGATAAGTAAATAAGTATGGTAGTAAAGAAATAAGAGCTGTTGACAATTTGGAATTTAAAAAAATTAGGCAGTAACTTGACTTTACAAATACATGATACATGTATTTGTATCATGTGACTTATGGGAATCAGTTTAGGACATGGCTCATCAATCCTCTAAAATGATTATAGACCTATCTCCTTCAGAAATGTAAAACAAATGCTTATAGGGAAAATCTGATGCAAATTTGACTTAAATCTGTATAGTTTTAGAATTTTAGAAAATATTTTGAGCGGTACAATATACATATTATTGCATGTATGGGAGGATTATCATAAGCTGATGGTTTCCAACTTTTTAAGTTGAAATTTTCAATCAATAAGATTATTTACAAGTATATATGTACACATGTACATATATGTATAAATATATAGAATATCTATCTATCTATCTATCTATCTATCTATCTATCTATCTATCTATCTATCTAACAATTTATGTATGTGTACCCCAGTATAAAATGCACTCAAGGACATAATAAATAAAACTAGAAGCTTTAATATTGTCTTACAATCCCAAGGATATTTAGGTAGCCCACCTGAGAATAGCAGTGTAAAAGCAAACTGAACCTCTGAGAAAAGGGCTCTGAGTTTTTTGTTCCTATGATATAAATATGTGTGAGTTTGGGCTACTAATGTGAAGCTTATCTGCTCACAAAATTTCTGAAAACTTATCAGTTGATCTTAAAAACTTGGACAGATTAAGTCCAGCATACCATGGGTACAACTATCACAGGGCATCAAAGTCACAGGTCAGTAGACTGGGACCTTTCAGTTTCAATTTAAAGGTATGGTACATTAATTAACAGAAACTTTAAAAAATATTTTATTGATTATTAAACATGAATTACTGCTCTTAAAAAATCTAAGAAAACATTCTTTTTAAAAACACATGGCATAAATTTATATGCAATTTACTTAAAAAATTTTCTTAATAAAACTGATTTTTAAAAATGGTTTATTTTGGCCGGGTGGTGGTGGCGCACGCCTTTAATCCCAGCACTCGGGAGGCAGAGGCAGGCGGATCTCTGTGAGTTCGAGGCCAGCCTGGTCTACAAGAGCTAGTTCCAGGACAGGCTCCAAAGCCACAGAGAAACCCTGTCTCAAAAAAACCAAAAAAAAAAAAAAAAAAAAAAAAAGGTTTATTTTTATGACTCATAAGAAGAACAAAAGATATGAATCTACATATTACAAAGTTTGTCTCTAAGATATATACTATGTTAGCCTTTGTATTTTATAACACATAAACAATAGCTTTCTAAATAAAAGTATGACATTTTTATTTGTGGTACCAACACCTTTGCAAATCTAGCAAGTTCAGGTACAATTGCCCATTTTTAAAATGCAGGTAATCTAAAGACAACTTAAGGTTAAATATTAAGTAGCTTCCTAGTTCCATTTTTTTACAAATTTAAATATATAGAAAGAGTTAACGTTTAGCTTAAGAAAACATTTCTTTTACAGACTAGAAAAGCTAGCATAAAAGCAAAAATCACAATGAAAACAAACAGTTGAATGTGGAAAATCACAAAGAGAAATAAGGCTAAGTCATACCTGATAAAGTTTGATTATGTGAGGATGGTCGAGCATTTTCATTATTTGTACTTCTCGGTAGATTTTCTCAAGGTTTACTGCATCCAGCTGAGATTTATCTATTATTTTTATAGCCACCTATAGTCCAAAACACACATAAATACAATTAGTATGTAACTGTTAACATTTTCCAGTAAAGACTTAGTAAACGCTATCTGAGATGAGATGTCACTGTAGGTGTCTGTGACACTGACAGCTAACTCAATTAATTCAATGATCATTTGTTTATTTATGCAACACATGTTTCTTAAGCTTCTATTATTTACAATGCACAATAAGTTTTTGTCTGGCAGAGTCTTTAGTGTGCTATGGAAAACAACTTTTCAAAGTTACTTTAAACTGAAAAAGTCTTAGCACTTTTCAACCAATGGTCTCACTGTAAATTACCTATGGACTAAGTATCTGCCAAGTGGGAAGCAGCTGCGATGGCAGTTTCTAGGAAAGTGACAGGATCCAAGGAATATACAGGTAGACTTTTCTCCGCTCTCTGAAAGCCTTTTAAAATTTTTACTAATTTTTCCATACAATATATTTTGATTATATTCTTTACCCTGTTACAACTCCTACCAGATCCTCCCCACAGAGGTACAGTTTTGAAAAAGAAAAACCTGAAATGTAAAATCTTAAAACTAATCTATGTGAGGTAACATCTATTGAATTAAAAATTATTAACAAACTGTTATGACAAATGGCTCTGTCATAACTAAATAGGAATCCAAAGAAGGTGATTTTGAAGGTGAATGATTAGGTATTCAGAAACAATTGTGGTTTTTTTTTTCCCCCATGTAACTAAAAAGGACTTTTAGAAAGTCACAGATTTGGAAAAAGGTAATCTGATTTTAAAAAGGTATTTGGTAATTGGAAATTCCCCATTTTTAATTCTAGTAAAAGTTCTAAAGGAAGTCTAAAGTGCACTTCACATTCTAGCCAAGAGAATTCCAAACACTGCGTAGTCTAGGTTGATAGTCTGTGTTTACTATGAGAAGAAGCAAGTGAACCTCCTCTAACCCACATTATTTAAAGAGAGCCCATTCTTACTAAGTATGACAGAACAAGTATTATCACTTATTTTGGGTAACTTTCATAAAAACTGCCATATAAAAGGCAAGGGAATGTTGGACTTTCAACTTTCTTTAGGAAGGTAACAGTTTCACAGACATCATGTTTCGGTGAAATGTCTTCTACTACGGTTTCCAAATCTTTCTCACCAACAAGAAGCTTCTATTGTGAGATGGGTCAAAACCATATAACAGAATTTAAGAGAAAGGAATCACATTAAAAATAGCATAATTATTAAGAAATTTTGTATATATCTTTTTCTTAAGCTTTAATTTTTAAAATGTATACATGTGTACCATGTAAATGCAGGTGCCTGCAGAGGTCAGAAGTCACTGGATCTCCTGGAAGTGTAGTTGTACACCATTATTCCTTATGTATGACACCTGCAGGATGATTACACTTCTCTTAAAAAAAAAAAAAGGCAAGTGTCCCCATGATCCTTGTAGCAGGGACAGTCTAACCCCTTTAACAGACTCAGCTATAATGATTCAAGCACAACAGAAGTTTATGTCTTGCTCATATAGCAGGCTCAGATGGGCGGTGGTGTGAGAAGTCCTTCTGTATATGTGTTGCTTTTATTGGTTAATGAATAAAGAAGCTGCTTTTGGCCAATGGCTTAACAGAATATAGCCAGGCTGGAAAAGATTTATAGAGAGAGTAGGCAGAGTCAGGGAGAAGCCATGTAGCTCCCAAAGGAGATAGATATCTCCGCTGGAGCCTCCTGAAACTTTGTCAGTAGACCATGACCTCATGGTGATGCACAGATTAACGGAGATGGGTTAGTGTAGGATATAAGAACTAGCTAGAAATACGCTTAAGCTAGTGGCCAAGCAGTATCACAAATAATATAGTTTCTGTGTGACTATTTCAGGTCGGAGTGGCTGGGAATGAATGAATATCTTCCCCCAACAAACAGGAATATATGGTTCAAAAAGGCTTCCCCATGGTTAAGGTATGGCTTCCAAGTTTGCTCTGCTAAAAGGCCCTCCTGGGAGATTTTGGTAGCAGGCCTCACTCATTCACATACCCAGCCCTAAATGTATGAGAGGTACAGAAACAGCTTAGTTAACGCCCAGACATAAGAGTGGAGCTTTTGATCCACAAGGATCTCTGCTGAGCCTGATGGAGCTCTTTGCCAAGAACTTCTCAGAAATGCAGTAATAATGACAGTGGCTTTGCCAACTGCATAACACTTCTTAATTTTACAAGATACTTAAATGTATTTTATCTAATTTATCTTTCAATTCTGTCAAATAAATGAAAGAAGCAGAACAAATAGGAGCTGATGAAACAGATTCAAAAGGCATTACATATTAGCATGTATGAGGCCCTCTGTCCAAATTCCAAAACCTTTATTGGCTCTGCCCCCCAAAAGAAAAAAGTCACATAATCTGCACATGTTGTAGAGCTCTAGCAAATTAAGGTCGAGGAGGGGACAGACAGAAACAACATCAGGTCTTCCACTCCAAATTCAGTCTCCTCTCTAAAAGTTCACTCATCACACATTCAGGGACGTGTTGACGTCCAAACACTCCCTAGGATACAGAAACAAATCAGATGGGATTCCTATGCTCAAGGAATGATCATGTCTGTGAGACTGAGGTGAATAAAACTGATTAAACAACAACAACAACAACAACAAACTTTGGAATTTCTCAAAGCATACTGAAAGTCTCCAACTTAGAAAACACTTTATTCAAAGGTACTAGCTTCTCTGCATACCATCATAGTTCTACACTTGAGACAAATTTGCATGAGCAAGAGAAAAATCAGAATATCAAAAAGATTCTGTTAATTTTTTTTTAACTGAATCATTTAACTCTAAAGATTAGAGTTAACTCTTTATTAAACACACAGTCTTTTAAAAACAAACTGGGTTTAAGGTAATAAAAGTAATATTCCTTCTGCTAAGGAGCAAAAGCAAGGTTTCCTCTCTAATGTAAGAGGACATACATGAGAAATCAGAAAGATTGCTATCACTCTAAACCCTCTATAAAGCAGCTGACTAATCAACCATAGAAATACTCAGGAAACTGAATTTAAAACAAAAACTACCATTTTCCCTTTTATATTAGCGAAGATTGAAAAGCAGGTGCCCACGTGAACTGAGTTTTGGTGCGATAGCCATTTTTGAAGAAATATGGTATGAATATAAATACATTATAAATATACATTATAACTTTCTCAGGAAGCAATTCAACAGTCTTTATAAAGGACTTTAAAAACCATGTATTCCACTATGCCTGAGGACTTTGGTGCTGAAAAAGAACTCAATTGAAATAATCTGAATTAATGATAAGGACTTCTGTGTAAATAAAATTAAATGTATCACTTAAGAACAAAAATACAAACAGTTGAAAATAATTATGTGAACTGAGGATTTTTAAGACTATAAAAGAAGTGATTCAAAATAACTTCCCACTTTAAAATAGTTCAACAACTCTAAAACAAAACACAAGGCAATTAAAAGAGAGCCAAAAGACAAAAAAAGCAGTTTACAAGAGAAATGCAAATAGCCATCACATAATACTACAATCAAAGTAATCAGAGAAATACAAATCAAAAAAGCAAAGAAATTGCAACCAATTTTGTCTATTGGAAAATAAAAGTAAAAAAGACTCCCAAAGAGTGGTCTTCCTTAGAGTGTTTCCTAACGGTAATTGGTGGGCCCTACTTTTGTAGAAGGTACTGTGGCACCTCAGGCCCTACTGCAGGCTCTGGATGGACTCTTCCATCTGGAATTCCACTGAGATAGAACTGCTCTGAGGAAACAAACAGATATGCAAATGTATGCAAAAGAATATTCTCTGGAACACGTAGAGTGCTGCAATGGAGAAAAATGAACTCTATTTTCAGTGATAGCGAATCAGTTAAATAAAATATGGTCAGTGACATGTAAGATGCCTCCTAATGCTGCCCCAGACCAGAGATTCTCAACCTGTAGGTCACGACCCCTTGGGGGTTGAAGGCCCCTTTCACAGGGGTTGCATATCACGTATCCTGCACATTAGATATTTACATTACAATCATAACAGTAGCAAAATTACAGTTATGAAGTAGAAATAAAAATAATTTTATGGCTGAGTCACCACAACATGAGGAGCTATAGTAAAGGGGTCACAGCATTAGGGAGGCTGAGAATCATTGCCTTAAACAGTGTGTTTTTTCAAGAGTTGGAGATATTAATAAAAAGTGAACTAAAAAGCTCAGGTTTTACATACAGTGGACCCTACTTTACTGCAGACATACAATACAAGTGAATTAAGAGGGTCTGATCCATCTCCTGAGTTGTGAGAGTAGAAGTGAGAACGTTTAGTTTCTCCTCCAGGCTTTTCCACAATGACTATAATAAGCAGGCCTAACTTCTGTAACTGGGCAGAACCATGTGGACACTGTTTACTTTTTTATTTTTATGTTTTTATATGCATTGGTGTTTGAGGGAGTCAGATACACTGGAACTTGAGTTACAGACAGTTGTGAGCTGCCATGTGGGTGCTGGGAACTGAACCCAGGTCCTCTGGACTAGAGGAAGAACAGTCAGTGCTCTTAACTGCTGAGCCATCTCTCCAGCCTGGATAGTGTTTACTTTTAAGAACTTAAAACATAGTAGGATTGTCCCTAGTTTAATTTACTAAAGATGCATCTCTTAATCTGTCTAAAGAACTTTAAATTTTTTAAAATGAAAAGTTTCTGGTGAAATTTTACTTTGTCTTCCAATATTTTAACTATCGTAACTGGATATGAAGGATAGAAAATATTTTATATGAATATTTAAATGAAAAATGTTTACAGAAATCTCTTACTTAAAAAATGTAGGAGGACAGAAAGGTAAAAGGTCTATTAAAAGGAAAAAGAGGTATCATAAGGAATTCTGTAACCCATCTGATGCCACGGAAACTGTAATCAGTGGGCCATAAATCAAATGTCATCATGTGAATTCAAGGAGGCCAGTTTCATGATTTCCAAATAAATGTTTTCTTAATTCCTTGGTGCCAAGATAGAATTCCTTAGAGGACTTAAAAGCAGAACACGCTAAACTCTGGTAAAGTTAAATATTTCTACAGAACAGAGAAATTACACAACTCAGGGCCAGTTCAGTGGGTAAAGGCGCTTGCTACATAAGCCCAATGACCTGAGTTCAAGTCCAAGGACCCAGGTGAAAGCTGAAGGAGAGAACTGAATCTACAAACTTGCCCTTTGGTTTCCACGTGTGTGCTACAGTGCCATAGCATGCACGTGTCCCTCTCCACATCACACACACACACACACACGCACACACTAAATTAAAAATTTAAAATTTACACAGATGTATATGTTTTCCATTCCCTGAAAGAAGAGATGATTTTAATAATATTTGGCAAAACAATCTGCCAAATATTACCTGTCTGAGGGCCAAGAAACTAGAGAATAGTACAATGACAAATCAGAGTCCTATTTGAATATACAAGAGGAGATCATACACAAGCATAGATTCAAATATCAGTGGGTAAGACATTTGGCCACAGGTCTTCCTATTGCACATAGTACAGCTACTTCTTGAAATCTGGGGTATTTCTGCAGCACAAGAAATACTGAAAAAGAGCTGTAGAATGCCAAGCAAAATTTAAAATGCAACTGAAATTCTACACTTTATGGTGGTGCTCTGAGAAGTAAGCCTGAACATCCCAGCCACAGCATGCACACAGAAAACTTTTCAGCACACAAAAGCAGCTTCATACAGCCTGTCAGTCCCTCTGAGTCCAGGTGCTCTCAGGGTGATAAGCAGTCTAACCTCTACAGGCCATGAATAAGGTCACTTTCCGAACTTCTCCACAGTTTCTGTACACTTCCCTTCATAGGACTCTGAAGGTAAGCAACACAAAAAGTATGGTATTGAGGAAATGTCACGTTATCTGCATAGAGAGGGATCTGAAAATAACAATGATGGTAATCTCTGGGTACTGATAGTATAGGTAATTATTTTCAATTTTCTGTACCTTTAAATTTTTCAATAAACATGAAAGTAATAAAAATTCTCAAATGTAAAAATTATGCCCTCTCACTTAGTAATTGCTCTTCTGAAAATTACTAGCAACTCTTTCTCCCTAAAAACACTTAAAGTGCAGACTTACATAAGCAATTGTATTCCCTGTCAATTGCTGAAAACGGGACATGATAAAATATTCAGTAAGAGTCGTAAGTAAAATGGGTCAAGTACAAGGTAGAATACTAACCTACTAAAATGCTGTTATAAAGTTATATACGATAAACAAAATGTGTGGGCACAGACAAGGACTGTGTGCTGTCACGTATAAAAACCAATGCATTAAAAATATACCAAAAGACAACGTGACATGTTAAGAACAATGTATTCCCATTGTGGGGAAACAACATACTTTCAGTGTTATGCTCTCTTTTATTCTTAATATTTGCTGTACTAAACATTCTTTAATAGAAAACAGAGCACTTATAGGCAAGCACAAGTAATTCTCCTAGAATTTTATTTAGACAACCCCCCTAAAAAAGCAAAAACAACCCCCCCAACTAACTATGCAGCTAACAAGAAGGGAAAAGTTGCTTCCTAATGAAATATTTATAAACCACTACTCACGGACATTCATAGAACAGAAAACTAGCAACCACTATTACCCAAAATAGTTTAATAGCCTAAATGGTGTTATTCTTTTCCCATTGTGCTAATTTTACAAAATTAGCCTCTGTAATTCATAAACCAGCTCTGCAAAGAGTTTATGAAGTATTCTGTTAGGAAGCTGGATTCTGCCTCCTCCTTGCCTTTCCTTTTATGCGGAAAATTTACACAGAGATCTAGCACATGAATACTGCTTCAGATGACGTAATTATATTTCTTGGTATTAGGCCATTTGATAGATTCGACCAAAATTAATATCTCTTTTGTATACTATTTTTTTCTTAAAAGGGAAACAGAATTCTCCCAAGCACTACAAAAATATATCTTATTTTTCATGAGCGACATGGAACAGAAGATGGAGACGAGCCAATTAAAAATAAAAGTATTCATAGCTTGAATGTTTAAATTAAGCCCTAAGATTTGTCTGGGGGAGTCAAGATTGTCAGAAAATACAGACACTTGCTGCCAACCCTGATTATCAGAGTTTGATCTGTAGCACCCACTTGGCTGAAGGAGAGAACCAGTTCCTGCAAGATGTCCTTTAACCAACACACTCATGCTCATGCACACATACACACATAATAAAAATGATTCTATTTTTTAAATGGCTCAGCATCACACTTAAAGAAAAGATCTTCAAGTTCTAAAACACATAAACCTACAATTTTAAAATGCAGTAGTTTCCATAAGCAATAAATATAATCATATTTTGCTAATGGTTTTCTTTAAAGTATATTAACTGTTCTCACTGTAACTATATATTAAGCAATCAGAATCTAAAATAATGTAAGAGTCGAAATTTTCACTACTTTATTTGTAGTTTACATGGTGGTTCTATTTATCAAAGATGAAAACAAATGTTACACTTTTAGAAACTGATTCCTTACTCTTACTAAAGAAGTCTTTATGTAATTTCCCTATAAAAATTCACAGAACCACTTTTCAAACTGACATCCACAAAGACTTGTCCATACAGTAACTGCTAGATCCTTTGACCTTTCTGTGCCTTAGTACTGGCAATCGCAAAATTCACAAAACTCGCATACTCTCATTGTAAAACAGAAAAGCTCGAGGGAAGAGGAATCTCTAGGCTAAACTTTTAGCTTTTCACATATTTTCATACACATACGCACTACACTCACACTTTAGGATCTGCAAGCTTGGTCATGATCTGACAGGTGTCTTCAATCACAAATGTAACTGACCTGGCAGTCACCGGCAGTGTTACTCCACAGTGCCCCCTAGCAGACTTCCTAAGAAATACCAGTTTGAAAGGGACACCACCAGAATTGTGACTCTCCGGGGAAAGTGGCAGTTACCGTGAGCACTTAAGCAGCTCGCTTATACCAATTTAACTAAACTCCATCTGACAAATAACAGCTGACCACTAAATATCGCTAATAAGAAAAAATTGTATAAACTGTTGGATTTGGTATCTAACTATACAACAATATAACCAAAACTTTCCCAGACACTCTGTAATGTGCCACTTTTGACAGTCATGGAAAAAAGACTCATAAAGATACCCATTTAAGATGTTTCCTTTTATTTATCATAGAAGCAAAGGTATAACAATTTGACCATAGCTCTTTACAAGCACGAGACAACTTTATTCATGAAAAAAGTACCAGGATCATATTAAGCTATGCAAAAATTCGGTAATGTCAACATACTCATATTATCATCATAAACAATCTAGGTTCATAACAATGGCAAATTTGTGAAAGGAAAATTTTGACCTTGGTACTGATGCCCTAAAGAAGTCAAATTTAGGTGGTGTGTGAGGGATCCGTGAGGCAAAACAAAAAGCGAAGACATGTCAGACATATCCTCCTTATTATGAAAACGGACACGAAGCAAAACTTCTAAGTACAACTTAGAAGAAAACACTCAGGCTTTTAAATGCCCTTCACCTTATGTAAGTCATCCTGGGAGGGAAAAAGTTCTACCTTCGAAGGCTAGAATATTCTTAAGAACGTACTAAGGAAAAAACCCGGGTGAGATGAAATCTGGGGAGAGAAACTGAAAACCGGTGAAACTCCAGTGGCAATCACAAGGCAGAATATCGAGTACGTCAAAACCACTAGGTTGTAGTCTAAAAAAACGTTTTTGTTTCGATCGTTTTTCCCCAAGGTATTTAATTTGCACGTCTTAAAATAGAGACCCCGTGGAGAGCAGCTTGAGGCAATGGAAGGAAGGGGGTGGGCTAGGTAAGAACAGAGACTTGCGGAGAAAATATGTGCGGTGCTTTAGGATGTACCATGGAGGGGGGATGCAGGAGTCACGGAAAGGGAGCAGTTGAGGGCTTTCTGAGTAGTCAAACTGATGTGGCTTAAGGAATGCGTGCTTTGGAGCCAAAACGCACACCTGATAAAGGGACAACCAACCCCAGAAGACTGTGCAGAACCGCGATGACCATTTTTAACCAGTTCTATTGTCTGGAGTATTAGATATATCTCCGGCAAGAGATCAAGCCAGGCAGGCACCCAATCAGAGACCCTGCGGGCCCAAAGCAGAGAAAACGGACAGCGGTCCGTTCGCACCGGTCGGGTCCGCGGCACCCCCTCCTCGCCCAGCAGCGAGGGACTCCTGGTGGGGCCACGCTCCGCGTCCGCCAAGTCTGGGAACTGCCGGTCGGTCCCCTTCTCCCGCCGGCGACGTTGGTCCCCGCGCGGCCCCGGAGCACCGAGACTTCCCCTCCCACCCCACCCCCAGCCGAAAGCCGGGAAGACGCGGAACTTGGGGCTTGGGAGCCGAGGCCACAGACCAGGTCCCCGGGTGGGAGACTCGGAACGGAAGCCTGTGTGGCTTCCCAGGGACAACCCCCCTCCCCCGAGCTGCACCCCGAGGTCCCCGCAGTGCCAGGCCCGCCGTCCCCCTCCCAGAGCGCAACCACGCCACGCTCCCGCCGAACCCCGGTGGTGCCGCACCTCCGTCTTGGTGATCCGGTGCCGCCCCAGCTTCACCACAGCGAAGTTGCCCTTGCCCAGCGTGCCCTCGATGTCGTAGAACCCCACCCGGACCGGCCCGCGCTGCAAGTGCCTCGGGCCATCCGCCATGACCATGCTGGGCCCCCGCTGCAGGACACGGCAACTGGAGCGCGAACGAGCGGGCCGGCGTGAAGCGGCGCGGAGCGGGCAGGAGGGCGGCGGGCGGCGCGGCTAGGCTCTGGGCGACGGCCGCCGTTCTCGCTCCGGCGCTGCTTCCCTCCCGCCCCACAGGGCCCAGCCAGGCGCGCGCCGGCGCTGACGTGCGCCGACGTCAGGGGGCCGGGGCAGGGGGCGGGGGCGGGCCTCCACCGGTCACCATGGCTACGGCAGCAGCGCCGACGTCGGCGGCCGGGAGGGAGAGGCGGCGCGCGGCTCGGGCTGGCATGGTGCTTCCGGCCGCGGCGCCTTCTTCAGCCTACTCCGGCCTCGCGGCGGCCGGGGGCGGGTTCGCCGTCCGCTCCACCCCGTTCCAAACGCCTGCCTCACTGCAGAAGGGCAAGAGCGAGCCCTGGTGGGCCGCGCGGAGGGTGCACCGTGCCGCCCGCGCGTCGCCTGTAGGGACGCCCGGCGTTCCCCGCCCGCCCGCGGCCTTTCCCGCCAAAACTTCGCCTGCAGGACTCTGCTGCGCTAAACTGGGAACCGAGGAGCTCCGAGGCTGAGCAACGCGTTGCTCACAGCCTCGTTCCTTTGTGTTCTTTCTAGCCCCCTTCTTGTTACTATGTACGTCTCTGCACTTTTTGACGTCTGTGAGGATCCCTACTCACAGCAGTCCATCACTCACAAAATAATGTCAGCTCTGAAGAGACCCTAGAAATGACTTAAATCTGGAATTCGAAATTGCCCATGGGCTTCGAAGCCTGGAAGCCCTGAAATGTAGGCACAGTGTTTTACTTATTTGAGCGTGTTCCTGGGGAGAGGTGTCCATATCTTCTGTCATACTTCCTCAAACTATTTGGGAATTTGTAAACACTTAAAAACCGTCCAATTTGCTGGGCG
The DNA here is from genome assembly GCF_014885135.2 of Alexandromys fortis. Classification (NCBI taxonomy): domain Eukaryota; kingdom Metazoa; phylum Chordata; class Mammalia; order Rodentia; family Cricetidae; genus Alexandromys; species Alexandromys fortis. The sequence goes on from NW_026067973.1 coordinate 6,946,395, forward strand.
GTGGTGGCGCACGCCTTTAATCCCAGCACTTGGGAGGCAGAGGCAGGCGAATCTCTGGGAGTTCGAGGCCAACCTGGTCTACAAAGGGAGTTCCAGGACAGGCTCCAAAGCTACAGAGAAACCCTGTCTCGAAAACAAAACAAAACAAAACAAACCGTCCAATTTATTTCCAGATGATGCAGCAGGCTGCTAGAATGAAGCAAGTTGCCACCGTCACACAGGTAATGCTAAAATTCTAATTATCAATCATCACACCAGTCTTCCATATGGTGACCTAAGTAACAGCAACATTTTAATATCTTGAAATATATTACATACATCCAGACGTTGGTTCCCGGGTACCCATTCTCTATTAAAAGGAGCCCAGTTCGTTGGGAGTAATGACGCAGTCCAAGGCAGGCGGGGAAAGTGTACGATGCCCTTGAAAGAACTTACACGAGTAAGCAAGGAGAGTTCTTAAATACAGCAGGAAGAACGTGGCAAAAGAGAATACAGCTGAAGGGACCCACCGTTGCCAGTCTGAGACAAACTGAGCATCAGAAACAAACACTTTGGAAATACATTACAACACGTATTACATTTTATTTATTTTGTTTAGAGGTCAGAGGACAGACTGTGGGAGGTGGTTCTCGATTTCCACTATATATCATGGGGAATTGAACTCAAGTGGTCAGGCTTGCTGCAGGTGCCTTTGTCATCTCTTGGGCTCTACATTGTGTGTGTGTGTGTGTTTTGGGGGGTTGTTTGTTTGCTTGCTTTGAGATAGTGTCTCACTATGTAGCCTTGAAGTCATTTAGGACTTGAAATGTAGAACAGGCTGGCTCATACTTAACAAAGATCTGTCTCCTGAGTGCTGAGATAGAAATTTGGCATATGTGATAAGCCCCGCGAAGTGTCTATTCCCTCTCCTCTCCCCTCCCCTCCCCTCCCCTC
>NW_026067973.1:6947504-6956013 GCF_014885135.2 Alexandromys fortis
CCCTCTCCCCTTCCCTCCCCTCCCCTCCCCCTCTTCTCCTCCCCTGTCTTCCCCTCCCTTCCTCCCTCCCTCCTGCCCTCCCTTCCTTTCTTTTTCCTTCTTTCTTTTTGTTCAGGAAACTGAAACACAGACCCTTACATATGCTAAGCAAATATTGTACCACTGAGCTATGTTCTCGGGCTTAACTTTTAGGTAAATATAAAGACAGGATAAGTGAGAAGAGGATGAATGTAGAAATTATGAAATCACCATTTTATGACTGTTAGTAGTAATTGGTTCAGAGAAGAATTATCAATAGACATTAAAGTCATTGGGTGAAATTCGGCTAAAGAATAGGGTATTTAAAGTCTCAGAGTTTCTTTGGATTTTTAAAAATCATTAGAAAGGATTAAGAAAGGTACCTTTACAGTGGAGAAATCTGACAGACACTCTCCTGAGAAAATGACCCAAGTTCCCAATTGGAATTAAGTGACACAAAGAGCCCCCCCCCCCAGGTGAGGTACCCAGGACACATCTCTTAGGTGATACCTCTGCAAAAATGTGTATTCTGAATCTGTCACAAAGAAACAAGTCAGAAAAACATAAACTGAGGAAATGACCCCTAACCTGTACATTTAAAGATGCCATTGTAATGAAACGAAGGCTGAGGAAGGGTTCTAGATTTAAGTCTTCGGAGAGGTACCACTGAGGCAGCTTGAGGTCCTAGGAAAGCAAGTTACCAAGGATTCTGTCAGGGCAGTTGTTGAAAACTGAATTGGGTTGTATATTAAAGTATTGTTTCAATATTGATTTTTAAACAAAGATTTATTTTCCTTTTAGTTATATGTATGTATGTGGGGGGGTTATTTATATGCATGTGTGAGTGCAGATGCCCACGGGGTTCAGAAAAGGGCATTAGATCCGCTATAGCCGGAGTTACAGGTGCTGTTGGGACACCTGATTGTGGGTACTGGGCACTGAACTCAGGGCCTGTGCAAGAACAGTACTCTGTTTTAAGTACTGAGCCATTTCTCTCGACCTCAATGCTAAGTTTCTTGACTCTAATCATTATACTGTGTTATGAAAGAAAGTATCCTCATTAAGAAATACACACTGAAGTATTTATGGATAAAAGTTTGTGATGTATGCTGTCGACAGACTTTTCTGTCCTGCCAACAGCTCCCAAATAACCACACAGAGACTTATTACTAATTATAAATTCTCAGCTGATAGCTTAGGCTTGTTACTGTTTGGTTTAATCTTAATAAAAGCCTCTCCACCGACACGAGAAACTCCAATCAAACCAGATTAGACCAAATTAAAATGCCTGTGTTTAATCAATGCATCACTCTCAGGGGACCGAGACAGCATGGCGGGGAGAAAAACCCACGCAAACCCAAACAATGTGTTCTTTTTCCAGCGTGAGCCTAAATAGCCTGTGGGAGTAGTCCTGACCCTCCCCAGGGGAGGGGTCAGTGCTTGGCCGGCTGGGAGATACTCCCAGGGTACTCCACTCCTCCAGACTTCTTGGATATAGGGGTGTTAGAGGGCTTGGGTGACACCTCCAACTTAATATTACATTCCAGACTCTTTGGATATAGGGGTGTGACAAGGAGCTGAGGTGATATTTATGACCAACACTAACTAGCTCTTACAACTTAAATTGATGCATATTTACTAATTTAGTGGGGCTACTTGGCTCATGGCTGTGACCTCATCTTCTACACATCTGCACATCCTCTGTGTTTGACTGGCACCCCCTTCTTCTTCCCAGCGTTCTCTCAGTCTGACTTTCCCACCTGACCTCTTCCTGCCTAGCTATTGGCCAGTTGGATCTTTAATAAACCAACTGGAGCAATACATCTTCGCAGTGTACAAAAGAATTATTCTAAAGCAGTAGGCCGCTTATTCTCAAATAGTTAAGCAAAGATAGAGAATGACAAAGGTGTCAAATGTTAAACTTAATCCAGGCAAAGGGTAGTTAATTGTTGTTCTTACAACTTTTCTGTTGCTTTAATTTTAATGAAAATTAGTATATGTGTATTTATATATGTAAGCATTGCAGCTTGGATAGAAAAGCATCCTGGCACTCAGGAGCCAAGGAATACCACAAAGTCTCTATAAGCATAGCAGCTCACAGCCCTGCTCCAGGGAAAGGTTCCCCCAATGTCACAGCTCTGCCCCGGAAGGGGAGGGCTTCCTGAGTGAAGTTGTTACAGCTCTGCTCAGGTCAGGTGAAGTGTTACTGTCCTGCTCTGCTTAATGGAAAGTGTTACAGCTCTGCTGAGGTCCCCTGGAGACAACTCTTCTCACTAGAGGAAGTGTTACAGCTCTGCTCTCTGCTCCAGCGAAAGTTGTTGCAACCGAGCTTCACTCAGGTGAAAATGTCATGCACAACAAACCTCACTCAAGAGATTTATTGGGAAGGAAGAATCCAGGAGGGTGACTGTCTCTCGGGTCAGGTGCCAGCGTATGGAACAGGGTACAGAGCTTATATAGGATTCCTTGGGAGGTGGAGATTTCTAGGGTAGCTTGTGATTGGTGGAGTTTTGTGCTCAGAGACCTCAGGAATTAGCAGGATTTCAATCCCTGTTCCCAAGTAAGGGTCAGGGTGTTTTTTTCTTGGCCCTTTTCACTCTACAATATACACATTTTAAATTTATTTGTGTGTGTGTGTGTGTGTGTGTGCGTGTGTGTGTATGTGTGGTGCCACAAGGAGGTGTGTAGAAGTAGCATTTTTACCCACGGAGCTTTCTTCCAGCCTTAATATAATATTTTCTCCCTCCCTCTCCCTCTCCCTCTCCCTCTCCCTCTCTCTCTCTCATGTGTGCGTGTGTGTTTGTCTGTCTGTCTGTTACTGGGAATTGAACCCAGGGCTTCAAGCATACTGGAAAAATTATTCTATTACTCACCTACATCACCAGCTCCGATCACACTTTTATTTTTAGTGCAGGGTTTTCTAGCTGTTGAACCATCCACTGGTCTTGGTGCTTGTACCTTTAATTCCCCCACATAATTCTGTACTTTGTTGTGAGGTATATCTTTTGAACCTTAGGGGACAAGTGGGAGAATTCCAAAAGGTTGATACAGTCTTACAGATCAATGATAATGGTACTTCAGGTGCCTCTAACTAGGCCAGGAGCCCACATACGTATCTCAGTTCTGGAGGTGGGTTCCTTTGGGAATCAATAAAAAAAAACCCCACTTGCTTCAGAACCAGAAAGTACACACAAACTCATTAAAATCAACAACTTCCTCTTAAAAGGCCACCTTTTAAACAGAAATTGACTCATTTCTGATTATTTGAATCAGATAATTACGCCAACCACCTACTTGCAGTCTGGGGATAAGATCTGGTTTGAGACCAGAAGGAAAAGAAAGGACTAAGAGAAGGTACCAAAAGAGTTCAGTGTCAGTGTGCCCATGTCTACAGGTTACAGACAGAGAGGTCAGAGGTAGGAAGAAGTGTACCCAACACCAATTTGGCCTATATAGAAATGCAATGGGTGTGTCATTGAAAATGACTAGTAGGTTGTAACCATCACTCAGCAGGGCTCTGTGTAGCCTAGTTTAAGTTTTTTAAACTTTAGACTGATGATTCAGCTTCAGTTCTCTGTTCCAAAAATGTGCTTCCTGTGAACTGTTAGCTATATATATTAGCAACTAATTCCTTTTAATTACATTGAATATTTATTCGTGTATGTGTGCCTGTGTGGGGGAGAGCATGTTGTAGCATGCATGTGGAGGACAACCTGGGGGAGTTGCTTTTCTCCTTCCATCGTGTTGACTGACCTGACATCATCAGGCTTGGCAGCAGGTGCCTTTACCCATAGAACCATCTCTCCTGCTTCAACGTTAGCAGTCATTAATTTCATCTAACTCCTGCTTTCTCCTCTTTATATGCACCCATCTTCAAAGGGTAAAGGTTGAGGGGAAACAAACAAACAAAAAAAACTTCTGGCAGTCAACTTTTCAGCTCTACTTTTAGTATAAGTGAGTAGAACAATTGAATTACCAGATTTTTAATTATATGACATTAGAAATGCGGCATTCCTGGATGATGCTGTGAGTCCACTATATTTATTATTAAGTTGAGTAAAATAAGTTAGCACTTCCAAAGGTGTAAGGATGTGAGTACACAGAGAAAGAGGTGATGAAAGTATAGACTAGCTTATTTCACTTAGCACAGTATCTTCTGGGTTCTTCTGTGCTGCACACAGCAGGATTTCCTTCACTTTCAAGGTGGAGGTAATATTATTGTATGCATTACATTCTTTCTCATTCATCTGTTTTTGTAAGAAATATTTTTTATACTTTTATGGGGATGGTAGTGTATGCCAAGGCTCTCGTGTGGAGGTCAGGATGTGTGGAAGTGAGAGGACAACTTGTGGAACTTAGTTCTCCCGCCATGTGGGTCCCAGAGGTGAAACTCAGGTCACTAGACTTGGGACAAGCTCCTTTACCTGGTGAGTCACCTCACTGTCCCTCTTTTTATCTGGTGGTAGATAATTGGGTTGGTTCTGTATCTTGGTTATTGTGGATTCTGCCTCAGTGAACATGGGAGTGCAGATATTTGAGATCTTGATTTCAGTTCTTTAGATAAATGCCCAGGAATGGCCCCATTTTATGTTTTTGAACACTCATACTTTTTTCCATAACAGCTACATTATTGATAGTCTCAACATCAGTGCTGATCATCAGGATTAAAAATCTGTACATCTTTTTTTCCTCCTTAGTGTCTAACAGCCACCTGAACAGGTATGAAGTGGTGTCTTATTGAGGTTTTGATTTGCTTTTTCCAGTGATTAGTAAAGTTGAGCACCTTTTCAGATAATGATGCCTATTTATATTCTATCTTTCGTGCGATATCATTTTGCACCCTTTGCCCATTAATACTTTTACTGCATTTTATTTTACTCAGAGCGTGTGTGTGTGTGTGTGTGTGTGTGTGTGTTCTCTCTTTTGTTACAATATGGGTCTTGGGAATAAATTCAGGTCAGCAGCCTTGGCTAGCTACCCTTTGAGACATCTCACCACCTCATTTTCCTATATTTAGATCAGCGTATTTGGTTTGTCTTGCAATGGGATTGTAGGAATTTCTTATATATTTTGATCTATCACCTCTTACCAGATACATAGGGTACAAATTTTTCTCCCATTCTATACCTTGCTTTTTCATTCTCTTATTTCCTTTACTTTTAGTTTCATGTAGTACTACTTGACAATTTTTGCTCTGATTGTTGCTTTTTGCTGTCATATGCAAGAAATCATTGCTGAGACTGGCATCAAGAATATTTCACCTATGTTTCCCTCTTGGGGCTTTATGCTTTCAGGGTTTATATTTATCTTTAGTTCACACTGAGTTGATTTTTGTGTATAGCATAAGATAAAGATCCAGTTTCAGTCTTTTGTCTGTGGTAACTAGAGGTTTCTTTACCACCTGCCAGTTCCTGAATAACCACTCTGAGGTTTAATATTAATTATAAACTATTTGGCCTACTAGTTCAGGCTTATTATTAACTGTCTCTTACAACTTAAATTAACCCATTTATATTATTCTATATTTTACCATGAAGCTCATGGTTTGTTACCTCACATCTTGCTTCTCCGGCATGCTGGCGTATCCCTAGACTCTGCCTTCCTTATCCCTATATTCACTTTGGCTTCCCTGCCTAGCTATCTATATTCTGCCCTGCCATAGGCCAAATCAGCTTCTTTATTAACCAGTGATAATAAACATATTCATAGACTACAGAGGGGCATCGCACATCAGTCTGTTGCTACCTAGCTCTCCTAATACCATTTGTGGAAAAGATTAGCCTTTGTGTTTATTGGGCACTTTATTGAACATTATTTGACCACACATTTGTGGTTTTATTTTAGGTGCTCTATTTTGTTCCATTGACCTCTATTTGCTTTTATGACAGTATTAGTACTGTCTTAATAGTTTTAAAAATCAAAAAATTTGAGACCTCCAATGTTGAAATAAGAAGCGGCGGGGCTGCGTCCCCAACACCCCGGCCGCTTGGCTAGCTCATGCCCGAAATAACAACACACAAACTGTATTCATTTAAGAACTGCTTGGCCCATGAGCTCTAGCCCTTACAGGATAATTCTCGCACCTGGACTAGCCCATTTCTAATAATGTGTGTAAGCACCCCAAGGTGTGCTTACCGGGAAGATTCTAGCCTCTGTCCATCCTGGGAGAGTTGAGCATGGCGTCTCTGCTCCAGCAGAGCTGTCCGGTCTCTCCGGGAGCAGAGCAGTGATGTGGGAGTGATTTCTTATTAATAAAGAAACTGCCTCGGCCCTCATAGGACAGAAAATTAGGTAGGCGGAGTAGACAGAAGAGAATTCTGGGAAAAAGAAGCTGAGTAAGAGTCGCCATGATGCTCGCACTCCAGACAGACGCAGGTTAAGATCCTCTCTGGTAAGCCAGCTCATGGACTACACAGAATATTAGAAATGGGTTAGAACAATATGTAAGAGCTAGCCAATAAGAAACTGGACCTAGCTGGGCCAGGCAGTGTCTGAAAGAATACAGTTTCCGTGTAATTATTTCGGGCATAAGCTAGCCATGCGGGCGGCCGGGTGCCGGGGACGCAGCCCTGCCGCTCCTATTTCGACAGAGCAGAGTCTGACCTCACTTCCTCTTCAGCCCAGCATCCTATCCTGTTTATTCCGCCCACCTATCTTATAACCTATCAGGGCCAGCAGTTTCTTTATTACTCAGCCAATGAAATCAACAGATTGATATATGACACTCCCACATCACTCCAACTTTCTTCTTGTTTCTCAATATTGTTTTGGTGACCCAGGGTCTTTGTGATTCTATGCAAATGCATATCCTTCCCAAGTACTCATAGTTCATTCCCCAAGTAGTTCACACCTCAAGTAATAAAACAAATCTTAAACTGGGCGGTGGTGGCGCACACCTTTAATCCCAGCACTCAGGAGGCAGAGGCAGGCGGATCTCTGTGAGTTCGAGGCCAGCCTGGTCTACAAGAGCTAGTTCCAGGACAGGAACCAAAAAGCTACGGAGAAACCCTGTCTCGAAAAAAATCCAAAAAAAAAAAAAAAAACCCAAAAAATCTTACAACATTTAAGAAGTTTGAAGCATGCAAATTATATCTTCTAGGCACAGTGAAATTAAACTAGAAATCGGTAACAAAAGGAAATTATAGAATTTATAAATATCTGGAAATTAACACATTTCTGAGAAAACAGTGGATCAAAAAAGTTGAGATTAGAAAATATCTTTTTAAATGATTTATTTTTTTATGTGTATGGGTGTTTGCCTCATGTATATGTGTTGTACATGGATATCTAGTATGTGAAGAAGCCAGAGGAGGTCATTAGATCTCCCTGGAACTGGAGTTACAGAAAGTTGTGAGCTACCATATAGGTACCAGGAGGCAAACCCTGGTTCTCTGCAAGAGCAGTCAGTATTTTTAATTTCTGAGCGATCTCTCCAGCCCCAAGAATAGAAAATATCTTAATAAAAAGATATAAGGCAGTTGGAGGTTTGAAAGCATCCGAGACAAGAGAAGATGAAGCACAACCTACTAGAACTTATGGGAAGCAGCGCAGTAGTACTCAGAGGGGAGTCTTTGGTTCTTTTAAAGGATGAGTAGCCATGCTGTAGTTTTCATTATTCCAAAGTTTGATTTTAGCTATGATGGTTCTTCTCTAAATGGAAATATTTGTAGCCTTTTATTATTTTATCTTGTGCGCTCCAGACTTCAGATTATTAATGTCCCTCTTGGAATATTGTTCTCAAAAGTCAACACAGGTGCCCAGGCCTATAATCGCAGTATCCAAGAAGCAAAGGCAGGAGGATCTTTAATCTGAAGCCACCTGAGCTACATAGCAAGGCCCTATCTAAAACAAACAACAACAAACAAAAAAACAAACCAAACAAACAGACAAAATTCTTTTAAAGTCCACAAGAGAATCCAGAAATATCTAGCATTGCAGAATACTGGCCACTGACTGGTCCTTCCTTTGCTCCTGGTACTCATTTGAATTCAGCTAATGATTATGTTTTTACTTTTCCCCCCTTTCTTTTATATGTGTATGTATTTGAGGGTTTAAAAGTGTGTGTCAGGAGGTACATGTATATGTGTATATGCGTGTGGAGGCCAGAGATCAACCGGTGTCATTTCTCAGGAGCCTTCTACTTAGTGGTTTGCGACAAGGTCTCTCACTGGGATCTTGGGCTTGCTGATTATGTCAGGCTGGCTGGCCAGTGAGCCTCAAGGATTCTGCCTGTCTCTCATCCCTACCCTACCTGACTTTTACAGGGTGCTGGGGATCAAAGTTGGATCCTCACACTTGCAAGGAAAGCACTTTGCTCACTTAGCTATCTCCCTAGCCCATTAGTTTTCTTTTTAGCCACAACATCCTATAGTTAAATTAAAGACCCTAGGTTTTTAAAAATAACAATTTTTATCTTGGGTCATTTGTAAATTTTATGCAATCAATTTTAAAGTGAAAATTCTGAGTTAAAAATATCTTATTGATTTTGTTC
>NW_026067973.1:6956863-7027742 GCF_014885135.2 Alexandromys fortis
ATACATTTGTCCCTTAGTTCTTTTATATTGGGATACTATGAAAGACCATTAAATAGCTTAGAAAAATCAATAGATGTGTCTGAAGCAAAATTAATTGTGCTGGGAACCAAATGTATTGACCATTTGTAAGCTTGAGATACAGTGTTCTGGAAGTCAGGAGCAAAATCCAGGATGAAATATAGAGGTTAAAAGGTAGTTGAAGTCAAGGCTGTGGATATCATAGCTAATGAGGGTCTCAAGGCAGAAATCCTATAGTATTTGTTTAGCATTCATGGGTGAGCAAATCAAAGAAATTGTTGTTTTCTACCAGAGAAGAAATAAAAGGATGGGTAGAGAGAGAAGCACCTTGAAGACTAGAAGAGAAAGAGCTTAAAGGGGGAGGGGTGCAAGAAGGAAGTCTTTCTCTCTCTCTCTCTCTCCTTTGAAGCAAGACAAAAATAGAAAGGAATTCATTTGACTTAGTTATAAAGAGATAATTGATGATCATTGTAAAAGGTTTCAGAATTGTGGAGACAGAAACCAAACTGCAAGTTGGGTGAAAAGTAGTGTAGAAAAAATGATTGTAAATGGATGTAAAACTTTTTGTAGAGCTGGGGTGTGGCTCCGTGGTAATATGCCTAACATGTATGAAGCCCTGGTTTCCCTGGCCCCAGAACCACAAATAATATATAACAACGGTGAAACACTGTTCATCCTTAAAAAATGGAAGTTAAGAAAAGGATGTAGAGTGAAACAAGAAATTTGCTCTTTATCATTTGTCTTTCTTCTTAACTGGGAGACAGTTTAATATCTTTGGAATGAGCCAGTAGAGAGGAGGGTTGAAAGAGAAGTGACTGGAGATAACCTGGAGAAGGCAGGGTGTGCACAACACAAGACACAAGACACTAGACAAGAGGGGTGAGGATTCACCTTTGATTCAAGTGGGGAAGAGAACTGAGGACAGTTTTGGTTGCCACAGGTAAGTGGGTAGTTTCCAGTGCAGAAGTTCAATCTTGGCATTTATTTTCTCTGTGAAACAGGAAGTGAATTATCTGCAGAGTGCCATGGTTGGAGGAATTCAGGAAGCTTTAGATGAGTTGTCAGACTTGAAAATTGCTGTGATAGCAGGACAGGAAATTGTTTAGGACCCATAGAAAACTTTCAGGGCCATAAGAAGGTCCAAGAAAATCTAGTGGAATCAAGGGAGCACTGAATTAGTAGGGTCAGTTCATATGGTCATGGATGTTTCCCAGCAGTTTTGATAGCTTAGATGTCTGACTGAAACAGTGTTGGAGTTTGCTAGGTATGTGCTTTAGAACGTCAAAGGAGCAACGGAACTGAAAACATTATCCTGTGGCTGTATAAAGACTGGTGTGAAGGGAGGCTAGAGGAATGGCTCAGTGGTTAAAAACCCTTGTCCTTTCAGAAGGCTAGTGTTCCACTGCAAGCAGCCACGTTAGGCTGCCTGTGACTCCAGCTATAGGGAATCCAACACCCTCATTTAGCCTCTGTGGGTGCCCCCCACATACATATACAACATACATAGATACATAAATAATAAAATATTTTGAAATAATGATATGAAAATAAATAAATTAGATGTGGGTGGTGAAAAATTTTGAGAAGGAGTCATGTTCTATGTTGGCATATTTGACTTAGAAATTGCTCTGTGTATTGGCAACACCCTGGGAATGCCATCAACAATGAGTGCCTGGAGGAGAAAGTTGCCTCATTCTCCACAATTTTCCATTACTAATGCCTGAATTAGTAATTACCAAAAGCCTGAAGAAGGTTCTCAACATATATGTGTTCAAACACTGAGTAAATAATGCTTCCCTTTCTGCCTCCTGGTGTATTTTCCAGTTTTTTCTCTCTTACACATTTCATCCATTAATTATAATTAAGACAAATTCTCTGAAAAAAAAGTACTACACAGTACAATATTGCATAATAGAGATTCCTGGTTTACTTTGAGGTCAAGGAATTTTCCTCAGAAAATGACAGTTAAATGAAATTTGTAAAATCTGTAGGAGCTAGCTAGGAGATAATATGTGTGGAAAGACTTACTGACTACACACATTTTTTGTGTACCTTTTTGTCTTGTTTTGGTGTTTGGGATTGAACCCAGGAGGACCGTGTTCATGCTGAACTCCTTATCTGCCTTGAGCTAACTCAGTCATCTTTAAGTATCTTGGGACAGGAAAAAGCTGAGACTGTTAATGATGAGTGATTAAGAAGCATGGGGCTGAAGAGCCAGCCGAACCAGCTTTCATGAGGTCTAGGACGTACTAAATCATGAAGGGCATTGTGTCTAAGGATTGTAATGGGAAAAGTTGACATAATTGCTGTTAGCGGGTATGCTTTTGTAGGAGCTACAGCGTTTTTATAGGCATATGATTCTACACAGTGAGATTTGAAAGCTGGAAGATTATACTTGCTTAAATATCTCCTTCGTCATTCCACTACTTCCTGTCCACGATCCTTATTCCTTTGAATTAAACAAAAGAAGGGAAGAACCTAAAAACTATTATAAAGTTGGTTACCTGGAAATGGCTCTAAGTTTCTTTCCTTTCTGCAATTCACTTTTCCCAGTGGAATGGCCACAGCAAACTGCCTTGGGTTAGGTAATTAACAAATAGAAATTTAATCCAGGCATGTTGGTATATTTTTTTGTAATCCTATAACTCTGGGAACTGAGAGGCAAGTGTTGGAACCATTTGGAGTCCTGGCCTCCAGCTGCTCTTCCCTGCTAGAAATCTTTACTTTCCTTCTGATTTGAGTTACTAAAGGCTGTGTAAAAGTTATTTACAAGTTTTGCTTCCCGAGCACGTGTTGCCTTGGTCTTGAGGATCAGAGGATAAGGTTTTCATCTGTTGGCCCACCTGACTGTGTTGGGTATATAAGCCTCCGTGGTGCTATTGAATAAAGTGCTTCTTACCAGTGACTAGAGGTCTGTGTCCCTGTCCCTCTGTCTCTCTGTGTGTGTTTGTGTGTTTCAACCTCCAGCCCCTTGCCTGAAGCTCGCGAACTGTATGGTAGTGCATAGAGCACAGACAAGCGTTGTGTGCTGCAGGCAAGCACATCATTAATTCAAGACTAGCTTGGGACCTATAGCAAACATATCTAAAAAAGGGGAGGTGGGAAGACTTTTAGTTTTAGAGGCTTATAAATCTAAGATCCTGTTGACGCATATCTGGTGTCTAGTGAAGACTCACGCTCTGTTTTATCAAGTCCTCTGGCTGTAAATTGGGGAAGGAAGAGAGTGCTTTTCTAGTATGCATGAAGCTGTAGGTTCAACCTCCAGTGTTAAAACTATCTTAGTTACTTTTCTATTCTTGTGATAAGACACCCTGACCAAAGCAACTTTTAAGAGTTTACTGGAAGCTTACAGTTCCAGTGGGTTGGAGGGTTGGAGTACAAAGCATGGCAGCAGGCAGGAATGGTGTTAAAGCAGTAGCTGAGAGCTTACTATTTTTTTATAGCAGGGTGTCTCCATAACTCTAGCTGTCCTGGAACTCTCTATAGAGCAGGCTGGACTTGGATTTACAGAGATTCATCTGTCTCTGCCTCTCAATTGCTGGGATTAAAGGTTTGCACCACTATGCCTGGGGAGAGCTTGTATCTTGATCAAGAAGTATGAAGCAGAGGGAGCTAACTGGGAATGGTATGGGCTTTTTAAAGCCTCAAAGCCCATCCCCAGTGTCACACTTCCTCCAGCAAGGCCACACCTTCCTATCCTTCTCAAACAGTTTCATCAAGTAGGGGCCAAACACTCACATATATGATCCTTTATGGTGGCCATTCTCATTTGAACCATCACAGAACCCAAACAAATCAACCAGACAAAAACCAATACCTGACTAGTATTGCTAAAATAATTAATACTAATAATTATTCACAGCATTAGGGAGGCAGAACTAGGTGTATCTTTCTGAATTTGAGGCCAATATAGTCTACATAAGAAATTCCAGGTCTGGCAGGGCTACATAATGAGACTGTTTCAAAACAAAACCTCCCAAATACCATAACCAACTTGAAAAATATTAATAACTCTGAACAATCTGAAAATATTAATCTTTAGAAGTTTAAAATAGCAAACACCTTAAAAGAGGTATAAGAAAGTACAAGCTGGGGAAGGATGTTTATAACCCAGTTCACCAACAAAGAATTAATAGCAAGACTATGTGCGTTTTTTCAAATCAAAAAGCACCATATGATATAAAATGATAAAATATTAATAGAAATTTAACAGAAAACTTATGACTTATAAAAATATGACTCTAGGGATATAACTGAATAGAGTGTTTGCCAAGTGTTCTTGAAGTCCTAGATTCAATTCCTTGCATGCCATAGTAATGCTAGCCTGTAATCCCAGCACTTAGAAAGTCAAGGCATACGAACCAATCATTCAACATCATTCTCTGCTATATATCAAGTTGAGGCCAGCCTGGGACACATGAAAGCTTACCTTAAATACATATATACATACATATATACTGCTCTAATGAGATGATAAGCTGCATTATTGATTGGGAAGTGAAATTAAATCACAAGATAGGACTTTCTAGCAAGTCAATTGGCAAAGGTTAAGAAAGGTGTTGGAGAGAATTTGAATTCGCAGCATGTCCTGTGCAGTGTTCTTAAGAGTGTTTATAGATAACCCACTTCAGAAAGGTTGGCATTGTCTATTGTCAGCTGTTTCTATATCCCATAACTCACATATGATGTGGTTGCTGGAAACCAAACTACAGTTTTCTAAAAGAGTAGGAATGCCCTTAACTGCTGAGCCATCTCTCCAGGCTCCATGACCTACTTTTTAAGAATAAATATTAAAAACAAATGCAATTAGACAATATAATGTTTTAAAATGTAAATACATGATAAGTCTATAGCTTCAAAAGCAATGGAATAATAAATGTGAGAAGAAAGGAAAGGTAGAGGAATGATTAGAGGGAAGTTTTGAGGTAAATGTAAATGATTTTTTATGTTCAATTTTTTCATATTGGTTGGTTATTTTTTATTGGGTACTTATTTTAATAATAGTGAGGAGATACATAATTTAGTGCATAAGCATGGATATTTATCTGCATAAATATGTGAGTAAAATAGACCATGATTGAGCCTGTGAATATATCTGTTACAAACCAATGATATTCAAATTCTGTGCCTGTGAGCATAACTATTTTATTTTTACTGTCAGCTGTCATTGATCTACCCAGTAATCCTCTTATGGCTTAATACTGTAATCCACCTTTTACATGAATCAAAGCTTAGTGAACTAATATAATTTGTTTAAGGAAATGAAGCAAGCATATGGTAGAATCCAGAATTTCAATTACATCTGTTTAAGTCTAGGGTCTGCTTCTAACAACTGGATCAGGCATCTAGTCACTGAGCACATTTTACTCACTAAAATAACCACCAGGAACAGTTGTTTATTAATGAATAATATCTTTAGGTATGTGAAAGTAAAGGTTTATCTAACATAGAAACATTTTTGCTATACAAAGTATTTTGTACTGTGTTGAGGAATTTACATATTTGTGGCACAGTGGAAAATCTGTATTAAAAGTCACGTCTTAACAAAGAGTAATAAGATCTAGTTGTAAGAGAGCTCAAGTAAGAAATGCCCTGTACTGTTAGATGGAGGTGATTTGTTATCAAGTCTGCATAGTGTGCCTCTTTTCTGTGTCCCCACAAAAACAGAGACAGAGAATGTTCCCAAGCTTATTGTGGCTATAGGTTTGTTATATACCTAATTTTTTTCTTGTGTAGGAACCTCATCCAAGGACCCTTGGTTCTAGTTTCTTCTTTAAAGAACACTAAATATGAAGCCCATACCCCTCTGCTAGCCATCCTTATCTAGTTCTCTGAGAGAGAGAAACCTGTAGTGTGTGTAAAATAATTGTCACCAAGAATCTGGCTTGAAAATGATACTATATAGTTGAACTTGCACACATCTTTTGGGAACTAACAGTAGTAATATGGAAATCAGCTTCAAAGGCAGCCATGGCTTCATAGGAAAAATATCTATTTCCTTCAACTTACCATCGTATTAAATGCATTTGGTACTCTGACAGATTACTGGCCATTTCCCTGTACTTCCCCCACCAAAGATTGTTTTCTCCTCTTCTTCCTGTGTTTACAAGTCAAATCTATTCGTCAGAGTCAAATGAGGATCTCTGAGGACAGAAATCACATTTGATTTTCTGTTAGCTCAGACTCTAACTCCCAAATAGTGCATACACATGATAAATAACAATTATGCTACTTAGCTACCCTTCTCAAATTACTGCATCAGAGCAACAAACATCCTCACTCAGTAGCCCAAGGAAATCCAAATCACAAGGACCTTGCACCAGAAGACCAAATACAGTAATTTTATTCTTGTGCCCATAATCATTGTATGACTAGGAATGTAGCAGGAAGTATTGATTCCAAGATGTCCAAGTTCAACAATTAGGTTCAGAAAACATCAATTAAAACTATTTTCCTTTCCCTCCACCCCTAAATTTCCAATTGTTAAATGCTGAAGAGGGAGGGATACATAATGTTTTAAATTCTTTTCAACTCTTGCTGTACCTGACCCAAAGTCCTGAAAATTCTGTGCAGCAGTTCTGAGCATCAAGAAGCTAGACAAGGAGGCAGCTTTGTGGATGGGTCAGGAGTCTTGGATTATCAACTTGTCTCTATCACTTATAGTTAGGTAATAACTGTTAAGTTGCTCAATTTAGTTTGTACCTCAGTTTCCTTATTTGTGAAAAGATAATAATTATCACTACCTTCTTTACTAGCGCAGTAGGTAAACATATGATGTAAATTCATTGGTCCTCCGTCCTCTCAGAGCACAACTCTCCTTAGTGGTGAGAGGTTGGGATATCACACTTAGTCATTCTATTCCACTGAGCATCCACTGACTACAGGCATCTGACAGCTCAGGTAAGGCCTAGTGGGCTTTGGAGAGCCTCACACATCACACACAACATGCACACATGCCCCCAAACTCCTCTCCAGACACACATACGGCTAAGGGATACATGAGCTCCCATCTCGTTTAGGCATTCAGTATCAGCACAGCATGGCCATAAAACTTAAGTATCCATTCTGTAACACTGTTTAGGCCTCAGGAGAATATTTTTCCACATTTCTTTTTTTTCATGTCCTCAACTCAGCAAGTGGCTACATCTGTGTGCTATAAAGGTTTGCGGATTGTACCATTTCCAGAGATAAGTCCCACACTACTTTGATGTGTAGAGAGCATTTGAATGATAAAAGTGCTTAGACAGATGGATAAACAAATTAACCAATTTTTCAAATTGTTTCTTTCAATAAAAATGAATAGATTTTTCCCTCACTATCATTTTTCAGTAAAAATAGGTATACTTAATACATCTTTGCTTTTGTTTTTTGTACATGGTGATTAAAAAATAATTTGTAAAGTTAAATAATTCATATTTTTTATTACTCACTCATATTTGGTTTCTAGCCATAAATAAAGGACATTGAGCCTATAATTCGTGAGCCTAGAGGAGCTAAATAAGAATGAGAACCCAAAGAAAAATATATAGGCATCCTCCTGAATATTAACCTTCATCAGGCGATGAAAGGAGACAGAGACAGAGACCCACATTGGAGCACCGGACTGAAATTTCAAGGTCCAAATCAGGAGCAGAAGGAGAGAGAGCACGAGCAAGGAACTCAGGACCGTGAGGGGTGCACCCACACACTGAGACAATGGGGATGTTCTATCGGGAACTCACCAAGGCCAGCTGGCCTGGATCTGAAAAAGCCTGGGATAAAACCGGTCTTGCTGAACATAGCGGACAATGAGGACTACTGAGACCTAAGAACAATGGCAATGGGTTTTTGATCCCACTGCACATACTGGCTTTGTGGGAGCCTAGGCAGTTTGGATGCTCACCTTACTAGACCTGAATGGAGGTGGGTGGTCCTTGGACTTCCCACAGGGCAGGGAACCCTGATTGCTCTTTGGGCTGACGAGGGAGGGGGACTTGATTGGGGGAGGGGGGAATGGGAGGCGGCGGCGGGGAAGAGACAGAAATCTTTAATAAATAAATAAATTAAAAAAATATTTTTATGTGTATATTTGGGTTTGTCTTCATGGTGGAGGTGCTGGCAGGAGCCATGATTACTGCCAGAACTCTATGAAGTTTCAAGGTTTCTGCCACCACCAAGAGGCATGCTGTTGGCTATTCATAAACACCATTTAAGTGTTTGCTGATGGGTCCTCTTAAACCAGCTGCAAGGTTTTTGCAGCTAAAGCTGAGTCAGGAAACCTCTCTTAAATGAGACATGGTTGACTCTAGCAAACAGAGTCCACCCGAGAAAATGCTGCTACCAAGAAGCTGTGCTTAACTCTGCTCTTTTGTGTCTAGAATTACTTTCCAAACTCTTTAAGGTTTTAAGTGGATTTAGCTGTCCACATTGGCATCATTTGTGTCCTGCCCAGTCTCACAGCCGTTCAGTCCCAAAGAAACACACAGAGGTCTACATTAATCATAAACTGGTTGGCCTATTAGCTCAGGCTTCTTATTAACTCTTATAACTTACATTTAGTTTAATTTATACTTTTGATGAAAATATAAAATTTTATATAATTTGACTGCACCTGCACTTTACTAGTTTATATCATTACTATTTATAAAACACAGATTATATAAAACTCTTGATTACTGGTTTTGCTAAAATAAAAGCAAGGATGTTAAATGTTCTATACATGTTGAATGAGCAGTATGTTTTCTCTTTAATAATATGATTCTACTCCAGAGCAATAGAAATATATTGGGGAAGTGATTTTTCTCTAGTAGGAATATGAAAGATAATGATTAGCAGGAGGGAAAGATTTCTCAAAATGTTCATCAAACATCAAACTGCATCCCTTTTAAGCTTGGATTTCCTTAAGAAAATCAGGCTGTGAAACTTGAACAAATATTTAAAACATATTTGGAAAAATATATTTCTTAAGAATTTTACTTTTGGGTCCAGGCAGTAGTGGTGCATAACTTTAATTCTGGCACTCAGGAAGCAGAGGCAGGTGGATCTCTGAGTTTGAATCCAGCCTGGTCAGTGGAGTAAGTTCCAGGACAGCCAGAGTTACACATAGAAACCCTATGTAGCTGGGCAGTGGTGGTGCACACTTTAATCCCAGCACTTGGGAGGCAGAGGCAGATGGATCTCTGTGAGTTTGAGGCCAGCCTGGCCTATAAGAGATAGTTTCAGGACAGGAACCAAAGCTACACAGAGAAACACTGTCTTTGAAAAACAAACAAAAAAATTGCTTTTGGTTACTTCCTCAGGTCTGTGTGTACATACATACATGAACATGTCTTATCTCTCTCCGTACCCGTGTGTGTGTGTGTGTGTGTGTGTGTGTGTGTTGTATACAGCTTGCATTCTTCTCTACCTGTACTTATGTGGAAAAGATTAAGAAACACTGAAAAAAATAATAAACAACTGCTGAGGACAAGAAAGGTCAGATTAGAATTTCTAGGGAGGCCCTGAAAGGCGATTTCAAAACAACTCCTTTATTTGAAAGGAATGAGGCACACGCCACATTTCTGATTTAGTTGATGTGTTTGTATATGACAGTAAAACATGAAGAAAGCAAATGGTGCATTCTGGTTGTGTTCATTTGCTGGTTTTGAGACAGGTCTCAAATTTGTTAGATAGCTGAGGATAAACTTTGAACTTCTGATCTTTGTGCTTCTGTCTCCAAGGTGTTGGTATTACAGATATTCATATCCAAATCTGACTTTATGTAGTCCTGGGCATCAAACCCAGTAGGCAAGCACTCCACCAACTGAGATATTCAAGAGCCTCATTCTGTTCTTGTGTATGCTGGTTAATTGAATTATTTTGCTTTACTGAGAGGATGCCAGCTTAGCCAACCTATTTCCAAATGTATAACTGTTTTGCTTTTAACAATAGTAGAGGAGAAAGTATGGAAGGCACAATACAATTTAGTGGTTCTTTGGAAAGCAACAAAAACATTTCTAGTGATAGTGAGTGAGCAGTACTTCCTTCATGTAGCTCTGTCATCTGGGTTCTGAGTTTCACAAAATACTGTGAAGTTAGGTGTGAGCTGCATCTCCCTGTCTGTTCCCCTGTACTCTTGTTTGTTTTTTTCCTCAGCTATAAAGAAAAGTTGAAGCTACCATGTAGTTGCTGGGAATTGAACTCAAGACCAATGCTAAAGAAGAGGAGGAGGAGGAGGAATTATGGGAGGCAGTGGAGTTGAGGATACTGGGAAAGCATGGCCTGCGAAATCAAACAGTTCTCATAGGGGCTCAACTCAACAGAGACTGAAGTGGCAATCGGGGAGGTCCTTGGCATGTATGTTATGGTTGTTATCTTGGTGTTTTTATGGGACTCTTGACAGTGGTAGTGAGGTGGTCTCTGACTCTTTTGCCTGCTTTTGGGATACTTTTCCTCCTACTGGGTTCCCTTGCCCTGCCTTGTCTTACTGTATCTTATTGTGCTATGTTTGGTTGATGTCTCTGGGAGGCTTGCTCTTTTCTGGAGGGAAACGGGTAAAGTGGGAGGTAGGAGTGGGTCTGGGGGAGAGGGGGAGGTGGAGGGAACTATGATGGGCAGAGGGAAGGAAGATCATCAGTCATGATGAGAGAGAGAGTATGAGAGAGAGAAATTGGAGCAGTGAATCTGGAGAAAAGTGGTAATATTCACAGTTAGGTCCTGGTGCCTTATAGATACGGGTTCTTGAACAAGTTGGTTGAATCTTTCTGGGCCTCCCTTTCATTTGTGAAGATCAAGAGTTTGGGTCACTAAAGAATGTTAATGTTTTTGGCTGGTTATTTTTGAGGCACTCTCTTATGTTTCTCAGGCTGACCTCAAATTTAGTATGTACCTGAGTGTCTTAGGGTTTCTAATGCTGTGAAGAGACACCATGACAGTGGGAACTCTTTTTTTTTAAAACAGTGCCTTGATATCAGAGGTAGATGTCATACCCTCCAGAGCTGGAGTTACAAGCATCTGTGAGCTGCTGGATGTGCGTACTGGGAACCAAATTGGGACCTCTGAAAAAGTAGCAACCACTGAGTCATCTCTCCAGGACCTGAGTTGAATATCTAGATGCATGAAATTTCTTAGGGACTTCCCCTACAATCAACACCTGTTGAGGGAAGACAAAAATAAGTTTGGGTAGAAGAATTGAACCACAACATAGTAACAGCAATCCCACAGAATAATACTATAAGATTTTCTGTCCTGAAGCAAAAGAGTTTGAAATAATCCGCATTAGTCATTCCTTGTAAGATGCCCTAGGGTTTGCGGAAGATCCTAACAGTGATATAGCTATTGTCATCTGATAAAAGAGATATCATCCCCCAGGGGACACTTTATACTGTTTGGAGATACTTCCTGGTTGTAAAAGCTAGGAGTAGGATTCAGTTGGTATCTACTAGGTAAAAAGTTACAGATTTTGCCAAATACCTTCTAACATACAGAATGATCCCAATAACAATGTCTAATCTAAAATGTCAGTAGTACAGAAACTGAGAAAAGTTTGACTTAGGGCAACACTAAGGCAGTGACTCAGATTGTTACCAGTAAGCTGAGTGAGTTCTTGTTGTTCTAACATTGAAACAAACTGTTGGTAGTCAAGGAGACACTCTCTTCCCCTGCTGGCAATCCCAAACACTTGCATGCCCAAGGCAAACCCAGTGAATAAGCCCTAAGAATGAGTCTGCGTGTGTGTGTGTATGTGTGTGTGTGTGTGTGTGTGTGTGTGTGTGTGTGCACACTCTAGTGGTGCGCACTCAAACTCATCTTTCTGGGCTTTAAGCACCAGGAGCTCAAACACTTGGCAGCTATTGTAATCCATACCTTTCAGCAGCTATGAGCAAGGACAGAAGATAGTGGCAAGCAGCACTCGGTGGTACCTCTAATTCCAGTTGTTGGACAAGCCTCAGATACTAGAACCTTCCATTATACAGAGGCAAGTATTACAACTATCAGGTCTATTGTATCAATATCTCTAGCCCTTGATAGTGGTTTGTATTCCACTTAGGTGTAGTGTGTCTTAGACACCTGGCAATTTGGAAAGTCCCTAGAACTCGTCCAGCAATCAAGGCACCAATTTCTCATTTTCAGCTCTTCACAGTCCTCTGTCTTTACCATCTCTGCCCCAGAATTCTCTGGAACTCTTTAGCGACCTTCTTGCTACTGCTATTGTCACCGTTATCAATACCTCCCTTCGTTCACCTTACCAGATCATCCCACATATGATAAAACTCAAAAATCATCAAGAAAAGAACACGTGAGAAGAGCCTTTTTTTTTCATTTAACTGCTTGACCCACCTCCATCCAGCCTCCCCCAGGCTAACTCTCACACATTAATTCAGCCCATTTCCAATCATCTGCGTAAGCACCCCAAGGTGCGCTCACCGGGAAGACTCCAGCCTCCGTCCATCATGGCGTCTCTGCTCCAGAGAGCAGAGCCGCTCGGTCTCTCCGGGAGCAGAGCAGAGTCTGACCTCACCTCCTCCTCTGCCCAGAATTCTACTCTGTTTCCTCCTCCCATCCATCTTCCAACCCATCAGGGCCAAGGAGTTCCTCCATTGCTTAACCAATGAAATCAACAGATTGATAGAGCTTTGGATTTCTTGTTTGCTTAGGTAATATTGTATCTTTCTGGACTCTTTGATGGAGTTAAGAATAGTTAGCTATAGTTATAGTTTTCCTTAGTTATGATATAGATTATTGTAATTTTTACTTGATAACTGTTTTGTTATATGTAATTTTGCTATGTTAAGTTAAAGCCTTCTTTCTTTGTTTAAACAGAGGAAGGGGAAGTGATGTGGGAGAAGAGCCTTTTAACTGGTCTAATGTTGTCACACCAAGCAGAAGCACAGGAGGCTTCTCTCCCAGCTACCTCATAAACTGAGTCACAGACAGAAAAGTGAGTATGGCAAGGGTGTCCCCATCAATCCTAGCAGTCCTTCATAAGGGACTGTGTTTACACCAACCATAGCACATGAGAAAACATGCTTGCTCCAGCTGCAGGAAACTCTTGAAAACAAATTGCAGCAATCACAGACCTGCTGGGCTAACAAGGGAAATGTTCAAGCTCTGGAATGGATAGAAATGACTACAGGGTCATCTGGAATTCACTGAGACCTGTAATGACAAAAATCTAATACAAACTGTTTTGAGACGATTGTAGCTAACAGAGCTCTCTGGAGCTAGACTTGTTCTTACGCAGCAACCAGCTGGAGGTATCATGTGTTTCTGAAAGGTGTCTGTGGGCTTTTCAAAGCACCAGGTGCACAAGGGCTGCGTGTTGGATGCTTTCACTCAAGGCAACCAGAGCACAGGAAAACATAACAGCTGTCAGTTAGAGAGCTAAATTGCCCTGGCTCCCAACACCTGGGCTTATTTAACAGTCACATAAATATTAAAAGAGGTATTTACAATAAAGGCCCCTTAACTTTAATAGTGATATAATTGTTTAAAGGACTTTAACTGCTTCTGCAGTTACCCAAGGAGAGTAGCCTTCTCCTGTCTCAAGATGAGAACTAGCCAGTACTGATGTTCCCAGTAACATAAGAGTTTAAGGCTTCAGTCCTGAAAGAAGAATCTAGTGGCAAGTTACAACATCCATTATACACTTAATTTTTAGAGAAAAGTAACACATAAACACCCCATCCCAAGTGCTAGGAAAACTGGCTGTTACTAGTTTAGTCTTTATTTCTAGGCCTTTTCAGGGGGTAAAACTAGGAAAAAATTTGAATACACATCTTTTATATCAACATTTTCACTTCAAAACCAAGAGTGTAGATAAAATGCTTTATGTTCAGAGAAACTAAGACCCCAAAATGTTTCTGGAAGCCATATGGTTAATCTTTTTTGAATTTCATTAAGTTTGCATATTACAGGGATTATAAAAGAAATGGAAAACTTTATGGCAAAAGTTCAAAAATAATACTGACTAGGAGGCTGAGGCTGTAGAGCAGTCAGTAGAATGCCTGCCTATCATGCATCAGTCCCTGGGTTCAACATGTAGTACCAATAAACCACGTGTGCTGGTGCATACCTGTGGAAGCAGGAGAATCAGAAATTTAAGGTCATCATTGGTGTAGTAGTTTAAATGTTATTGGCCTCATACGCTCATAGGAAGTGGCACTATTAGGAGGTGTGGCTTTGTTGGAGGAAGTGTGCCATGTGGGGGCAGGCTTTGAGGTTTCATATGCTCAAGTTATGCTCAGTGTAGACACAGTTCACTTCCTGTTGCCTGTGGATCAAGATGTAGACCTCTCAGCTCCTTCTCCAGCACCATGTCTGCCTGTGTGCTGCCATGTCCCACCATGATGATAACGGAGTAAACCTCTGAAACTGTAAGACACCTCAATTAAATGTTTTTCTTTATAAGAGTTGCCAAGGGAAAGAAACAGACAATCGAAGGTTTCAAGAGTACTAACAGCAGTGAGTCACAAAACAGGAGTGTAACATAAAAGCTTTCCTGAGGGCTTCTGTTTCTCTTCTACTTTTCCTTAAAACTGGAATCAAACTTACACATAAACTATTGATAATTTAAATTTCCTTTTGTGTCATTCAATGAAAAACTGTCTAATTTTAAAAAGATATAGGTTTTAAAAAAGGTGTGGGCACCAGCACACGCGGCATGCATACACACAAGCACTGACACAAACAAATAAATATTAAATCAGTTTTTTCCTGGGGAAATGTGACATAGGGATTCTTATGGAAATGATTAATTCCATGTCTGAAGTAGGAAGTATGCTATGTTAGGGTTAGAAAGATTTGTGATACGAGATAGTAAGGAAGTTATCCGAAAATGTTAGTTTTATCAAAAATATTCAGAGTCAAATAAGCTTTTATTGGCCAAAGGTAGTTAAAATGAACAAAAGTAATGGTGATAACTCTGTGGATTTGTTTTTGAATTTGTGAAATAAAGTTAAAATTTTTTATTATTTATTTATTTTTTTTGCAGGTCGCAAGAACCACTTCTTAATTTTGAAAACTGATAAAGGGATTAAGCATTTTCCTCTCTTTCTCATATTATTTCTGTCAAATAACCAATTAGTTAATGAGGAGCCCAACTCATGTTAATAAGGAAGACATGAGAGAAGCAGAGTGTCACTACTTGGTAGTCCCCGAGAATTCGCTTTCTGCAATAATCAGAATGACTGCTAAATCATCAAAGGAGTAGCCAGGTCATTATGTTACCCTGCCGGTGGACACCATCACAGTATAATGGCCTTGTAGGAAGTTTAGGGAGGCTCCTAAGAGCCTCTTCAGGCATACACTGCCAGTTGGAGGATCCCCACAACCCCTTTAGTTTTTGATTATTTGCTAGAATGGCTCATAGAACCCACTGACATACTAATTGTTTTGATTTATTGGAGCTAAAAGATGGACTAAAGAAAGGTAAATTCTCAATTTGGATGTTCCAGGTGTCTTTTCTCTCTGCATGTGGACCCTACCTCTCTCTGATAGTTGATGTGTACAGTACAGACAGCTTGTTGTCAGACGATGAAGCGCATCTGAACTTCCCCACTGATTACTGTATTTGATCAATTACACATATGACTTGGTCTCCAGACCCCATAAAAATCAGGTCGACTATATGGTGTCACCTAGCTTTATTCACTGGCTCCCAGCAATCGAAACATCCTGATCAGTTGTGGTATTCAAAGAATTTTGAATTTATTTCTCAGAATTAAAGTCAAAGACCAGATCTCTTTGGGGGCACAATTAAGTTCTTTGTCACATATCTTGCAAAATAAAAGATGCTAAATCTGATGCTGGAAGATACCTTAGTAAATAGAGTTCTTAGTATGTACAAAATCCTGGGTTTGACTCCCAGAGAGAAAGACATTGAACCTGGATGTGATTACACCTTTAGATCCAATTAATAATCTATGGAAACTTGGAATAGAGAACATGTTGATATGATACTGTAGTAAATTCAGTTTGTAGGAAAATACACACAAATTGACCTGCTGTTTTTATTTGTTTGTTTGTTTGGTTTTTGAGACAGGGTATTTCTGTAGCTTTGGTGCCTGTCCTGGAACTAGCTCTGTAGACCAGGCTGGCCTCGAACTCACAGAGATCCTCTGCCTCTACCTCCCCAGTGCTGGAATTAAAGGTGTGTGTCACCACCGCCGAGCTGACCTGCTGTTTTTTTTCTCTTTTTTAAAATTAATTTTATTGAGCTCTACATTTTTCTCTATTCTCCTCTTCCCTTCCCTACCTCTCTCCCCCTTCAACCCTCTCCCAAGGTCCCCATGCTCCCAATTTACTCAGGAGATCTTGTCTTTTTCTACTTCTCATGTAGATTAGATTTATGTATGTCTCCCTTAGGGTCCTCATTGTTGTCTAGGTTTTCTGGGATTGTGATTTGTGGGCTGGTTTTCTTTGCTTTATGTTTAAAAACCACTTATAAATGAGTACATGTGATAATTGTCTTTCTGGGTCTGGGTTACCTCACTCAAAATGATATTTTCTGGCTCCATTCATTTGCATGCAAAATTCAAGCTGTTGTTATTTTTTTCTGCTGTGTAGTACTCAATTGTGTAAATGTACCACGTTTTTCTTATCCATTCTTTGGTCGAGGGGCATTTAGGTTGTTTCCAGGTTCTGGCTATGACAAACAAAGCTGCTATGAACATAGTTGAGTACATGCCATTGTGGCACCATTGAGCATCCTTTGGATATATACCCAAAAGTGGTATTACTGGGTCTTGAGGAAGGTTGTTTCCTGATTTTCTGAGAAATTGCCACACTGACATCCAAAGGGGCTGTACAAGCTTGCATTCCCACTGGCAATGCAGGAGTGTTCTCTTTTCCCCACAACCTCTCCAGCATAAGTTGTCATCAGTGTTTTTGATCTTAGCCATTCTTACAGGTGTAAGATGGAATCTCAGAGTTGTTTTGATTTGCATTTCTCTGATAGTTAAGGATGTTGAACATTTCCTTAAGTGTCTTTCAGCCATTTTAGATTCCTCTGTTGAGAGTTCTCTGTTTAGGTCTGGATTCCATTTTTCTTTTTGGGGTATTTGTTCTTTTGATGACCAATTTCTTGAGTTCTTTATATATTTTGGAGATCAGACCTCAGTCTGATGTGGGGCTAGTGAAGATCTTTCCCCATTCTGTAGGTTGTTGTTTTGTCTTGTTGACCATGTCCTTTGCTTTTCAGTTTCAAGAGGTCCCATTTATTAATTGTTTCTCTCAGTGTCTGTGATGCTGGTGACCTGCTGTTTTTAACAACAAAAAAGATTGCAATGAGGAAAGGGAGACTTCAGTGAAACCTGCAGATTAAAACCTACAGATGAAAAGATGAAGTAGAATTAAAGACATACTGCTCCGTTGTAGTGTACTTTATTTGGATTCTGGTTTAAAGAAGCTGGAAATATTAACAAGAGAATTGGGAAATTTCAACATGGATTAGGTAGCTGATGGTGCTAAGATATTGCTGGTAATTATTGCATGAGAATTTTATCATGGCTGTGCTTGCTTTTGTTTCTTTTTTGAGATGTGGTTTCACTCTATAATGTCGTCTATCTTCGAACTTGCTATGTTGTAGACTAGGCTAGCCTTGAGCTTATGGTCATTCATCTGCTTCTGATTCCTGTAGCACAAATCTAATTAGTCTGAATAATAAAAACCCAGAGTCAGATATTAGGGGGTGAAGACTGAAAGATCAGAGAGGTAAAGCAGTCAGTCACTAAAGTTCTTACCTCTGTGAAATCCTCAGACTAAAAGCCTGAGCGCCTCTCTCCTCCCGCCTTATAATTTCCCTCTTTGCCCAGCCACATCACTCCTGTCTCCACCTTCCTAGTGCTGGGATTCAAGGTGTGAACTCTGTGTTTCTCTTTTACACCCGTTAAATCTAACACAGTCCAGGGTGACCTTCAACTCCTAATCTTCCTGATTCCACCTCCTAAATGCTGGAATTAAAGGTGTGTGCCACCACTAACCATAGTGTGTGCCACTCTGTGGTTAACTGGTGGCCAACTTTACCCTCTGATCTTCAGGCAAGCTTTATTTGTTAGAGCACAAACAAGATATCCCCACAGCTTCCTTAGTACTAGGGTTGTAGAAGTGTACCACTGTGCCCACAGATGTTTAAAGAGTAATGAGAACCTTTATCTTTTACAGATTGAAATCAAAATATTTACAAATGGGATGGTGTAGTATCTGAGATATGCTTTATAATAACCTACTGGAGAGTTGGCAGTGGAGGGATTAAGGTTGAATGCTAGCCATGTGTTGTAAGAATAGAAAAAATATCAATCATGTGTTAGTTCATCTATTATTATTGCCATTTTAAAAAAATGTAGAATTGACATGTAATAAGTCTGTGTTACAAATAGCCTTCACTGGGCCTTCTTTCTCTGCCATGGTGTTTGTGCAAAATAGCCCAGTCTCAGTTATATTT
Source organism: Alexandromys fortis (assembly GCF_014885135.2). Taxonomy (NCBI): domain Eukaryota; kingdom Metazoa; phylum Chordata; class Mammalia; order Rodentia; family Cricetidae; genus Alexandromys; species Alexandromys fortis. Next base: position 6,975,282 of record NW_026067973.1, read on the forward strand.
AACTTTATCTGGGAATTTGAGAGAGATGTTGGCTACTTTGGTTGAAAATTAGAAATAATATGTACTTTGGTTGAGGCCAACTGGGCTACATAGTGTGTTTCAGTTAGTCTGGCCTACTTACTGAACTGTGTTTCATAGTGGAAATGGTGCTGCAGAATCTTCCCAGGAAGCTGCCTTGTACCTGATCCATGTCTGATACATTCTTAACCTTACTTAAAATTAGCAGCAACAATACAACACCACTTCCTACAGCAGGAGCTGTCAGGCGTTGCAGAGAATGAGTGTCCTTTAGTTATTAGTCAATGAAGACAAGTTTGGTGGCAGCACGTAGGTGCCCGGTCTTCTAGCCTAGGAAGGGAAAACTAATTGAGACTAGCAATTCAAACACACCTGCAACACTGCCGTGACCAAAGTATGACTAGGAACTTTACAGAGTTCCTTCAGGCAAGAGCTCCAGGCTTTCACCTGGACAGCACAAGAGAAAAGATATCTTCAAGTTTTGTTGATGCTTCTTGTGGAATCTGCAAATGAACTGGATGGGTAGAAAAACTCATACAGTCCATGATGTGTCGGAAAATTTCTAAAAACCCTGTGTGGCTAAGCCCACCTGCCATTGTCTGTGCACAGTATGTACTACAGTGGTGCAACAACAGCAAAGCAACAAGAAACTGAAGCCGACCCACAAACGCTGGGCATTGTTGTTGTTGTTTTGAGACAGGATCTCATTGCGTAGACCAGGGCTGGCCTCAAGCTCACAGTGATCCTCTTGCCGCTGCTTTCCAACCTGGGAACACCTGGGATTATTAAGAAACCAAAAAAGCTCTCAAATAGGCTGCTCATAACCTAATACAAACAATTTTATTCCTGGTTTGAAAAAAGTTTTAAATTGCATTTTCTAAATTTATGAGTTAGTTCTCTCCTTCTGTCATGTGGGTCATGAAGAGTCACCTGCAGAGCCATCTCCTGGCCCACGTCCCTGGTCTCTGTGATACTGATGACTAGGCAATGACTTCACAGCTATAACAACATGAGGACGAGCTGGTTAGTCTCTGTAATGTCTCAGGTTTTCCCCTAAAAGGATGTTGTCTTCCTTGGATTGTCCAGTTGTTCTGAAGTGTGAAAAATAGTAAAAGTAAAAAGTATTAATGCCTCAGTGTGTTTCTCTTTTCACTCTGGGTAACTACTGAAGCTGGGTGGTAGGTGCTTCAGTCCCACTTGCTCTTCTTCCTGGTTTTGTGTATGTTCTTAATGTTCCTTAATAAAAACCAAAACTGCAATGGGGCGGGGGAGGGGAGGTTGCTCTACAAAGTTTCAAAGACATGTCCCTAGGACTTTCTGAGGCTGTTCTGTTTTGAAAGCCCAGGCAGCCAGTATAAATGGCAAAGTTCTGCTGTTTGCTGCTGAGTACCGAGGAAAGTTATCTTTTGTGGTCATGAGGTTGGTGTTTTTTTGACCTTACTACTGAGATTAGAATCCTCAATGTCAAATGCCAATGAAGTGAACTAGAGTTTCTATATTGTTTGCTGCATTTGGTGTCCATGTCAAAAATAGGCCCACCAAAACCATAGCAACGGAAAAATATTTATTTTAATCAGTGCTTAAGAAACAGATGTTGGTATACAACTTCAGAATTGGCTTCTACAGCATCGATATTGGCAGATCTAATTCACAACAAGGTCCTACAGCACTTTTTTCCTTTTCTCTCTTTTCCTCTCTCCCTCCCTCCTTTCTTTCTTAATCACATGTTAACTTACTCTATAAACCCTTTGGGGAAACAAGATTGCTTCCTGGGCGGTTCCCTTAGACTTTCCTTGGCTTTGTTGTCATGATTATCCTCATTTATTGTATGTTCCTTTTAACTATAGAAAGAAAGGACATACATTATACATTGCCCTTTAGGTACTTAACAAATACTTATTAATCTACAGTGCACAAAATATTCTAATCATTCTAGAAAGATATAAAGTTGAGTCAAACACATGCTCTGAACTCAATTACCTTCAGTTTAATAAAGAAGACAGCTGTGGTCCAGGCATTAAGCTAGGTGCTAGGAAGCAAATGTAGTAACTCTGAACAAACTCCCTGACTTCGTGTTTCTGCACATCATTAAGCCAGGCAATACAGGATCTATAGAAGGCTTTATGAGGCAACACCTTGAACCTGGATTGTAAAGGACCATCCAGAGTTAGCCAGACAGAGTTGGAGGAGGAGGCAGAGTGTAGACTTAAAGAGAGTGTAGTAGGCACATTGAGATCTTGTGGTGCAAGAAGGGTTGGTGGGGTAGGGACAAGCCTACTTCTAGTTTCTTTACTATTGCAGAGACCTGATCATTCCAGAGTATCAGAGTAGACTGTACACAAACCCAAATAGCAACTTGTTAATCAGTAATAAAATGAACATCCTGTAGACCAGAATGCCTAGATAGCCTGAGCATTTCCTCCCTCATTATTAGAGCCATGTGAGAGGGTTGCTTCACATTCTGGCATCAGAACTGGGGGTAAGGTGTGTGATCCAGAGGCTCCTGGGATATGATTTCCAGTCTCTTAGCTGTCTCTCTGCAGTATGGAGGGAACAGGCTAAAATAGGGCTTTATTTCTCGGAGGTACACACTGATCACCATATTTTTCTTTCGACTGTTTTTAGTGCTAGCCATTTGCTTTTGATTGCTACTTCTCATTTTTATATATCTAGTTGATTCCTAAGTCCTATAATTCTACTTCCTTAAGCTCTGTTAGTCTGTCATTTCTTTTCATCTTTACTGCCGTCAATCTCTTGTCTGCAGCATGAAATAACTTCTTAAGTGGCTGTACCCTTCCCCTGCCTTTGCTTTCCTCCACTCTCTTCGCACTATGGAAATGAAGATCTTCCTAATGGACATACCTAACTGTGAGAGACTTCTCTTAAAACCCACGTGCCTCCTCATAGCTTTTGGGATTATATCAGTTGGGGTCTTGACACATGATACAATTTATCTCACATGGTTCAAAGGAAGAGATTTTCATCTATGCAATATATAATGTGTAGATGTATGGGACTACTAGGGAAGTCATTCGTGCTTAGGGAGGTATCCAGATTCTAGCTGGGGGAGCTGTTAGAGCTGAGGGGAGAAGAAAAAGAAACAGTTACTGGGGTGTCTTAGTTTGCTTTCTGTTGCTGCGATAAGCCCCATGCACAAAAGCAATTTGGGGAGAAAATGGTTTGTTTGGCTCACACTTCCCGATCACAGTCCATCACTGAGGAAAGTCAGGGCAGGAATTCCAGTAGTAGCAGAGGCAGGAGCCATGGCAGAAAGCTGCTTACTGACTTGATCTCTCTGGCTTGTGCTTAGCTATCTTTCCTATAGAACCCAGCACCAGATGTTCTGGTGTGGCACCACCTTGAATGGGCTGGGCTCTCTCACAACATTCAAGAAAATGCCCATAGGCCAGTCCTTCAGTTGGGAATAATAACTTTTGGTATGTCAGGGTGACGGCTGGAAGCTAAGAGAATGAGTTAGCATCAACTGGAGGAGAGTCAATGGCTGGAGCTTTAGTCACCGGGAGGCAGCTGCAGCTATCCATATGAAGGGAATGGGGGAAGAAATACTATGACTACCTGCCTGCCTGCTCACAGATGGCCTGCTCAAGCTCCCATTCCCCTATCATATGGGAAAACAGATGGTAAGGGAGTTGGGAGTGCAGTATGCTGGGGACAGGACAACAAAGGGGAGGTAGAAAATGGATGTGGATGGGGATGTGTTGATATGGCTGAAGAAAAATCCTCAGCACAGGGCCAAAGTTCAAATTATACAGCAAGGCTTATGGCTCCATTTATGAACAATTTTATCTTTTTAGTCCTGTTCCCCCCATTCACTACGCCACAGCTTTTTACATTGTGGGACGAGATTCCATATGGAGTTATGTAACTGGCTTTGGGGATCATGAAAACCTTGACAACAGTAAAAGGTTTCTGAATGTGCAATGGCCAGAAATTAGTTCAAAACCCAGTACATAATGAACCCGAGGTGCGTTTGGCAGTGCTCCCTCTGTTGGATCAATGGCTTCACTGTAGTCTTGGTCTGAACATACAATATGTGTACTTTACACTGTGCATGCTGTCATACCACACAGTTCCAACAAACGCTGTCTGAAATGCCTCAGCTCACATGGAGATTTTTTTATGCTCTGAATTGCCATGTTTTTACTCCACATACAAAGTTTTACGTAATGGCTTAATTACAGAAAGCAACAACTTAATATTTTTAATTCCTTAGTATGAATCAGATTAGTGTATCTTTGCATTGTATTGTGTTAGAATGTTTGCTTTTTAAAAATTCTGTTTGCATTGCTAACTTTCATTCAAAACAGTTTTTTTTTTTTTGGCAAGCCAAAATGTCATCCTGCAGTATGGTTTCCAAATTTTTGATTATAGGATATTTTCACTCTATAAATTTGAAAGCCTCTCCAAGAACTTTTGCTTTAGTTAAATCTATTAATATTTTATTTGCTAGGAATTTATTAATGTAACAGTTTAATAAAGTAACCATTTTTGGAATAAAAAAGTGAATCTTGTCTTGGAGTTAGGACAGAGTTTCTAACAGTTTTTGAAATGACCCCAAATATACTTAGGCCACTGTGTACTAGATATTTATGTGAATGCTATTCTTAGCATCGATGCCATAAAATCACAATGTCAATCACCTGAAGATGCTCTATATCCTACAGTTTCAAGTGTTCAGCCGAAGTTTAATATTCATGTAAAAGTTAACAAGCACATTCATATATTAGTATGCAAATTTGCTTCCACCTTCAATAAGTAGTAAAATTATATACATGCCAAAGAAATGTTTTAAAACCAATTTTTTTAATAATGCATTGCCAGCAGAGGTTTGGTTTCTATAGCTGTTTTCTATACCTAAATACCTATGATTGTGTAAAGTAAAAGGGGTTGCAAGCAGAAAAGTCTAAGGAGCTCTGGTTTACCCAGCATCCCGAGCTCAGTGATGCTGGACCCTGCACTCATGCCTCATTCATTCTCACAGTATACTTTATTGACCGTCACCTGGCTCCTTCCTAGACTACCACCACTCTGAGATCAGAGACTGTGTTCTACAGTTCACATCCCCAGTGTCTAACAGAGTAGTTGTCGTATAGAGAACTGGTGCTCAATACTGGTTTGTTGATCCATCGAATAAATACATTAATACCATTTACTCTTCAGAACCTATAGATCTATAGTCAGACTGGGCCAGTGTAGATCACATGTTCTGGAAACATCCATTTTTTTTCAGCTTTTATTGTATGTGAGTGGATGTTTTGCTTGCATGTATGTCTGTGCACTATGTGTGTGCAGATGTGGCAGATGTGGCAGAAGAAATCAGATCTCCTTGAACTGGAGTTTCAGACAGTTGTTAGCAGGCGTGTGGGTCCTTGAGATCTAACCCCGGTCCTTTGGAAGAACAGACACTTAACCACTGAGCCATCTTTCCATCCCTCTTGAAAACTGTTTTCCCCAGTTACAAGTCACTATCCAGGTACAGGTTGATTTTTTTCTTAATTAACCTCTTTATTTCTGGGTCCTTTTCTCTGCTGCTATTCTGTTTGCTATAGGCAAAAAGTACTGAGAACCAGGAGAAAAGTAGATAAAGAGAAATAGCTAAAGAACATTATAAGAAGAGAGAGGCTTCGAGGAGTCTGTAACACTTAACTGAAGTTTGACTTGTGGTAAGACTTGTCACATAAAGATGTAGGGAAAGAGCATTCTTGCCCAAGGAAAGAAAAGGAGCAAAGTCAGCAATAGGCAAGTGTGTACCGGAGCAGCAAGTCTTGACTATAATTAGGAAAAGTCATGGTGAGTCAGACGTGGCAGCTGACAAACTGCATAAGCCATTGGATGCTGAGCTGAAGAATTTTCACTGGATTCTGTAGACTCTGACAGTCTGAAAAAATAAGGGGTGCAACTCGAAAGAAATGATTTTTTTTTAGGGTCAAGTAGGGAATTTGCAACTCTGAAATAAGTGCTGTTAGGGACTGTAGGAGTTTCAGAGCAGGCGAAGGAAAGCAAAGGTTTTCAGAGTGAAGAGAGCTGAGCAAGTTGTTTTGAAGCCATTATCCTTGACTACAAAGATCAACAAGGAGTACATGAGTCCAAGGTTGAACAGAGATTCTTTAGGCAGATGCCTTCACAGAAATGTGGTGGTGACCTTTGGGTGAGATTGTGGTGTTCAGAGAGTCCTTGCCGCGGTTCTTACGATAAGTAGGTATACACCAGAGCCCTCTCATCAAGGCCTCCTGACTCTATTTTACCAAAGTTTGACAGAAATGATTCCATTTTGATTATGACAATTTTGATGTGGTTCTAGATCAGAGGGAAGAGCCATTTCGAGAAAGCTCTATTCTTGATCTAAAAAGGGGGAAGGAAAAGAAATCTCTTCTAAAAAGAAGACATTCTTTTTTTTTTTTTAGATTTATTTATTTATTATGTATACAACATTCTGCCCGCACGCCGGAGGAGGGCACCAGATCTCAGTACAGATGGTTGTGAGCCACCATGTGGTTGCTGGGAATTGAACTCAGGACCTCTGGAAGAGCAGCCAGTGCTCTCAACCTCTGAGCCATCTCTCCAGCCCCCCAATAATGATTTTATATCTTTAAAAAGACATTCACATCTGCTAAGAGATTCTTGACTGACTTTTTTTTTTTCCATAGGAAAATAAGGGAAATACACAATTGAAAGGGCAACTGGGAGAGTGGAACATTGAGCCTGTTGTACTTGCCTTTTCATTTTACACGAACACATGCCTAACCAGTAACGTGGAAAGCAGTGCTCTAAGAGTTGTGGGAGGGTCCTGTAAGACAGCTGAGTCGAGTAGGGTGGCTCACAGGCACGGTGAATTCGAGGGTGACTCACTGTGAAGGATGCATGATTTATCTGTGGCTGTGAGGGATGCTCTGATGAAGCATATGTTCAGGCTGTGGGCGACAGGGTGACTTACTGATCTGTATGGAAGTCTGGGAAGCTTGCACAGGCAGGTGGGACTTGGGAAGACTACTGGGTTTATGAAAAGTAGACTACGTCAGGCTCCTCCCTGTGCTACAATTGCCTCTTTGATGTACTTCAAAGGCAGCATGCAATACACAGTGACCTTTGCTTATTTACAGGTAGACTGTGGACACTTTAGGGTAGGGCCATATTTATCTTTGTGTTTACAGGGTTGGAAACACAGAAGGTATTTAAGTTACAAACGTCAATGAGAAAAACAGTAGGGGCATTGCATGAAAAAAAATGCAAGTGATTTTCATTTGTGCTTCTGTAACAGCAAAGTTATATATATTTAAAAGAACAATGACATTCCAGTTGCATCCACATTAGTATACGGGATGATTTATGGAACAGGCAAAAAAAAGCAAAACCCCCTACTGGTTAGTTAGCCCATTGACCCTTGATGAAGGTATTCTCTTCCTTGTAGTACTGTGAGGATTAAGAGGCGATGGCTGAAAAGGAACTTAGCATGGAGGCATCTCTCTGGGAATTGGTATCTTCTTGTTCATCCATAGCTCAGCTCTGGAAGAGAGCAGATGTTAGGTAAAAGCCTGACAAAACACCAGCGTTCAACTCTACACCACTCATGATTACTTCCCGTGAGGAGAAGAAACTCGTAGGGATTTCTGAACTTCCTACCTTACCCAATGTAGAACTTCCCCCAGCAAGAGGAAGGCCTGTGATTCCCCCCCTCCCATTTTTGTTTTTAAAACTTTCCAGTGGAAACCTTTTAAAATAAATAGAAAAATGCCTCTTTATGATATTCCATGCATGTATTTCTTTGTACTTTGTTCTTTTGCATCTCTACTACCCTCTCTTCGGCCTCTCTTGTTGGTCCTTTTCTCCCCCCACAGATAGTCTCTCCTTACGCTGTCATGTTGTATCCTATATACGCTATCACCCTCTCCTGCTACTACTGCCCCCGGAAGATCCTCTGCTCCCCTCGGTTCATGTTCTACCTTCATGACATCCACACACTCACTCTAATGGAAACTCTCAAGCACGTAAGTGCCGGGAGATGAATAGAAGGAACCACCATGGACCTGTTACTCTGCAGAACGGTCACCAGTCCTTTGGTCCTGCTCCACTCCTCTGCCTGCCATTGTTCTTGCTAGCATGTTTTAAAAGATATGTCAAAAATTGAATCATTTTACCTTATGCGTCCTTAAGGTGTTTAAAATTTAAAAAGTAAGTAAATAATAATAATTGCCTCTCTTTGTATGTGTGTGTGCACAAATGATGTGTGTGTGTATGTGTGTGTGTGTATGTGTTTGTGTGTATAGGCTCCCATACCATGACACGTGTGTAGAGGTGAAAAGACAACTTGGTGGGGTTGGTTCTCTCCTTCCACTTTCAGGTAGCTTCCAGGGATCAAGCAACTCATGTGGTAAGGCTTGTGCAGGAAGCACCTTTGCCCACTGGACTATCTCACCAGCCCCTAGATAGACCTTTAGCCAGTAAGATCTTTTCTTTAAACAAAACACCACTCTTAGTGGGAAAATAAATAAATCTTTAATTTTGTTAGTCTATGTTCAGCTTTCCCCAATTGTTTTGACATGTCTTTTTTTTTTTTTCTGATCAATTCATTCAAGCAGAGACTTAGACGAGGATGACACACTAATGATCCCTTTTAGTTCAAGTTCTAACCAGGGGCTAATGTGTTCTTGTTCTCTCTCTCTCTCTCTCTCTCTCTCTCTCTCTCTCTCTCTCTCTCTCTCTCTCTTCTGTGAGCTAAGGGTGGTGTCTGTCCCTGAGGCAGTTTGTATGGACCCTTTGAGCATCTGAGGCCACCCCGGGAGGTAACACTCCCTCACAGCCTCTGTACCGTGCACACAGAGCAGGAAGCTCTGAATCCACACGGCTGCCGACAGCGCGGCAGTGTGACTGGCAGGAAGGAGGATTTGGAGCCATGTGCAGCTGTGCTTTATTTAAGCACAGTGTATTTACTCTGCCTAAGCATTGCCTTGGGGGTTAAGGCTAGGCTGGCGCAGCCAGGGGGTGTGTGGTGCAGGGTAAAATGTTTATAGCAGTTAAGAAAAAAACTGTATTGTCCCGTGCAAGTAAAGGTGTACAGGGCTGGTATTAGCTACTGTTAATGAGCTCGTATCGTGTGCTATCTGTGTGCTATCTTCGTGGCTTAGACTGCCAGAAGCAAGTATCACAGCCTGGGTATGGATTGAGCAAAAGAAATATATTTTTTTTTTCCCCCTCACAATTTTGGAGTTTAGAAGTTCAGGATCAAGGCAATGGCAGGTTTGGTTCCTTCCGATAGTTGCAAAGGACACGCTTATCCATAACTCTCACCTGGTTTCTGGTGGTCAGTTAGCAACCTTTGGTATTCCTTGCAGAAGCATCACTTTGCTTTGCCTTCACCATCTCATCATATTCTCCTCATGCACACACACAGCCATTTCCAGATGGCCCTTTTTATGACGATGTTAGCCACTGGAATTAGTGAGCTATCTTAATGATCCCCCTCTTAACTGAGACCTTCAGTGCCTCTTAAAAGAGGTTTCTTTTATGTACTTAGATAATTATTGTTTTTTTTTAAATTTTTATTAGTTTTTAAAGAATTTCATATAATGTATTTTGGTTGTATCCCCCCCCCATCTCCTTTCGGATCTACTCCTACCTCAGTACCACCCCCCAGACCTGTTGATTCCAATGTATGTTGCCCAAATACCCTTGGGCGTGGGCCCTGCTCTAAAGAGTGGTTAATCTACTAGGAGTCACATTGTTAAATGTTAAGAAACTGAATCTCCTTCTCAAAGCAGCCATCAAGTGCCAAGAGCTCCTCAGCGAGGAGTGGGACTTCATGTCCACCTCCCCACTTCTTGGGGCCTCTTAAATGGGTTAGGACTTTCAATATGTGAGAAACTTAAGAGCGATGCACAAACCAACCCTTAAGATATACCAAGTGCACTGTGTGTGTCTGTGTGTTTATGTATGTGCTCCTGTGTACTTGTGTAGAAGCCAGAGCTTGAAGATGAATGTCTTCTTCTATTGATCTCCACCTTATTTTTTTGAGACAAGGTCTCTGGCTGAGCCTGGAGTTGGTTCACCTAGTCTGGCTGGCCAGTGAACCCTGGGGATCACCCTGTCTCTGTCTCCCTGTGATAGGGAGCATTCTAGGTCCTGCTTTTTATGTGGGGGCCTGTGATCTGAACTCATGCTTGTATGGCGAGTACTTCGCAGGCTGAATAATTGCCTCAGATCCTATTATCCTTATTTTGGAGATGGAGAAACGGAGGCTTCAATGATGAGGCAGTTTAAGATGGCACAGCTAGTGAGCGGCAGAAGGAAGAGTGGGAGCCTAGACACCTGACCCCAGAGCCCTCATTCTTATCGACTTTGTTTTACTGTGTTACCTCACCTTCTGTCCTTACCCGACCCTCTTCTCGCTTTAGATGGAGGAATTTGACACAAACTGAAGATTAGTAGTGGGCAAAATTTCTATGGCATCCTAATGCTGCCACCTAGTGGTGTAAAAAATTAAAGCCGCCCCCAGTTTTCTGGCAAGGTCCTTAGTGTACTGACTTTTCCTACAACTACAGCCAAGCAGTTATAAGTCTATTTGGACTTGTGAGGACAGATATTAACAGTACAGTCCTAACGTTAGCTCCTTAATGTAGAATAATTTTCTGATTAGAATGTTTAAGTACTAGAAAATGTTCAAGTACTTATTCAGGTTATTATTCAATTTTTCTAGGAAACTTTTAATTGCCCTTACTATATTTTGGGAGACTGTTTCTCCTAATGTCCTTGATCTGATAACTCATTTCGGTCACCTTTTCTGATCTTCAAACTCAGGAATCTCTGATAACTTAAGATTACTTAGCAGTTAGTAACCATTTACTGATCTTCGTTTGAAAGAAACAAAGGTCTATACAGAATTGGTTTCACCTCTTAGGGTGCAAGTCCCCATAACCTCGTATTTGTATCTGTCTCTGCCATTATGCATGTTCTTACTACAAGTTCAGAAGGCTGTCTTATACTCAGTAAGTTAGGAAAAATATAATTTTGAAATAAAATAACTTTAGAGTTGAAAGACACCTTAATGTTTATTTATTCTAGATCACACAACTTATTTGCATTTCCAAACGGGAGAGAGGAATCTTGGAGTCTCTAAATTGACAGGGTGGGTCAAGGTGCTTCATTACAGCTCCCTGCTGCCTTTAAGGAGGGCCATCTGTGCGATGGGCCAGAACCTGGGTTCTGATGATGGCTGTCAGAACTTCATTTGGTTTTGTCCAGGATCAAAGACTGTTAGATGCTCCGAGCCACAGCATGTGTGCTGAGCTCAGATACATGGATGGCACCACGGAAGTAATGTAATCAATAATTATAGTGCTGCCATTCGAAAGTGCTTTTCCTTAAATAATTTCTAACTAAGAGGAGACACAGCAAGTACAGTGCACAGAGCATTCCTCCATCCCCAAAGCGCATGAGAGAGAGAGAGAGAGTTGTCAACCTGTGGTCCTTCATCCTTTATTACTTTAATTTTCGACATTGCCATTCCCCCTGTCAGGACATATCCTCAGTGCAGCATAAACATCAGGAAATTAGCACTAACACATGATTGCCATTTACTCCTCCGACTTCACGCAAGTGCGTTCCCGTATTTTCCTTTGCAGGGAAGAAGGGATCTGTTTCCGAATCAAGCAGTGCTTTGAGCTGTCTCCTCTCTCACTGCCCTCTAACTGCAGCGTCCCGGTTTGCTTTCGCTTCCACTATCATCCGGCTTCAAGTTTGCAGTCCAGTTATTTCGCAGGTTGTCTGTTAACTTGTTTGTGAGTAAGGCTTCCTTATGACCAGCTTGTCCACTTAGGCTGGAAAGCACAGACGCGATGCTGTGTTCTCACTGCACACAGTGCGGTCTCTACTCTCGGTACACTGCATTATTGACAAGTTCACATTGATCAGTTAACGGAGGTGGGGTTTGCCCGTTGTGACACTTTTGTAATTAATGATGATTTTGTGGGTGAGGGACTTGAAATCATGTAAATATCTCGTTCCTCATCCAAGTAGGTTTATTCACTTATTTTGTATCAGGACACACCAATTTATTTGTTTTATCTAATGGTCACACTCGCTTGTTGCTTTTACTGGTAATGATTTTGATATTCAGATTACCCCACGTGTTACCAGAGGAGGGCCATCGTAAACTGAGTTCTGTAATCTGCAGATTCCCACTCATTCTTCCTTGGTGGTGGTGTAGTTTCCCAAATGACCACTCTCATTCCCAATCTCTTTAAATATAAAAATTTTAGCAGTAGTGTGACTTACCGGCATACATACAATGTGTACTGATCAACCAGGGCAATACATATCCTCATATCCTTATCGTGACTTTGTGCTTGCTGCCCTTGAACTCCTTTCTTGTAGTTATTTATCAATATGTGATAAGCTATTGTGTTGTGCAGAGCACTGCTGTTCCTGTAGAACAATAGGCCTGTTAATTCTACCTATGTTTGGGTACTTTTCATTACTCAAGTAACTCTTATTTTTTTTTTCCTGCATCTGTCCTGGAGTTGTCCAACTTCACGGAGTCCTGGCTCACTTTAGTGGAGAATATGTGTATCTGTATGTGTCCCCAATATGGAAAGCCCCAAAGTGACACCACTGTTTTCTCTTTGAGTCTAACACAATAGGGTCTATTCCAGATTTCTCCCTCTGATGCCTGTGACTGCCTTCTCTGTGGTGAGGCATCTCCATCTCTTTATTATGTCTGCTTCTTTCGCCAGTCTTTCTGCCTACACAGTCAGTCTCCAGTGCTGCTGCCCCCCCCCCCATCCCCAGACAACACAGACTGTCTGAGCCAGGAGAACAAGGAACGCTGAAGCAAACACAGACTTCATTTTTACTTACTAAAGGATTTCCAAGTTGGGTTTTTCCAAGTTTAGATGTCAGGAGAATTAAAAAAATAAAAAATAAAAAAGTCCCCTGAGGCTACATGCAGAGGAAGGACTGTAGACACACACTGACTAACATTCTGCTTCCTGCTTTTTATTGGATTTTATGTGGGGTGGGGGGCAGATATGAGAATTGTTGATGTGCAGATCAGTTGGGGCTTCCATACCCAGGCCTTGAGAAGATCCCTCAGTCTCTGCCTTTTTGTGATTACATGTGCTGCTGGTGTAGAGAGCAAAGAGAACAGAAACTAGAGGTGGGCTTTCTAAGCTCCTCGGTCACACCTCCATCCTGACCATTGAAAGTGCCAGCCCTTGATGATCTGTTGAAGCCCACTGGCTGACGGGTGCTGAGGGTCTGCTGTATGGCAGCTCCGGGGCAAGGTGCCTTCTCACAGGCTGAACTGGGTGAGGCCCTGGAATAAGGGTTACAACCAGAACTTGGGGACCCAGTAGGAACTTGTGGAGCTTCTGTGTTTATCCTAAGACCCGATCTGAGCATTTTCATCAACTTTCTGAACATTTTCCTTGTGAGAAATAGGATGCTTTTGCTTCTCTTTTCTCATTTTTGCCAGTTTTCCCCATATGTCTCAGTAATATATTTCATTTTCTACCCAGCCACTCTCCTTGCTTCTCCCCGTTCTGTTAGGGGAGAACTCATAAATGTCATTGGTCACAAATCCACTCTCCATACTTGCCAGAGTCATAAACCCACTTTCTGAAGGGTTCACAGCCATGGTATCGTAGTCACAAGTTACAGCGTCATCGTCGGGAGTGGCTTCACCAGAACACACCCGAAATGAGCTGTTCTTCAGGTCTGGCCGGGGCTCAGTTAAATCGGCTTCACTTTGTTTTCTGATGACATTGTAAACATCTAGGTCGGGGCTGTTTTCTCGGTGAGGAGTGGGCCAAGTGGTGTGTTGTTCCTTTGTGGTAGGGTCTGGCTGCTCTCGTTTCCTAGAAGAAGAGAGCCAGGCTGAGTCTTTGAGCCCAGGGTACTGAGAGTATATATTCCTGTTCCTAATGAAGCGGGAGGAAGTAGCCTCAGGAAGTGACCTACTTCTCCTTCAACTTAATTCCACCTATAGGTTTTGTGGGTTGGGTAGGAGACAGCCTAGGAGAGTGTTATAGTCATAGTGATCCTACACCTGCCATTCACTGTCACTAGCTTGGGTTCCGGGACTCCCTTGAGAATGTGGGGCCGGAAAGCAATAGGAGAAAAAAAATTATACTAAAAATCTCATTTCTACGTAAAATTAGCTATTTCTATTTCTAGTCTATTTCTATTCTACCATTAAAAGTTTAAGTAACAAGGGTAGGATTAATAATATTGACTCTATCAACAACAGAAATCATGTTCCTATATCATATCAGTTATTATACTTGCTTTGAAATATTTTATACTCACCTGTACTTCAAAATTATAATTATACCTACCATTAAGAATCATTAATAAAGAAACGGTTCATTTTGGGAAATATTTTTGCTAAACTATGTAGTGGTATAATTGCTTCATTTTTCTACCAATGCATTTTGTTTGTTGCACTTAAAAAATATTGTTTAAAGGACTGGGGATAAAGCTAAATGTTACTTGTCTGGCAAGCCCTGGGTTGATCCCGAGGACTGTTTTAAAAAAATGAAGACAGGGGGCTGGAGAGATGGCTCAGTGGTTAAGAGCATTGCCTGCTCTTCCAAAGGTCCTGAGTTCAATTCCCAGCAACCACTTGGTGGCTCACAACCATCTGTAATGAGGTCTGGTGCCCTCTTCTGGCCTGCAGGCATACACACAAACAGAATATTGTATACATAATAAGTAAATAAATAAATATTTAAAAAAATGAAGACAGGAAAAAAATAAAAAATGAAAAAGAAGGAGAGAGAGAGAGAGAGAGAGAGAGAGAGAGAGAGAGAGAGAGAGAATGAAAACGATTTGGCCAGAAAGCTGCAATTCTCCAATCCTATATTTATCAAATAAATCCTATATTTATCAAATAAATATATTTGAAGAACCAACTGCAGTGTAAACCATTGGAAAAATGTATCTATAATTGTTTAACTGAATTCTATTTTAAATTCAAGAGAATTACTAACAAAATGACTATAGGCTAATACTTTTGAGTGTTCAATAAATATATGCTTGTTATGTGTGTATTCATTGCTGTAATACCATAATAACCCTTTAAGGGAATTTTTAAAAAGAATAGGTTCTGCATTGAAATTTTACAAATTTATTTCAAATTGCTCATCCAAGTGATACTGACTTAAGCTGGGCCTTGATTTTCCTTCTGAAAAGTGAGACTGCCGGCCTCTTTGTATGTAGACCACGATAAAGGGGGACAAAAGCGTAACCGAGGACAGTTGCGTGCACCTAAAATACGTGAGCACACGACCCAGATTACATACAGAGGCTGCCTATCCTACCTGGTTTAGCTGCTCTGCAGCAAATATACGTTTGAAATCAATAAAAGAAAAATCAGCTAAAAAGAATTTGGCTGATTCATTCTGAATGGACTGGCTTTGTGTCAGATGCTTCCCAGAATGCTCTGGAACACACAGTTTTCATGTGGTCCATTAGTCATTCCTTACTCAATAGACATTTTTGGAATGAGGACCTCCATTTAGGAGAGCGCTTTGCTGGGTGACGCATGGCTACAGAGGAAGTGAGTAACAGTGTTTTACCTTCCACACACACAGGAAACAAAGGATACATGACCACTAGCTCAATCACAGCCAGCACAAATGCTTGCTGCTTGTCTGCTGTGCACCTAGAGTCTCGAGCCAGCCAGAGTTTACTCTCAGTCTGCACTGATCCTTCTCTTGGAGTTTGCATGGCTTTTAATGACATCACCTGGGCAACCTCCAAGTCTCAATGCAGAGGGGGAGCGAAGGTTTTCATGATGAAGGTTCTACTTGCCTCCTCCTACAGATCCAAATCCAACACGCAGCTGAAGTGACCACTAGAAGGAGGAAAAGGGGAATGCTGGGGATTAGGATGTAGGCAAGATTCAAAGCAGCCTCTGAAAAAGAAAAAAAGCATATATTAGCCCCGGTGATCTCTTTTTCGGTCTCTCTGTACGTTTTGTTTCAAAGCAAGCTTTAAGAGCACAATCAATAGAATCTTGCAAGCGGCACATGTAGGAAACAGATGAAGTTGCCTTGCTAGCAGAGTCCCTAGTTTCAACAGATGAGCATTTTCTACATGACCTGTTAATCTAAGTGATACTGTAAACAAGTTTAAAGTTTGGAGTCTGGCGAATATTGGAAGATCATGTTTTATAATTTTTTTCAGAGTAAAGCTGTCTTCCTTTTCTATGGACTTCTTAGTAAAGACAGGTCTTGGTGGGGGCAGCGTGGATGTCTTTGCCTCCAGGGGCAGTCACAGAACTTCGCAAGATTGGGGTGGGAAGAGCGAGTGAAAAGGTCAAACCAGAGTCTCAGTGTCATTTGCAGGAAAGAGAAGGATCACAATAAAGTTGTCCTTCAGACCTTCCCAGCACATCTGGCTGAGGCCCAGCGGCTTTGGCTAGGTCCCTGAGTGCCATGAAGAACACTTAGGAGTCCTCTTTTCTGAACCCCGTAGTCTCTGACACAGAACAGACATGGTTCCCTTCAGGGGCTGTGAGAGAAATCAAGGGCCAGCGACTAACTAACCCTTCTGCTTCGACTGACACAAGGCTCCTGACCATCCAGAGCCTGCCACTCTCCCACTTTCTGTGAGGATAGAGACCTGCCAATCATCAAAAACAGCAAACACTCTCAGAAAATAGAGAACTCATTTAAAATACCATTATAATTTTACAAGTGTCACCCACTATGGATTTATTCTCTTTTTAAGATATTTTCACAATTCATCTATTGGATAATAAAGAATTTTACTAGCCTCTATCCCTGGTCCTTGGTAGAGAGGCTCCAAATCCTTGAAATTCTCTAAGAAATAGGATTGAGTTTTTATTCATGAGCCTCTCAAACACTACAGAGTTTATGGCAAGGAGATTTATTAGAATGGGGGCTGTTAATACCAGGTGACCACAGACTGGAGCTTTGACCAGAATTCTCCTTTGGAGAAACACCCCCTGACCTCTATCCTGCTTAGGTAATGAAACCCAACAAAACCTCCGGACGCCAAAGCCTGATGGAGCTTCCTGGGTGGGTAACATGTCAGTGTGCCAGGAGAAGTATAGTGTTGGCGTTTGTGAAGCTGTGAGCAAGCTATCCAAAAGAACGACTTGAAGACGGAAAGGTGATTTCAGCTCTGGGTTTCATGACTGGCTCCATGACGTCAGACAGAATCTGGAGATAAACAAACATGGCAGAAGAGGTGGCTGTGTACATCATGGTGAACAGGACGCAGAGATAAAGGAACGTGACTGGCTCCATGACGTCAGACAGAATTATGGAGATGAGCAAACATGGCAGAGGAGGTGGCTATGTACATCATGGTGAACAGGACGCAGAGAAAAATGAACATACCAGGCACTATGTATTAGCTTCACAGGCATGCTCCCTGTGACCCACTTCCTCCAGCTATGACCCAAACCCTAAAGTTTCCAGAATTTTCCAAATAGCACTACCACCTGGGGACTAAACATTCAATACATGAGCATTCAGAAGATATTTTATAGTCAAACTGTAGCGAAGAGGTTGATAGTCCTGATTCCACTGGGAGAAGACACAGAAGACCCCATCTGAAACCTTTCCAGACCTTGCCCTGGATGTGTCTTTGTTTGGCTGTTCCCAACTTGGATCATGTGTAATAAGATGTACAGACACTGTATTCCTAAATTCTGTGAGTTCTTGTGAGTTCCAGAACTTGGCAGGGCTGGTGGGCACTACTGGATGTGTAGCCAGTTGACCATGAGTGCGGGTGGTCTGAGGACTGTGAGACCCATGACTGATGTCTGTCTGGATGTCTGTCTGATGTGAGAGGTATGGAAGGTGTCTTTCAGCTTTGTGGGGAGACTGCATAGACCCTCAGTGTCAGAACTGAATTGCAAAGAAACATTACATTTTACTTTATGAAACTGATAATACTGTCAGCTAGATATGAAAAATACTAGATGATTAAACTGAAACACAGAGGATTTTTTTTAAGTTAAGTTGCCCAGTGACAAAACCCCAGATTTCCCTTTTGAAACTCAGGGTGAGAGTGAGGTCCAAAGCTCATTAGTACGCCAGTTCATCACCCTGACTTTCCTTTACCTTTTGTGATGCAGACTTCTAGATGTTTATCCTTCCCATTTCCTCAGTTTGGTTTACCTATGGATATTGGTACCAGATTGCATATTTTATGGCTTGGGTTATTTCACAAGAGTCCCTTTCTCTCAGTCCCTAGCTTGTCCCACTTCCCATGGTCAGGTAAGTTCCCAAGTCTTGGAGACGGGCAGGACCCGCCACCTCCTGCCTAGTTTCGGTCCTCTTAGGATACGCCCATTGCATATTTCATTGGTGAAACCCAGCATTTCATACAGTGCTTGCGACGTCACAGATCTTTGCCTAATTTCACTCTTTAAGGAACTGTATGCAGAAGAAAGTAGGTGATTTCTAGTCACACGAGTCCCATCATCCTTCCCAAGTACCTCTGCTTTCTTTAAATGTTTCTTTGGTGTCTTCTTTCTGTGTTTCTTCTGGAAGTGCTGGTGTTGCTGGCTCAGCTGCTTCCCCTGAGAGAGATACATAGGGACTTGAGAACTTGAGGAAAGGTGCTATAGTCCAGGCATGCCCTGGGGTCCTTTGACACATGTAGTGGGGATGCAAGAAAACAGTAGTGATTTGACCAATGCCACTGATACACACAGTAACGTTGGAATTTGTTGCACTAGAGGTTTGTCTTCATTGTGTGTGCATTCCTATGTTCATGTGTGTGTGCGCAAAAATATGTATCTGTGTGGTGTGTGTGTGTGTACATAAGCTAGAGGTTGACATCAGGTGTCTTCCACTATGTTCTTTACCTTGTATTTTGAAAGTCTCTCTGAATGTGGAGCTTGCAGATTCGGGTAGATTAGCTCGCAGGTAGACCCTGTCTCTGTCTCCCCAGTGATGGGGTCAGAGGTACACATCACTGTGCCAAGCTTGTAGACATGGATCCTGGAGTTCTAACTCAGGTCCTTGAGCATGCACAGTGAGCACTTCATCCACTGAGCCATCTCCCCATTATGTCTTCATATTTTTGGTGCAAACTTTGCCCATGATCAGGCACCAAAAGAGTCAACAAGCAATATAAAGGACTGAAGTACATAGGGGGAGGTACAATGGCTTACTGGTAGGACCATAAATAATCAGCTGGGATCATTTCTTACTTCACTAGATTAAATTACTCCCTTTATATCAATAATAAGAATAAACATCCAAAATGTAATTTTCAAACTATTACTTTTCCGTTTCGACCAGTATAGGTAACAGTGGGCAGAGAGTGAGTATGATGAGCTGGAAGCCACAACGGGAGGTGACAGACATCTGTCCCTGTTGCTTGGGTAAACGCCAGTGGTCTTCTGCTGAGTAATCTGCTCTAAAGGCATTGTTTTAAATCTAGGGATGGGACTGTGAAATGACCCCAATGAACCCGAATCTCACAGGATAGACTTACCTCCAGGCCTTATAGAAGGTGTTGTACTTGGTTTCTCTGTAGCAGAAAGAAACAAAAACAATAGTTACGTTTTCCTCCATCTGGATGAAACCAGCTAGTGTGGCATCTAATTCTAATAACTCCGTTTATTATCACCTTATTAATTATTATTATCGGATACCAGAGGTAGGTTGCCTAAGACGAAGAGTTAATTGTACATGAATACTAGCCTTTTTTCAGCTTTACTCTTCAGTGCTGTTTTAAAAAGTATTTAAGAACTTTAATATTAGGCTTTCTAAATGCACACAAAAATAGTATATTGAGATCCCGTGTGCTGTTATACAAACTCCACTTATCAGCATGGAGCTGCTCAGCATTGATCCCTACTCCCCCACTGCAATCCTGGCTGAGACGGTCTTAAAGTGGTCCAGGATATTTTATCAGTTCCTACTGAGGGCATTTCAGAGAGCAAAAAACACTTGGTCTGCAGGAAGTGGAAGTGGTTGAGGGATTGCCCAGTTTCAAGGCAGAGACTGGTGATTAGCCTTGTGATGCTTAAAACATTCCTAAGAGCTTTATGTCACAGACAACTTACGGCAAATGTTTTTGCTGTTGGATGACCTGGTATTAGCACTGAGTATCAGATGCCTGGGATGCATAGAATCCTGGAGGTTTTAGAGATTATAGTTTTCAGGCCCAGATATCAGGAATTTCATTCCTAAAGGGAAATAATGCTTAAACTTTCTTTTTTTTTATCCCCCCCTTAAGATTTATTATATATAGCGTTCTGCCTGTATTATCCCTGAACACCAGAAGAGGGTGCCAGATCTCATTACAGATGCTTGTGAGCCACTATGTATATGTGGTGGCTGGGAATTGAATTCAGGACCTCTGGAAGAGCTGTCAAGTGCTCTTAACCTCTGAGCAGCTCTCCAGCCCTTATCTTCTTTCTTGCATATGTGTGTATAGGCATGATATAAGTCTGTTTATTTACTTTCAAACTTACCCACATAATGCCTACAATCCTAGAAATCATCTTAAGTGTTACATAAAAACTATTTTCATAACAGGCTTATAAAGGGGCCTTATTACTATTCTTACTTTGTACACAGAAAAACTAAAATAAAGGGAATAAAAAACCTGCTTAAATTTTATAGCTGATGGCTCAGAGGTTAGGAGCACTGCCTGTTTTTCTGAAGGTTCTGAGTTCAATTCCCAGCAACCACATGGTGGCTCACAACCATCTGTAATGAGATCTGGTGCAGAATACAGTATATATAATAAATAAATAAAAATAAAAATTTTTTTATAGCTAATAGTTAGCTGAAAGGAATTTCAACTAAATAAATCTAAATAAAAATTAAAACCATAAGCAGACATAATTGTGCTATTTAGTAAAGATAAAACAACAGATGTGGATGAATCTAACTCTGTGGCTTATCTTTGGACACCCTGTGATTCCCATAGACACTGATCTCCTGTAGTTCTGACCACTGACACTTGACCATGAGCACAGCACATCAGTGCACAGCACATCAGTGCACACTGGCCACTAACACAGCACATTGGTGCACACTGGCTGTGAACACAGCACACCAGTGCACACTGGCCGTGAACACAGCCCACTGGTGCACACTGGCCGTGAACATAGCACATCAGTGCACACAGCACACCAGCGCAAACTGGCTGTGGACACAGCATACCAGTGCACACTGGCCGCGAAAACAGCTCATCAGTGCACAGCATATTAACGCACACTGGCTGTGAACACAGCACATCGGAGCACACCGGCCGTGAACACAGCACACCAGTGCACACTGGCCATGAACACAGCACACCAGTGCACACTGGCCATGAACACAGCACACCAGTGCACACTGGCTGTGAACACAGCACACCAGTGCACACTGGCCGTGAATACAGCACATCGGCACACACTGGCCGTGAACACAGCACACCAGTGCACACTGGCCGTGAACACAGCATACCGGCGCACACTGGCCGTGATGAACATTTTGCGGGTGGGGCTGGTTGGACGAAAGGGTGTACTGTGTGGCACATCACATCACATCACACTAGGATGAATGAAGAGGTGTTGGGAAGATGGAGGGGTGAGGTGGGTTTTTGTTTGTTTTGAATTAATTTGGGGGGAGCATACTGCAGGGGTGAGAGGTGGATATGGAAGGACTGGGAGGTGAGCAGGATTGGGATGCATGATGTGAAATTTTCAGAGTCAATAAAGAATTATGTTTTTAAAAATGTACAAACACTTAAACCATAAAGTTAATAGACTCTAATAAACAAAAATGATAGAAGATGAAAAATCTGTGTATAGCCAGCGCTTTCCTTCACTGCTCTGAGAAGGTGGTCTGCGGAGCCAGTCCAGGTCTCTCTGCAGCCTCCCTCTCCCTGGGCAACTGCGTGTGTGGGAAAGACAGGGCACAGGGAAGAGTTCATCTAAGGCTAGACTGGGCAAGGAAAAACATCTTCCAGCACAAACTTGCCACCAGAGGATAACGTAGTTCAAGCAGCTAAAAATGGCAATAGTATTTAGTCCTGAATTATAACAGATAAAACTAACAAGTCATTCTGCCCCTGTCGGGAAAGGCTGTGGAGTTGGGCCCAAGCAGTTGGCTTCAGGGAAGTGAGAAACTTCAGGGACACATCAAGAATGAGTTTAATTCTGAGTCAATTTTAATAAAGGATTCTAGGAACTCAGTAGAGCGAGACTGTGGTTTTTTTTTTTTTTTTTTTTTTTTTTTTTTTTTTTTTTTTTTTTTTTTTTTTTTTTTTTTTTTTTTTTTTTTTTTTTTTTTTTTGCCAGTTCCAACTCTTTGCAGATCTGGAAGCAAATGCAAGTTGAATTTGCAAGGCAAATCTAGAGGTGGGTGGCTGGAGACTTTTAAACTTCCTTCATCAAAGTGCCCGCTGTCTAAGCCTGCCAGTGATATTGGGGTATTTTGCCTTTTCTGGTCATTATTCTGTTGCCTTAGATTTCAGGACATAATCTCACATGGCTGCCAGAGGACTTGCAGAAGTAACCCTCAGCTTATTCCTGGCTCCCACAGCCAAACACACATGGAATGAGTGAGTTTGTGCCTGTTCACAGCAGAGGCCTTTATCAGATGTTCACATGAGTATTGCTTTTCATCCTAAGTAAATTAGAACCTTTTCCCTACCATCCCTCCTTTTGCCTCTCCTTTACTAGAACTGTTTCTCAGGGAGGAACTGCCTTCACATTTCCATTTACAAGAATTCTCAAAGTTTAATGTTCTGACATTTGCAACAAGCTTTCTCAGGGAGCACAGAGTAAGTTCTTAGTACCAGCAGCTGTTTTTGAAATGGGGAAAGAGGTTGGAAATTTAGCCATATAACTGGGGGAAAAGTTTCGTTACCATCAGCATATTTGCAAATGAAATTGTTCTTCATGTTGCACCGGTCATCATTCCACTGGAACATGTATGAGCCCCCGATGCCGGGTGGTGCTGATGGCTGATGGTACATGACCACGCAGACCTCGCTGCCACAGGACGGCTCATCCACATACCAGTTCCTGAAGGGAAAGGAAGGACAGTGGAGGTAACTGGAGAAACACACCCTAAGACTTCCATGTCCCTACTTTCTCATGAGGTTCCATTGATCCGCCAGTGTCAGATTCTGCTTCAGAGCACGATGCAGAGAGAAGGAAGAATTGAAGCACTGCCAGCAAGTAGACACATGCTGTTGATCCACCGTGGCTGTCACAATCAATCATCTGACATTTGCCACAACCTCTTTGCAGGGAGGAATATATTATGCTCTTATGTCTGTGAAATAATTATGAGAAATAGCAGCTAGCACAGAGCTAGTCTGGAAGATCTTAATGCTTGCCTTCTTTTTTGGCTTTGTGCTAGTTGGGCTTATCTTTTCAGAAATCATACATACTGAGGAGAGACGTGGCATCTCTCTCTCAAAGCTCTCCTTTCCAATAGACACCTCTGCCACACCAGCCCCAGGTGATGGACAAGAAGGTGACGAATCTGAAAGGGATAGCCTAAAATTTAGAGGCTGCCAAAGTAGGAGACAGGCTGGGAAAAGGGGACAGGAGGCCATCTTGGTCTTGGTTAGTTTTCAAATCATTTGCATAGTGTCAAGGAAATACACCCCTCTGAGGTATCTTCCTTTTGCCTCTTTAGCTCCTTGAAAGGGTTCATCACAGGTTTAGCTCTACCATCCAGTAGTCCCTGGGACTGGGTGGTGCTGCCACCTTGTTGCCTATATGGGAACCAGGAGAAGGTCTTGGAGCCCACGGAGGAGAAGTTTGTAAGCACTTACCCCGTCTGCCAATTGAGGTCTGGGCTTTGTGGTCTGCCTGAGTACTGATCTGCTTCTGCCCAGGGCTAGGATCTAGCTCCAACTCTCACACTATTTATCTAGATGCTGCTGCTCTGTTCACGTCTTCTCAAGCCTCTCTAAGAGACATGCCTGGTAACACCACAGTATGACTTTGCGTTAGTCCTGGGCTACAGTCTGCTAAAAGGAAGATCCTTTGTTGCACCTACTGTGTTGAAAGTGTTTTATGGACAACAGCTGAATATATGATAAAACTCTGGATATTATGCATGAACATCTGGGGGGGGTCTTGGTGGAGACTGGGCTTTGTGCTAATAAGTTAACTCCAGCACAACTGGCCCCCCTCCCCAAAGCTTTATGGGTTCATGTTACTTCATCTCAGAGAGGGACAGGGAGGCAGGGGGAGAGAGAGAGATTGATTCCTAGAATACTATTTTTGGACTTGAGCCAGTTTTCAGTCTCATAACTCACAGATAAGGGGAGAGGCCAGATGCCTAGAAGGAAAATCCCATGATGCTGTGGCAGGTGTCTATGATAACAATTTCTTCTGTTCTTTATCCAGAAGGACCTTTGGCTATTTAACCAAATAACCATACACTTGGGAAGGGGGGGTATGTCTAAATATTGCTAGATTTGTTAAACATCGGTTATAAATGGTCATTGATGACATGAAAGCCACACATTGGAGTCGGAGCACATTGGGATAAGGTAATCAATCAGTCAGCTCACAGTGGGTCTAACCAGTGTCATTGGCCCAGTTCCAAAATATTAAATATGTAAATATATGTATATATATTAATTGGCTCTAATTTTTCAGTTGTTGTTGTGAGACAAGGTCTAGTGTAGCTCTTCCAGGTGGGCCTTTAGCCAGCTGAGGCCAAACATGAACTTGAAGCTTCTGCCTCTGGAGTCGGAAGGATCACATTATATGCCAGTGTGTCTCAACAACCCCATTTTTAGGGCTTGCTGAGGATGGAACCCAGGGCCTCTGAATAGGCCTGTCTAGTAGCTGGTATAGTTCCACATTGACTCCTTAGGCTATCATGGTATAGAACCCCAAGCATAACCTCTGAGCCTGCATTCCCCTCAGCACAGCATCTTATCTAGAGGTAGATGGCAGGAGGCAGTGGTGCCTTAACGACCTGACAGTGCACAGTGCTGTCTCCCATCACATCTCTGCCTGTCCTGCAAAACCCAGACCCTAAAGGATTATACAAGAGGAGCCCACACTCAACCTTGTAGAACCTAATGTGGCTGCTGTTCTGTAGTGATATCTGTGTAGAGAAGTATGCAGATCTGGGGAACACATTCAAGAGACCATAAAACAGCTTATGCTCATTGAAAACAGATAACAGTATACACTTATGGTTTTGCCTTATTTTGATTTTTCCTCACACCCGGATATAATACCTGAATTGCCTATGAATTGTGAAGAAGATCATACTGGCCCTTTATACTGCTGACCACTGTGCCAATTGCACCAAATAAGCAAGGGGATAAAAAAAAGGATAATATGTTGGAGACCTTAGTAAGACTCATGTATTCCAGAAAGTTGGAGACAAACTCAATGAATATCAGGACCCATCACTTTGATGGGATATATAGATGTCTAGAGATCATCCCTTTAAAATTTAATGCAAACCACTATATCATACAATAATTTAAGGGTAGCATAGCACTTGGCAGGTCTCTTTGGGTTCTGGAGGTTTTATATTTTGCATCAGAGAGTACTACTGTGGCCTTTATGACAGCTGGCCAGTTTTGAGTGGGAGTCAGAGCAGAAAGAGACTCTTAAGGAAGGCCTAGGCTCAGGCATTTCTCACAGTTGTACCAGCGCTTCTTCCTCAGCTCACGCCCCGTGTGTGGAAGAGTCCCTTGTGACTAGTTGGTACAGTCAGCTCAATCCTGGATCTAAGTGAAGTCAAACAAGCTTCACTGCAGCTGCCCCAGGAGATGGCCTTGAAAGCCAGTGGTGAGGGGACAACCTCCCACTGGCTGGAACTCTAGTTAGTATATCTCATTGGACACTTTATAAGTAAGTAGAAGTTTCTGGAGGGTAAAACATGTGAAACTTGGGGCAAACAAAGATGCACAGCCAACCAGTAAGAATGTAAAAGAAAAAGGATGAAGATAGGAGATAATGACATCTTGGACGGAACGAAGTGAAGAGAGATAAAGAAGTGATCACGAAGTCGGAGAATTGTGTCTCATGTGATACGCCCGGCAGGGACAGAATTGGCACTAGACAACCAGGGAGACGGAAATGAATGAGCCAAATGATGCCAACCAGTTGTTCTCAGCCACACCCATAGCAGCTCAATAGATAAATAAGAACAATAATCGTGGAGGCTCTGCATGGGCTCAACAGTTTGGATTGCACACAGCGAGACTGATCTGGCTGTGACTACAACAAATATCCAGCCTTCCAGCAGTAGAGACCAATATTAAGATTGATGCTCATCCCAACCTGAGACATTCCAGGTGACGCCAGAGATGTCTGGCAATGATAGCACCAACAGAGGGAGGGAAGGTTGAGAAGGGGACAGGATAACACTGGTAATTAAGGAGACCAACATGATACTTGGTAAGTTAGCTACGCGACCCTGAAAGGGACAGTTACTCATTTTGGTAGAAATAATATAATCTGGGCATTAAGTTTGCTTTTTCTGCCTCAGGGTTTTAGTCAGATCCACTACTCAAAAGTGTCAATAGTATTTTATCTATCAAAGTAAGACCCCAAATACAGTCTCATCAGGCAAAAGACCAATGTAGCAATGAAGGTATAAAACTAGCTCCTTGGTCTTGGGAAGTCCTTGTCAGATTACATTTGACCCCATCCCAAAGCTACCAGCTTGACTCTTGGAAGAGCTTGTTGAAAAGACAGCTGAAGCATCAGCCTCAAAGTAATTGAACTTTGGAGATGGATGTCATTCTCCAGGTAGCAGCGTATACTTTCAGGCAACAAGTTCCATTACCCTGTATCTCTAAGAGTAGAATACATGGGCCTGGAGCCAAGGGATAAGAGCAGCAGTTCCTCCACTGGACCCCATTGTCACTTGTGGAGTTCGTACTTCTCACTTCTGCAATGCTATGATCTGGGAGTTTGCACGTACTTAGTTTCCAGAGAGGAACACTGCTGTTAGGAGACATAGCAAGGATTTAATCAAGCCACGAGCCATGGTTAGTTACCACATGGCAAGACAAGAAGAGCTGTCAGTATCTAGGCAGGGGGTTATTTACTCTATATTAGGAGGAGGTGGTTTGCTGCTGTATGTTAATGCCTTCCAGTTATGTGCTGGGGAATATCTTCACATTCACGTCCTACTTTTGAAAGTCAACGAGAAAGCACACTAAGTCCAGGCTGAGAAGTACAAGTTGACTAGAGCCTCATGCTCTTCAGAGATGACTGTCTGATTATGCTACAAAGTCAGTCATTGAGACCGGCAGCAGGGGTAGGGTATGTTACGTAGGGACAGTAAAGGTGGGATGTCAGTAAGTGTCAGTGTGGATCTAAGCTCATCTTCAGAGATGAGAGATATACTTCCTACTCTGAACTTCCTCTTTCAAAATTTCTTCCAGGAAGAAAAGACTATAAGAATGTCAGAGGAGTTTCTTCTACAGCTTATATGAAGATGAGATCTTATAAGTGTAATCCGGTAGAGTGAGAGCGGGCATGCTGCCTTAATGTAACAGATAAACTATCATTTTAAAAATATCTATTTATTTTATACATATGAGTGTTTTGACTGCTTGCGTGTCTGTGTACCATGTGCATGCAGTGCCTTCATAGTCCAGAAGAGGGAGTAAAACCCCCCTGGAATTGGAGATAAAAGACAATTGTGAGCTGCCATGTGGGTACTGGGAACTAAACCTGGGTCCACTGCAAGAGCAGCCAGCGCTCTTAACTACTGAGGCATCTCTGGAGCCCAGATAAACCACCTTTTAATCTTTATGCTTATATGGAATAAATTCCATATAATTGCATAGTAAATTCGATTTTCTTCTTTGTGAGCTCTCGTTTAGATCGTTTGTCTTTTTGCCTTTGAGGCCTTTGTATTTTATCGCCTGTGTGTTTAAATTGACTTACAACTCTTTATCATACAAAGATTAACTCTTTGGTAGATTGTTCCCCTTTTCCATGTTTGCCTTGCAATGTTGACATTTTTTGAAGTGTCTGTCCATGTTTCTGTAGTTTTTGGGAAGAGATGATGACAGTATCATGGGACATGGTGGGATGTGAGTGATTATCAGTATCTTGAGGCTGTGAGTTGAGGCGCTTTCTACAAACTGTCGTTTTCTTCAGTCTCCACCCTTGGTCAGTCCGTAGAGTAAGATCCCGATTCCCTGTGGTCTGGAGTCCTACCCTGGCCCTGTCTTTATGCACCTTCAGTTTCTTAAGGTACACAGTCTTAGATCCACGGACCAGAGAGCCAGAACCATAGGTGCCAAGCATGGTGTGCTATTTAAAAAGGGCTGCTGGGACTCACCTACCTGAACAGGGCACTTTGGGCCCAAGTCAAGGCTGAGTGCTCCATCTTTGCCATACTGCTCGGATCTGTAGCCATTCTGTTGTTACTGCCAGACCTTCTCATGAATCTGACTGTGGGTCCTGCTTGGCTCTTTTCTGAGCTATGTTCAAGGGAACCAGCTGCTGCGGGAGTCACACACTTACCTAAATTGTGATGTGCTTCCATCTGTCCAAGCATAAAGGTCTTGGCAGGCTGTGTGGTTGCCCTGCTTCTCCTCCAGCCTCCTGAGGCCGATCCAGAAATCACCATCGGATGCCATGAGGTTTTCAATGAACTTTTCTATCAGTCTCTGCTCATCTTCTGTTTCGATACTGACTAGCTGTCCCCCATCTCTCCTGCAGGCTTCTTTGGCTTCCTCAAAGTTCAGTCTTTGAAAAGCCTCAGGAAAGTAAATGACTTTGTAGCAAGGCCTCCGAGTCCCTCCCCAGCAGACCAGCTGCCCTAGGGGAAAAAAGAAGGCAGCCTGTTTCAGTGTCCCAAGAAAGTGTACCAGAGCAGATGTACTTAGACACATCTGAATGAAACTGTGTCTGGGCAGGAATTCAGATGGTTCATCTGTGGATTCTTATCACTCGGGCTTTCTAGAGAAAATTAATATTCTTTCCAACACAAAGTAACAGTGGCTTTAAACTCTAGTGCCTGTATTGTGTAGGGCATCTATATTTTTGTTTCAGGGCAGATTGCTGAAGATGTTTTTGTGTTTTAAAGAGAATAGGTAAATATTTATGACTTCACTTAATGCATATAAATAAGACATTCATGCCCTTAGGAAGTCCCAGTGAATTATGGGTGCTTTAAGTAAGTGTTACTGTTAAGGGTTCCTTCAGTAAAGAGGAGCATTCTGAAGTCAGTCATGGACCCAAAAGTCCCCTGTCTATGCAGGGACTAACCTGCTCAGTCTCTGGTGTGAGCAGAAGCTAAGAGCATCCATGGGTTTTTCTGCTACTGAGAATCAGATCTCTGACGGAGAGATAATAGCTAGAGTTTTCCGAACTTTTTCCATGTTCTATTAAATACAGTAAAGGTTTTATTTTTATAAAGATTATTCTCCTTTAGTTCTCGTAACAGTCGTCCAATGTCAAGACCATTTATGTCCCACTTCATGAATGAGAGAACTGAAGCTCAGAGAAACTGATTTGTCATACAAGCCATCAGCAGCACTGCCAGAGTCAGGACCCAGATCTGATTATAAAGTCATACCAGGATCACTGAGTTGTATTGACGGTGCCCCACTCTCTGACAGGCTCAGGTTGCATTGGGAGCGCATGTCTTATTTGATTGACACTTGAAGGACTGAAGACAGTTTTAGAAAAATGGATGGGACCCCACTGAGCAGCAAGTAGCAAACTGTTCACCAGCACAGACTGCCTTAGCTTGTGTCTGGATGACTGGTCTTGCTGCAACTGAAACCTAGCCCAGTCGCCCCTTTGTTCAGCCAACATTTATTGGGTGATTCCTCCTTGCCTGATGTGCTAGATATCGAGAATACAGACATGCCAGCTCGACTCTGGATTTCAGTGTACAAAATAAAGGACAGATTTCAACAAGGAGACTAGTCCCTTGGAATAAAAGAGCCAAAACTGTAGGCTTCGGGTGCGAATGGCTGCCACCAAGTAACGCATAAGTGATTTTAGTTTCTGAGCCTCTTGCCAGGCCTTCTGGAGTGTTCCACCTTCCCCAACATTGTCTGCAGGGAGCCAGACAATGTTTATTATTTTCAATATTTGTCCAGCATACAGGTCAAAAGACGGCAGACAGTGCTAAATTCTCCCCCAACTCCACACTTGAGCAAGGAGCTGGGAGTGTTCTGTACCTCTTCCCTTTAGAAGGATGAGGAGTGCTCAGAAGCTGGCCTTGCTCACTGGGGAGGTGTCCAGAGAAAAGGAGAATGTGCTTAGCAGAGGAAGGCAGAGGGGCCCTGGCCTCTCCCAACCTGGCTACTAGCACAACAGAAACTGGAGTTGTCTTTTCTAGCATTCCCACGTTTCAGGCCAGACTGCCAAGAGAAAGCTTAACACCTTGATAGGGTTTCCTGCATGGTCTGGGATGACTGCACACATCCCCTGTATGCTAGTGAGTGCCAGGGAGCACCAGAGCTGGAAGGCAGCCCAGGACCCATCTGGTTCCCCTGCCTTCAGGAAGTGTCTTTCTTTTCTCATTTGCAGGAAGGGGAAGGGCAGGCAGGAGGTCTCCCATCACCACCAAGTGCAGAGCCATGCAGTTCTAACCCTCGCTGCTGCTCCTCTGCTGAGCTGAGCCACATCCCCATCCTGAAACCAAAGTTAGATTCCTTAAATCAGGCCCACAGGCTGGGATACAGCGGAGATTCCCATTTTCCTCCGTCCCTCTTTGACCAAAAGGGAACTGATAAAAAAAGATATAGATACTCTCTCCCAGACATGCAGACCGAGTGGAAGGAGAAAGAAGTCAGAGCACTGTACCTCCTCTGGGGTCCAAGTCCGAGGCTGCAGTGACACACAAGGAAGGAAGCAGAGTCATTCTTGGAGCCTGGCAGGGCTGGTTCCGTTCCTTCTAACTAGACTGCTTTCCTAATCTCCAAGCGCTCCCATTCCAGGCCAGCCACCAACCCCTCAGAGGAGAGCAAGAGTAACAGGTAGGCTTCCCACAGTCCCACAGAACCAGAATTGGCAGCCTCCACCAGAAGGATCCAGGCACTGCGGCGCAGAGCAGCAATGCTCAAGGGTGCAGGAGAAGGGGCACTCACTGGAGCAAGTTTGCCCACTGCCCCACCCAGGCTATCCTCCCAGTCACCCCTGGGTAACCCCTGGGCGAGAATGAACTTCCAGCGTTTCAGGATACCCAGGGCAGCCCAGGAACCGGAGTTGGCTGCACATTTGCTCCCTGAAAGCAGAGAACTCAGAAGGGCAGACTGGGTCCCAGAGCGGATCTTGGGATCCCTGACCCCCTCACTACGCGAAAGGACAGAGTAGGGGTGCAGTGGCCCTGAAGACAATCCTCAAGAGCTGGGGTGTACTGGGCGCGTCAACCCTAGGCGCTCGGGCACCAACCCTCTTCCCGGGGCGCACACTCACCGCTCAGCAGGCGACCCTTCGAACCCCGCGGTTCTGCCAGCAGCACAGCCAGCAACACGGCCTGCAGCGCTGGTCCCGGCTGCATTGCTGGATTCCAGTGCGTTCCAACACCCCAGGGCTAAGACAGAGAAGTGGGCAAAGAGGCGGCTGCGTTCTGGCAACTGCCACCAAGGCAGCCGCATCTCCCATGGACCCACAGACCCCGCACTGGGAGGAGTCCGGGAGGGCGCAGAGTCCGTTAGTTGGTCGCCCCTCCGCCTTCTGGGACGTCACTGCGGCGAAGGCAGCCCCTTGGGCTGGCCCGCCCCTGACGGCCTGGTCTGGTGCTCCAGGCTCCAGGCTGGAGAAACTGCTAGCTCACTGGAGGGAGCAGGCAGCGGAAGGGGCCAGCTCTCCTGAGAGAGCCGCCCAGGGAGGTCCTGCGTTTGCCTAACAGAGAGGAAAGTCCCACTCAACAGGAAGAGAGTGCAGTGTCTTCAAATAATATCACCTCTTACTTTCATCACTACACCCAGTTCTTACCAAGTGGGCCAAAGTAACAAGACCCCTACTCACACCTCCGTACGCTTCAGACTCGGGCTGCTCCTGGGACAAAAAAGTCCAGGATGAGAGAGGAATGGATTCTAGGGCAGGCAGTGTATACTGACTAGGAGCGCTCCAGACAGAAGCTTCCACAAAAGGAGATAGAGCGCGAGTTTTTAAGAGTCGTCCACCAGAAGCTGGAGTGTTTCCAGTCTCAGCTAGAAGGACATTTGCTTTGCACAGGACACTTACTGAGAGGTGGGTGTGGTTTGTGGAGTTCAGCCTTTAGTGGACAGAAAGATGACTCCCCTAGGAAAGAATGATCTGACCCGCCAAAAGCTTCCATAACCAACCTAGCCTAAGTGGATGCTCCCCTTTAAATTCACAGTAGCTGTGTTTATATTTGTGTCTTGTAGTAAGCGGGTTTTCAAATAATCCGAACAATAGAGTCAAACAACTATGAACCAAGTAGGTAGCTCACAATCACCTGTAACTCCAGTTTCAAGGGATCCCCTGCTCTCTTCTGACCAAAAGGGGCACCAGACTCACATGTGGTGTTTATTCATGCAGGAAAAACACTCATAACACAAAATAAAAATGAAACTTTTTAAAAAAAATGTAGCGGCGATGCTCCCACCATCTTCACCCTCTCCAGTCCTAAGCAACAGTAGTCGGGCAGCTCTAGCTGAGGTTGTAGAAGGAGCTCTTGTAGTTGCAGAAACAGCAGGGACAGAGCAGGACGAGCAGCCCTTGCCTCTGTTCTGACAGAAATATCTCACAGCTTACAACTATTCTTCCTAGAACGTCTTGGCCATCCCAGCAAGGCAACAACTGCTGTGGTGCTATGGCACCAGAATGGTACCTGATGCTCTGTACCATTGGAATGATACCTTTGGCATTATCATTATAGTTCTTGGAGTTTTGTGATAGTTTGTCAAGGATTACATATATATATATATATACATATACGTATATATATGTATATATATATGCAGTTACATCTGACTTAATGTCAGTTTAAATAATTTTTCTAACATTACAAGATCTGCTTCAACTTATGAAATGACCACTGTGTTTCACATAGTTAAATTGTGTCTTGAGTTCTCCCTATGATACTCTGACTTTGGTCCATATTGGTTTTGTTAGCATACACAATAAACTGAGTGACTTGCAGTAGTGACCCCAGTTCTTCACACCTCCCAGGATACATATCCTTTATTATACTAGTACAGAGTCCCCCTTGCTAAAGAGGCTGACTATGTTTCTCTCTGCCACAAGATCTGATTCATTCATAGAATAAGCTAGAACTTTATGAGCCTGCTGCAGAAACGTTTTTCATGTTCAGTTCATTCTCTTGTATCTTTTATTTCAGAGAGGAGCAAACCTCAGATATCCTACTGGTCCATGAGTGTCTCCAAGAGGGTGACATGTAGAGCAGGACTGTCTCAGTCCGGCGACAGACTTGAGCGTGAGCGACAGAACTGCTTTAAGTGGCCGGAAATCAGACCAGTCAGACCACGAGTTGAACTTTGTTGAGCAATAGCAAAAATTGCTTTAGAACTCTGTTAAGCAGTACTGTTGCAGTAAGAACTGTTATACCTGGTATCACAGGGATGTATCACCGTGGGAGGACTAGTTGCCAAGAAAACTCACAATGTGTTTTAATTTTTATTTCTTCTTTTTTTCTCTTTCTTTCTTTTTTTTTTGGGGGGGGGGAGGGTTTCTCTGTGTACCCCTGGCTATCCTAAACTTACTCTGTAGACAAGTCTGGTTTTGAATGCACAGAGATATGCCTGCCTCCTCCTCCCAAGTGTTGGGAATAAAGGCATGTGCCACCACTGCATGGCAGACAGTGTGTAATTTTTCTTGGTAAAATTTCTTTGACCCAAAATCCATTTCTCAACTTGATGAGCTCAAAGTAGAGACCACCAATTAAAATGCATGGGCTAAGGGTAAGAGTGTTTTGCGTTTTGGAATGTTCACACACACATACACACACATGTTTTGGTGATAGTACACAATGTCAAAGGCAAACTTGTTTCCTATACATCTTCTATACATAGTCTGAAGATAATGTTCTGCAATATAAAGACATTGCCACTGGGTGTCTTCCTCCACTGCTTATTTTGCACGTAATTTACACTCCGTGCTCACCAGTTACCTAGACTAGTAGGCCAATGGGAGATGCGCCACCCCTACAGGTCCTCCAGTCCCTGCCACCAAGTCCGGCATTACAGGTGCTGGGAATCCAAACATAGCTTCTCATGCTTGTGTGAAGAGCACGCATAGCCACCGGGCCATCTCCTTAGCACCTTCTGCTGTACTTTTAATGTGTCCATATGAGACCAGGTACACAATTTTCTCTTTGTGGTGTCATACCAGTACTAAAAAATTTTTTTGGATTTTGGATACGCAACTTCTTTCTGATTTCAGGCTTTTGGATGATGGCTGCTTAACCTATAATATGTTTATATATTGAGAATTGTAAACCTAGAGTAAACCAGTGCTTGGCCTGTGAAGTGTATTGTCTTCCTTTAGGCAAGGAATAACTCCCATGAACAATGAATCAGAGCAAAGGTTATTAGTTACATGATCTTAAACTTTAGGCTGTGACAATCTTCTCTGTCAGTCTTCATGAGAGCCACCTGTCTGATAAATATTTCAGCATGATAGGATACCTTTGCTTCTCGACAGTGCCTAGGGACAAATCCTTAACCTTCTGTTTCCAATATATGCCAAAGGGAGTAGGCTTTGAGTGAGGTGGATTGGCAGTAGAGTTATGCACCTATCTATAAGATGGCAGTTCAGTCCTGGTTTCAGGCCTGTTCTAGAAATGGAATAAGCCATACTTTGGGAAAGGGATATTTTTTGTATTTGTATTTGTTTTGTTTTTTGAGACAGGGTTTCTCTGTAGCTTTGGGGCCTGTCCTGGAACTAGCTCTTGTAGAGAAGGCTGGCCTTGAACTCACAGAGATCCGCCTGCCTCTGCCTCCCGAGTGCTGGGATTAAAGATATGCACCACCACCGCCTGGCTGGGAAAGAGATATTTTTAAGAGAAGTCTTTAGGTTTTTAAGAATGCTTTTTCATCCTTGTTTTATTATTTTGCTCATAGCAGACTCGGGAGGCATATATTCTTGTTTATTGAGTATTTCTAATACAAATAAAATATATACATTCTACAAATACCCTTCAAATAAAACAAAAAGCAGGAGTTTGGGATGTGTAGGATGACAAAGGTGATTATAGTGTGATGTCAGACAAATAAACACAATAGACACAAATGTTCAATGACTGACAAAATTCACCTGTCTACGTTCCTAACTTTTATTTTAGTATATTTTAACATGAATGCTCAGTAATTGTCAAATTCCTGGAAATCTGCACACTTTTTACTTGGTGATCCTGATGTAAGCATAACTTGCTTCAAAGGTGAATACATGTCAGTCACCTGCTATAATATGTCAATCAAATCACTCCAATGCTTTGACTTCTTCTTGGTCCTGTTTGTCTGATTCTGATGAGACTTCCCTGTAGGCAACAGAGTCAGTTCCTATATAATAGCATCAGTCATCATGATCACAATGTAGTAGGTAAATGACTTTTGAAAATGTCCCCAGTAGGCAGCATTGTGGCTTCTGAATGTGTATTAAGGCTTGTGACCAAGTGCGGAACAGATGTGAGAGAAATGGTTATCTTACTGAGAAGTGTGCTGTGAAGGAGGCCATAGCCTCCTACCCTAACTGACTCAGTTCCACTTGAAAATGGAAATATTACTGGGGCAAATGCTAAATGTATCACTTTTAAAGCATCACTATGAATTTACTTTCTGCTGGAAAGGGCACAGATTATCCTGAGAAGGCCTATTGAGGAAGGATTTTAGCCTTTAGGTGATCCTGTTTCTCAGGGAACCTATAATATATTTATAGACAAGGCATAAAATTATGTGAACTATTAAATAACTTAAGAGTAGTGAGCTAACTAATTATAAAATATGGACACATAGTAGTGTGTGATTGTCAAAAGGATGATCTTAAGTGCAGAGGAAGATGTCACTATGAAATGGAAAGAAACTCAAGCTTTGGGATTAAGGAGAGAATATATTACAAAAGAAATTAAGTAAGAACTTAAAATTTAAAATTATCATTTTAACCTTGACCCTGAATCAATGGAATAATCTACACAATAGATAGTTATGTCTATGATAATGGGACTGTCAGCATTCATTTCTAGAGGGAAGGGGGTCACAAAAGACCCTTACAAGAACCTCTCTGGGGTTTCATATGATACTTCCTCATGCCCAAATGTTAAATTCTGTAAGAGGTATAAAACTTATTCAGGGTGGGACTCAATTTTCATTGATAAAGCTGCTTCTGAATCATCCCTGCTCTAGTAAATGATCCCACTAAACTCATTTATTCACTAAAAATTAGGTTAAAGTTGTAAATAATGCACTTGTATATTCAAATAAACAAGGACAGTAACACAATATTCTGAAAAAGTGCAGCATATTCTAAGGCACCCGGCCATGCCTGTGCCATTCATGGAGCAGCCTTCGTCCACCATCTGGGCCAGTTAAGTCTTTCCTTTAGGCTGCCTTCCTCCTCTCACAGGCAGTAAGTCAGATCATCTTGCTTGAAAGTAAGAAACAAAGATGTGAGGCATAATGTAGAAAATATAGAGAGGTAATTAGTGATATTTAAAAAAAAAATCTATGTAGACAGAATCCTTCTTCCTTAAGGCTATTTGCTGACAATTCTAACATTCTGTCACCTACAGGCTGGTGTAGCCACATCACTGGTGGGATCAGAGCTGGTTATCGATAGGGTCTGAGGATGCACTGATGATGGCAGGCTGCTCATGGGGAGGTGGAGCTGGGAGGGGCATGAAGACTGGTGAGAAGGGACAGTGAGGCACACAGAGGCTCCAGTACCTACTCTCCACTGTGCACTCACACATGTGTGCACATCCCACAGATCTATGCAGGCTTGAGCACATTTACAAGTGTGTTTATTTAAGGCAAGAAACTCCAACACAGTGGCGTAGGGTTTTTAGATTTGTTGGTAGGAGGCAAATAAAAATGTTCTTTAAAGACAGTAAATAAAAAGATGAGGATTTTTGGAAGTAAACTTACTTTGCTTCAGGTACTTTGGCCTTAGGCTTATAAGGTAATGAAATCAGTTCTTTCTAGAAAAAATAAAAAGGGAAAATGCTTACCGCCAGGTCTCCTTAGGCTTATTCCCCAGGGAAACGTGAGTGCGCTATCCGCCTGTTCTGTAGCCCCACTATGCAGGACAATCAGACGTGATAGGGAGTCAAGTCAAAGCAGGAACTCAGTTTATATCTGTGAGCGTCAGCTTATATAGGTTACATGACATCATGTGATGTGAGGATACCTCTAGCCAATGAGAGACAGCCAAGCCCTCCCTCTGGCTGGAGGGATGTTTACATAGATTTTGCTGTCTCATCCTTGGTACCTTTGAGACTATCCCTCAAACTTGAGCTAGGCTTTTCTCTGTCCTACAGGCCTCAAGGTACAGGTCCTGAGATAATCTTGGCCCGGCACTTACTTCCTCTGTCTGAAAAGTATTCACTTGAAAACTGTCTAAGGTGAAAATCTTCACAGAGTTTAGAAAGACAAGCTTCTTACACTTGAAAACCATTGAGTTAAAGATGTTCTGATTACAGAATTTGAGGCACATTCAAAAGTTTGTGTTTGACTATCCCTATATTTCTAGTGAGTTATTTTTTTAAATATTTATTTATTTATTTGTTATGTATACAATATTCTGTTTGTGTGTATGCCTGCAGGCCAGAAGAGGGCACCAGACCTCATTACAGATGGTTGTGAGCCACCATGTGGTTGCCGGGAATTGAACTCAGGACCTTTGGAAGAGCAGGCAATGCTCTTAACCACTGGGCCATCTCTCCAGCCCCTAGTGAGTTATTTTTTATAAAAGTTTTAATCACTTAAGTTGTAATTTTTTGTGGTCTACAAAGATCAATCATTGTAAAGTCATTAGCAATGAAGTAGTCAATATTAATAGACTACAACTTTATAATATGTGAACAATGGATGTGATCGGAGACTTCACGTTAATTTCCTGACTGTCCAGACCCAAATAATCACACAGAAACTATAATTACCACACTGTTTGGCCAATGGCTTAGGCATATTCCTAGCTAGCTCTTAAATTACCCATTTCTATTAATTTATGTGTCACCACAAGACTATGGCCTCCTGGTAAGGTTCCGGCGTCTTTCTCCTTCGGCTGCTCCATGGCGTCTCCCTGACTCCACCTTCTTTCTCCCTGCATTCAGGTTAGTTTTTCCTGCCTAGCTCTATTCTGCCCTTCCATAGGCCAAAGCAGCTTCTTTATTTACAATGATAATAAAACATATTCATAGCATAGAGAGGGGAAATCCCACATAAAATAGACTCCCTGACCTATACACCTTGTTTCTTCTGCCATCAGAATTACAAAATTTGGAGTTGTCTCTGGTTTATGGGTTGTCCAGTTATTTAATTTCTGTTTTCCCAGCCTTTGGTGCATAGAAGACTCAGAACATGAGAGTATAGATTTAAAGGATCAGAAGAACCTCTGAACATTTGCCACAGATCATGCATGCCTTTAGTCAGCCATCCAGTGCCCCCACCACCATTTTTACCGAAATTCTCTCTTCTCTTTGTTTCCTTAAGAGTTGGAGAATCTCATCTCTCTTTTTGGCCTATTTGAAGAAGAAGAAAAAAAGAGTGAGCCTTTTGACACAATAGTAAAGCCTGTATCTGTGGAAGGTGAAATTTTTCCTTTTCTTCTGGCATTAGTGGGATGTTAAAATGTGATTTCCCCAATAGATCTATACAGAATAATTTGGTTTTGATTTTAAGCATACAGGTTTTGCTCATAACAACTAACTTCTATTTAGTCCTTACCATGTGAACTAGCCTAAGATCTTAAAATACTTAATTATGATTTTAATAATTCAGGAATTTGACATTTCCTCTTCCATTTGACAAGTGGGGGAAACTGGGGCAGAGTTAGGGTAAACAATCTACTCAAGCAGTTCAATGACAGATCTGATGACAAAAATCTTAGTTATTGGCCACGGAAGGAAAGTGTCCCTAAATGGCAGGTAGATATATGATCAGTAAACCCAGAGATCACATCTCACCCAAGCTCACAACGAAAGAGTGCTGGCCTTAGAACTTGTACTTGATAACAAAGCTTTCCCTGTATCTCTCCCTTTTCTTTCTTGGCTATCAGGTTTCATATACTAGCTGAGTTTTCATAAGCATAAAACTTATCACAGGGGGCTGGAGAGATGGCTCAGAGGTTAAGAGCATTGCCTGCTCTTCCAAAGGTCCTGAGTTCAATTTCCAGCAACCACATGGTGGCTCACAACCATCTGTAATGGGGTCTGGTGCCCTCTTCTGGCCTGCAGGCATACACACAGAAAGAATATTGTATACATAATAAATAAACATTAAAAAAAACTTATCACAGGCATGAAGATATATCAATATATAAACTAAAGATCAGACAAACTCAGTGAAAGGACATTCTGTTTAGTACAAGACTAAAAGAAAGAAATACAAAGTAAGAATAAAACACGTTTTTCAGAGATGGGAAAATCCCAAGTCAATCTGTCCATCCAAATGTATTATGCACTGCGCTTGGGCTTCTATTTCAAAGTAATATACATTTTTTTAAACAACATCTTTTCTTTCAGGTTTGGAGGCGAGTTGTCCAGATCCAAGGAGTATGCAAGGCCATGCTTCCTCTGAAATTCCTCTGGCCTCTTCCTATGGTCTAGTGGTCTGCTGGCTATCTATGTTGTTCCTTGGCTTATAGAACTAGAGTCTCTGCCTTCGCTGTCACGTGGCGTTCTCCCTTATGTCTCACAGTCACATTTGGGGAGGGAGTTGTGCTTATTTTTTATTATTACAATGTTCTACTTACAAAAAAATTCAATCATAAAATAGTATATCCTATTGTGGAAGAAGCAGTCTCAAAAAGTCTTGTTTACTATGCCCATCTTAAAGTTTTTTATTAGCACACTGTAGTGGCATTTCATTTGTAATAAAGCTTGCCTGAGGATCAGAAAAGTAAAACAGCTGCACTGGCCAGCCTTATAGATCAGGCAGCAATGACACACACCTTTAATCCCAGTAGCCACAATATTTTGCCATAGAAACCAGGCGGTAGTGGTGCACACTCTTAATCCTAGAACTAGAGAGGATTATAAAACAGAAGGAGACAGTTCTCAGTCTCAGTCTCATTCTGAGGTTTCCTGGAGACAGGATCACCATTTTCAGACTGAGGTCGAGGTAAGAGCCAGTGGTTGGCTGCTTTGCCTTTCTAGTCTTCAGGTTGAACCCCAATATCTGTCTCTTGAGATTTTATTAATTGGGCCACAGCACACATTAATTAGATATAGTGGAGTTTCTTTATGACACTTTAATATTTTTATAGTGTATTTTGATCACATTCACCCCACATCAACATCTCTTATTCCTCTTTCTACACCCACTGATCTCCTTCCTTTTCTCAGCTAATCAGGGTCACCTTCTTCTGATGACTTGTCATAATGGATTAGGGGCTCACCCTATCCCAGTGTGATTCCATCTTAATTTCATCTGTATCAACTGTATCTCCAAGTCATTTTTTTAAAAAAGTAGTTTATTTTAATTCATAATTAGCACTTAGGCTATCACACTTTCATGTTAGTAGCTGAACAAGAATAATTCTGCCTGGAAAAAAAAACTTCCTTTCTATGGAAAAAAGCTCAAGTGGGTGGTTTCTAGTGCTCCGTGATGGGTTTAGGAGAGCATAAGGACAGAACTGAGGTCAAGAACCCTTCATTCCCAT
Source organism: Alexandromys fortis (assembly GCF_014885135.2). Taxonomy (NCBI): domain Eukaryota; kingdom Metazoa; phylum Chordata; class Mammalia; order Rodentia; family Cricetidae; genus Alexandromys; species Alexandromys fortis. The sequence goes on from NW_026067973.1 coordinate 7,016,077, forward strand.
GAGGGTGTGTGTGGGGACTGGGATTCAGAGGTTAGAGAGGGTGAGTCCCATGGGGAGATAGATAGGATAGAGAAAGCTTCTGAGGCAGAGGAAGCGATGCACACCACCATCCAAGCTGCACATCGCTAATTCCTCAGGCTTATTCTTCAGTCTCCATGACTTGGCTGAGGAAGATAGTGAGGCCAGGATCCCTGCGACCGAGGGAAGGCTCGTGATTGTCAGCTGTTACCAGCGGTCGGGCCAGTTCTACTGGGTGCTTTGGATTTGTATTTAAAATGTGTATGAATTTGTTTTTTATTCTTTTTTAAAATTGTTTTTATTGAGCTATATTTTTTTTCTCTGCTCCCCTCCCTTCCTCTCCCCTCTCCTTCTACCCTTTCCCATGGTCCCCATGCTCCCAATTTACTCAGGAGATCTTGACTTTTTCTACTTCCCATGTAGATTAGATCCATGTATGTCTCTCTTAGGGACATTGTTGTCTAGGTTGTTCTAAGAGACATTAGGGTCTCTTAGGGACCTCATTGTTGTCTAGGTTCTCTGGGATTGTGAATTGTAGGCTGGTTTCCTTTGCTTTATGTCTAAAAGCCACTTATGAGTGAGTACATATTATTTTCATCTTTCTGGGTCTAGGTTACCTCACTCAATATAATGTTTTCTAGATCCATCCATTTGCCCGCAAGTTTCAAGATGTCGTTATTTTTCTGTGTAATTTTACTCCATGTACCACATTTTCCTTATTCATTCTTTGGTCGAGGGGCATTTAGGTTGTTTCCAGGTTCTGGCTATGACAAACAATGCTGCTGTGAACATAGTTGAGCACATGTCCTTGTGGTACAACTGAACATTCTTTGGGTATATACCCAAAATTGGTATTGCTGGGTCTTGAGGAAGATTGTTTCCTAATTTTCTGAGAAATTGCCATACTGATATCCAAAAAGGATGTACCAGCTTGCACTCCCACCAGCAATGCAGAAATGTTCCTTTTACCCCACATCCTTTCCAGAATAAACTGTCATCAGTGTTTTTGATCTTGGCCATTCTTACAGGTGTAAGGTGGAATCTCAGAGTTGTTTTGATTTGCATTTCTATAATGGCTAAGGATGGTGAGCATTTCCTTACGTGTCTTATTGTTTCAAAACTCTTTTTTGAGGCAGTATCTCAGTATGTAGCCCTGGTCATCCTGGAACTCTCTTTGTGGAGCAGGTTGGCCTTGAACTCATAGCTGCCTACCCCAGCTTCCTGAGTGCCACGGTTAAAGGTGTGCATCATCATTCCCAGCCCAAATTTTGCCTTATGAGCCTACAAAATTTCAGTATTTTGAAAGAAGGTTTGTACTTTATATCTAGCACTTAGGACCATCTGTATCATAGTGATGTATGGAAAAGCATGAACTCTTGTAACTAAGCAAACTTGTGTATGACTATCAAATGTTATAGGTTCGATAAAGCAGTGTCTGCCAGTACAGACCTGGGATGTCGCCATTGCCCAGGTTGTGTTGGTTTCTTCAACTCTTCCATGACGTGTGTCCTCAGTTGGAGTGAAGCCCTCCCATATTGTGATGACATGATGCTCTACCTTACTCCACTGCTCTTCTCTCTTTCTTAGTGGCTGCATGTCTCTTTTAGAACCTTACCATCCTTTCCTTTAAAGCTCAGAGGTGCCTACAATGTGATTTTAATGCATTTCTATTGACTTGAATTGCTTGAGTCATGGTTGTATGAATAGAATAATTATATTGTATTGTGTAACACAAGTAGGAGCAAAGTGTAGTTCTCAATTTTTAGAAAATGAAATTAAAAATTGGTTTAGTTATAAAAATTCCCTAGAATCAAAATTTTATTATTATTTTTGTTTGTGTAACTCTTGGCACATGATTAGGAAACTAAATTGCCACATGCTTCTAGTATAAAAAGATGAATACTAATAAGATTAAAAATAATAGGAAATATAATATTCATTTTTTTGTCCTTGGATTTCAGGTCCTTTTTTTTTTTTTTAATCAGAATAGATTTTAGTAGCTACAACCCCAGACAGAAAGATTTCAAATGAGATTTGATTTCTGCTTCCTGGACATGTTTCCTGGGAATGAATAACAAAACTGCTGTAAACAACTGTGTCCTCTGAACAAAATGTTGTGAACTATTCTAGGAAATTTCTTCCAGGAAAGCTAAATGCAATTCAGTGGTGAGAAGAAATCCTTGCAATTCACATCATGAGTAGTTCATTTTCAACCATGTTCTGGATGAATTATTTATTAGAAGTTAATGTTTATAAAGCATTTTGATAATTTAATTAGCCCCTAAAACAATACTATAAGGGGATCATAATTAACATTTAAAACATTAACTTTTGATAATTACTTTATACTTTATTTTTATTATTTGTATTCATGCTCTCCCTGAAAAAAACAGGAAATAACAGTTGATTACATGAAATTAGAATATGATAATACTATATATAAGCTTAGTGTGCATTGGATGATTAATAAATTTTTGTATCACTCCAGAGGTAAAACATTTAGTTCTCATTTCTTAGTTTTTCAAAGCCAGACAATTTTTTTTTTTTCAAGACAGGGTTTCTCTGTGGTTTTGGAGCCTGTCCTGGAACTAGCTCTTGTAGACCAGGCTGGTCTCGAACTCACAGAGATCCGCCTGCCTCTGCCTCCCGAGTGCTGGGATGAAAGGCGTGTGCCACCACCGCCCGGCTAAAGCCAGACAATTTAAGTGGCAGCATGGGTTAGTGAAGTTGGATATGTTGGGCTTGGATCCCAATTTTATATTGAGATTAATGACTGCAGTTTAGCGAACTCCTCCTTTCCTCCCTCCAGCTGCAACCACTAGCATGGGTTAGAAGTTTGTGGTCTTGGGTAAACAAAAGAGCACATTCCTGAATCTTATTTCTCTTCTACGGGAAAGCTGTGAAAATTGGAGATGATAAAAGTGCTTAATACAGTGAATGGCAGATGGTGGTCCTTTAATAAGTTGTAGCTATTAAACATTATTTTTATGAGAGGAAACATTCTTCTAATCCCTTCAAATGTTGGAAAGAATGGGAGGGAGAAAGAGCAGAGAAGGCCTGACCACTTGTTCACTGAGCAACTCCTAGGCCTCAGGCCTTGTGTGAATTTAGCCTCACAACACTTGCTGTTTCTTACACAGAAAAGTAGACATCCTCTCTCAGGCGCATTGAACCAAGCAGTAACTGACAAACCAGGATTTGAACTCGCTCCAGTTCTCGTGGACGCCACACTCCATGCGTTTGTTATTTCAGACACCTGCCAAAGCTCTTCAAAGAGCTAGGGGACAGGTGGGAGGGAGGGCTGACAATCAATCTTCATTTCACAAATGAAGAATCAGTATCAGCTATTGTGAAGAAGACAGTTTCTGTTACTACAGGAAAGTTTATGCTGTGGTAGAAAAGGCATGTGAGGGCCAGGGAGCTAATCCAGTCTTCGGACATCCTTCATCAAAATAAGCTTACACATGGCACTTTGCAAAAGCGTGATTAAATGGTAAAGGTGTCATGGGAGAGTTACAGTGAGCCTTACAAACGGATAAACTTTCTAATATCACAGTTAATGTAAATGAAATATTTGTGGTTTTGGTTATATTAACTAAAAATGGGCATTACACTTCAAACTTAGAATGCTACATAAGCAGAATCAATGTTCTATGGTTTTACAGAGATTAAGAATATTTTATGATCTTCATTTTCTTTAGGTCTTATCACTTAATGTTTAATTCTGTATCTATGATCAGGAGTAAACTAGGAAAATTCTGTTCTTGTCTTCACAGAATCTTAATCCTTGTCGGAACAAATTTCACATATATATCTACGGAAGTTAAAAAGTGTGATTGACTTGAGGCAAAATTAACAATAAAAAAAAAGCCCACGTATCTGGACTTGATTTCAAAATACAAAAACTCTGCTCAGCTCCATCCATGAACTTGCGCCATTCTTTGTGCCTGCCTCCCGGAACGTGATGTGTAGATGCCACATTTGCTGCAGTGTGAGTTTATATTCACTACTGTAATAAGATGCAGAGCTGTCATTTCTCAAATAAGCTACTGTGTTTAAAAGACTAGCTGAATAATTGCTGAAAACTTTCTCGAGAAGCAATCTGAGTTTTGTAAACAGGACTAACTGCAGTGATCTAAGGGAACGGATAGAAACAGGACTACTGCAGTCATCTAAGGGAATGGACAGAACGTGACAGAGGGTTATTAATCAGAGGGAGCAAGGATGCTGACTTGCAGAAAAAGATGCAATGCTAAGACCATTCCATACTTCTTGGAAATAGCTCTAACTTGGCTCAGTTTCTCTGCTCTAACACATATAAGCTTCATTTTAAAAACAGCAATTTATTAACTGAAGAAATTTACAAGTCGTTCCATAAGAGAGAATTAATACAAATTTTAAATGTAGACTTTATAAAGAACATAGATTTCTATTAAGTATGATTTTTTTCTAGGGAGGAAAATATACTTCTTGGCTCTGTTACATATTTATTTTTAGTTGTGTTATATATATATATACATATATGAATAGAAAGTCAATAATAATTGCTTAAAGAATGTAGCTCTTATTTTAAAACTTTCACATACAGTCAGATGTAGTAGCTTATGCCTATAATCCTAGTATTAAGGAGACTGAGGCAGGAGGATTACTGTGAGTTCCAGGGACTCTTGGGCTTCAGAGAAAGACTGTGTCTCACTCCTCCCACTAAAAAACAAAAACAAAAATCCAACCTTCCCCTCCCCCCGCAAAAAACCCCAATTACACAATGCATGAAAGGCTAACATGGTGTGTTTTTTAAAGACTGCTTTAATATCACTTTAAAAAGTGCATTTAAAGGATGCAATGTGATATTTTAATGTTGAGGAAAATATGAGCATATAATAAATGATATAATTTAAGATTTCATAAGTTACACATATACTAGGGATAGTTTTCAGCATATGATTGAAATACATTTTGTTAATAAAAACCACATGATCATCTCATTAGATGCTGAAAAAGCCTTCAACAAAATATAACGTTCCTTCATGATAAAAGTCTTGGAGAGAGCAGGGATACAAAGGAACATACCTAAACATAATAAAGGCCATATACAGCAAGCCATCAGCCAACATCAAACTAAACAGAGAGAAACTCACAGTGATCCCACTGAAATCAGAAACAAGATGAGGTTGTCTACTCTCTTCGTATCTATTTAATATAGTTCTTGAGGTTCTAGCTAGAGCAATAAGACAACAAAAGAAGATCAAGGGGAAACAAATCATAAAAGAAGTCAAACTCTCACTATTTGCTGATGATATGATAGTTTACATAAGCGATCCCAAAAATTCTGCCAAGGAACTTCTACAACTCATAAACACTTTCAGTAATGTAGCAGGATACAAGATTAACTCAAAAAAATGCAGATGATAAAATGGCTGAGAAAGAAATCAGAGAAACATCACCCTTCACAATATCTTGGAGTAACGCTAACCAAACAAGTGGAAGACCTGTATGACAAGAATTTTAAATCGTTGAAGAAAGAAATTGAAGAGGACACCAGAAAATGGAAAGATCTCCCATGCTCTTGGTTAGGTAGAATTAACATAGTAAAAATGGCTATCTTATTAAAAGCAATCTACAGATTCAATGCAACGCCCATCAAAATTCCAGCAAAATTCTTCATAGACCTTAAAAGGACAGTACTCAACTTCAAATGGAAAAGCAAACTCAGGATAGCCAAAACAATCCTGTCCAATAAAGGAATTTCTGGAGGCATCACAATCTTCAACTTCAAACTCTACTACAGAGCGACAGTACTGAAAACAGCCTGGGACTGGCATAAAAACAGACAGGAGGAGCAATGGAACTGAAGACCCAGATATCAATCCACACACCTATGAACACCTGATTGTTGACAAAGAAGCAAAAAATATAAAATGGAAAAAGAAAGCATATTCAACAAATGGTGCTGGCATAACTGGATATCAACATGTAGAAGAATGAAAATAGATCCATATCTATCACCATGCACAAAACTCAAATCCAAATGGATCAAAGACCCCAACATAAAGCCAGCCACACTGAACCTTATAGAAGAGAAAGTGGGAAGTACACTTGAACACACTGGCACAGGAGACCACTTCCTAAATATAATCCCAGTAGCACAGACACTGAGAGAAACAAGTAATAATGGGATCTGCTGAAACTGAAAAGCTTCTATAAAACAAAGGACATGGTTAACAAGACAAAATGGAAGCCTAAAGAGTGGGAAAAGATTTTCACCAACCCACATCAGAGGTCTGATCTCCAAAATATACAAAGAACTCAAGAAATTGGTCCTCAAAAGAACAAATAACCCAATAAAAAATGGAGTACAGACCTAAACAGAGAACTTTCAACAGCGGAATCTAAAATGGCTGAAAGACACTTAAGAAAATGCTTAACATCCTTAGCCATCATAGAAATGCAAATCAAAAACAACTCTGAGATTCCATCTTACACCTGTCAGAATGGCCAAGATCTAAAACACTGATGAGGACTTCTGCTGGAGAGGTTGTGGGCTAAAGGGAACACTCCTGCATTGCTGGTGGGGGTGCAAACTGGTACAGCTCCTTTGGATATCAGTATGACGATTTCTCAGAAAATTAGGAAACAAATCTTCCTCAAGATGCAGCAATACCAGTTTTGGGTATGTACTCAAAGGATGCTCAATTGTACCACAAGGACATGTGCTTAACTGTGTTCATAGCAACTTTGTTTGTCACAGCCAGAATCTGGATACAACCTAAATGCCCCTTGGCCGAAGAATGGATAAGAAAAATGTGGTACATTTACACAAAGAAGTACTATACAGCAGAAAAAAAATGACATCTTGAAATTTGCAGGCAAATGGTTGAATCTAGAAAACATCATATTGAGTAAGGTAACCCAGACCCAGAGAGACAAGTATCATAGGTACTCGCTCATAAGTGGCTTTTAGACATAAAGCAAAGAAAACTAGCCTACAGTTCACAAGTACAAGTGGTCTGAATGACCATAGTACACTTTGCACTGGGGGTAATTATGGTAAGTAGATGTGGGGAGGTGTGGTAGGTGGCAGAGCTGTACATTTAGACTATTCTTAGATCAGCTCCGGGAGTACACTAGATTATCATTATCTGCAGTAGTGATTGATGTTCCGGAAAGTCATTGCCAACAACGAATAGTGCCTATCAAGTCATTGCTCTTAGGTTCCTGACAGCCTTTTGTTACAGAATTTCATCATTGGAACTACAGGTAGCCTTGTTTTATGTGTGTTTCTGTTTCAAAATATGCTGTGGACTTCATAGAACGCATAACTAATAGCATGCTAACTCAAGCCTGAGTGAGGCTCGTTTGATTTATGCATTTTCTCCATAAGTTGCATCATGTATTTTTACACTTAGTGACATTAGGGCACACTTTAGTACATGGAGGCTATTTAAAATAGCCAACTTTCTATACAGGAGCACACAGACACACACTAAAAGGATTCTTGTTACAATATGAAACGTGAAGGTAGAGGATCATAGTGTTCTCAGCAAATTTGTGTGCTTGACAACTCAAAAATTTCAATTGCTTTGTGAGTGCATGTCTACAAATGATTCATTCATTAAAAGCACCCCTTTTGCATCATTTTACATTCAGTAGCTTTATTTATATGTTGTAAGTAGATGGTTAATGTGAGTCCTTACCTAATGGTTTAAAATGTTTTTATGTTGTTCTGGTGAAGCACATGGGAGAAGGCAAAATGTACTGATCTTTGAAAAAAGGGAAAGAGATGCATTTGAAGGGAAACACTAGATAATTCTAAAGCAGTATTTTTGTTTTGTTTTGTTTTTTCAAGACAGGGTTTCTCTGTGTAGTCCTGGCTGTTCTGGAACTTGCTCCATAGATCAGTCTGGCCTTGAACTCAGAGATCCACCTGCCTTTGCCTTCCAAGTGGTTGGATTAAAGGTGTGCGCCATCACTGCCCAGCTAGGTGGGGGCAAAGGCATTCAGATATCGACCCCAAAACTCATGTACTAGTCTTTCATAATTTGCTTGCAAAATGGTGGGCACACAATGCAATCTGCTTTTATGATTGTTCCAGTTATATGATGGGGTGAAATCGGACTATCAAATTTAGCTAGATATATTTTGTTGTTGAGAAGGAATCCGGCAATCCTATTGTCTTCTTTTAATGGTAGAAAAAGAATTTCATAAATATTATTTTACATTAGGCCAAGTAACACTCCTGACAGGACCATTTAGACTTGTCTAGGAAGCCCATTCTTATCACTCTGACACAGCAGAGGATGCTCTTCTATCGGGATGTCTCCACAGCAGCTCTAAGGATACTGTTATCTTTCTTTGGCTCTTTGAAGCTGACATACTGATTCTAAGTGTCCCGTTACTACTCTGGAAGTATAGGATAATAGATAGCAATGCTGAAAAGCTTCCCCTTTCATACCACAGGGTCTAGAAACACTTTTGTGAGGATTCTAAGGTTCTAAGAATGACATCATGACCTGACTTGCTTTTGCTTTAAGCAGGAACCATGTAACAAACTTCTGGGGAGGAACTCTTCTATGGTCAGCATTCGTTGTATAGGATGTGTGGCAGAATGACGGAAAGCCTATTCCAAGGGAAGAACCTGTCTGGGATGTTGTCCTACAGATGGCACATTTTCCTCTTAAAAACATTTAGTTTACATTCTCTTGTGTTAGAATTGCTTCTAGATTCACATTACCAATGCACCTTCTATGTATGTACCTAAAATATTGTTCTGATCTCTTCTTCACTCTCGTAGCAAATACATTATTTATAATTCTTTTCATAAAGAGATAATCAGCTAAAGAGCTTTCTTAAGGTGGCAAAACTAGAAAGCAAATTAGTTTTATGATTTTAGAGAATTAGCTGACTATTCATTTATTAAAATGTTTTCAGACTACTTAGAACTCTCAAAGGAAAAATAATGGTCCAATACAGTGCTATAAGGTTTCCTTTATGGACACAGTAAGCCATTCAATCTTGACATGCCCAAGTGGTTTTGAGTTCCTGCCATTGATATCCATCACCGAAATAGTAGTTGTGATTAATAGCGTTTTGCCTACTAACAGAAAGCATTTATAATGTATCCCTGGAAAATATTCCAAAATGGAGAGTAGCATTAGAGTTTAAAACCTGGGTCACTGAAAAATCAATATCTGTTGGGAAAGAAGGCGGCAAAACTACTTTAGGAAAAATGGAAAAGAAATTTCCAGGGTTCCATCTAAGAAAATGGTTGAATATAGCTTCAAAAGAATTGATAAGGAATGTTTTTCACCTCTTTAATATGAAACACACCTGGGATATACTTATGTGTATGTTTACAATATGGAAAAAATTAAATAGGTAACATAGGAAAAAAAACCCATGTCTTCTTCCATTCATTTTCTACATCAAGCTACATATTATTGATGGTGATATCAACAAAGCAGGGAGGGTATTTATTGTAAGATTCAGAGAAGCAGTAGTATCCCAAACTAGATTTGTTTTAATATTTAATGGAGTTACATTCTCTCCCCTCATATTCAGGCCCATGAGACAAAAGCAAAATTGACAAGACAGGAGATGTGCTTATGCATTTTGACGTATTCTTGCAAAAGACCATGAGTCGAGCAAAGTTCCCAGATGAGTCTATGAGGAAGGAACTGACTTTATCCCCGCCCCGCTGTCAGCACAGCTGAGGTTCTGTCGCGAGCATGGGACCCTGGGCTTAATCTCCTGGACCCAACAACAATAGGAAAAAATGCCAACAAAAATATTACTGTATAAGCAATCATTCAGCCATTAATTAGAATAATTACATAGATTGTATGTTCATGGGCTAATGAATAAATATCTGAATTTCAGTGTCCTGAAAGATATTGAGTTAAGCAAATGAGACATGACTTCTACTTTTTATAAGGGACGGTTATTGGTAAATAAACTATGGTCGGGTATTTTATATAGGTTACATAAAATATATGAGGTGGATATTTAAAAAAAAATTTCTTCTTTACTGTGTGAGGAAGCTGTTCAAGAGTTCACGTGCGCGGCTTGGTCACATTAGCAGTCAGTGGCAGAGCTGTGCCACTCCAGGGGTTCTCTCGAGTCAGCTGATTACAGTGCCTACAATCTAGCAGGACAGAGACGCATGGGCGATGGCCTTTACACTGCCCTCTGGGAGGCCACCTCGGACTGCATGGAAGCATGGGAAGGTGCTGGTCACTCCGTTTCTAGGTAGCCTCTGGGAAAGCTTTCTCAAGCTGTCCTGGGAGCCAGGCCTTGAAGGCAGATGCGGAAGGGATTTTAGTGACAAGAAGTGTATACAGTCTGAAGATACAATTTTCAAACTCAGTGTTTTGGGAATGTTTCTTCATTTCTAAATTTCTTAATTTTGACCTTCAGTGGGATTTGTTGTTGTTGTTGTTTTTGAGACAAGGTTTCACTATGTAGCTGGAGTTTGCTATGTAGACAAGGCTGGTTTTGAATTTCCATTGATCTGTCTGCCTCTGCTTCCCAAGTTCAAGAATTAAGGGCATGTACCACCACACCTGGTGTTTTTGTTTTTTGCATCTTTGCTTTTTGAGTTAGGATCTTCTATATAGCCCAGAATTATTGACCATAACTCATGAGTTTCCTTTCTCCACCTCCTGCTGTGACCCACACAGATGACTCCTGGAAACAAAACTGGGGTTACAAGAGAATGAAGAAAGGATAGACACACAGACACACATACAGAAATGCTGGGATAAGATGGGTTATGCACTCTAGTGGAGATGCAACAGTCAGGAAACTCAGCCTGCTTATTTTATACAGCTGAAGAGGAGGCAAGGTTATCCTGAACAAGGAGCAAGGTTTAGTTAACCTTGTGTAGGAGAAGAAGTCTTGGGCTGTAAACACCCAGGAGGAGGAATCCATGAGTCACATTTTATGAACACCATGCAAACAAGGACTAGGGGAAGGCTTTGCCATTCCCATGGGTCTGAGGCATTGAGGTTTTTGACATGTCTGCACCCATATCAAACAAATCACTAGGGACTTCATCTGCTCCCCATAACCTCCTAAATGGTGAGATTAGAAGGGTATGCTACTATGCCCAGTTTAATATGTCCTTGTGCTATCATATACATATAACAATACATCACAGTCATTGACTACATCTAACATAGTACATGTACCAAGCTGACTCTCAATAAGTATGTGTTGAACTGAATAGTTAATTGAAAGAAGGATGCAAGACATGGAAGCCTGTTCTAAGATTAGTTATATGTGGTTTATAATATTACAATCCCCTGTCATTCACATCATTCTTACTTTTTGACAAAAGCTCATAAAATTGACTATTAAATTTGCCTTTAACCTTTATTTCTAATCCATTCCTAAAATGAAGTACAATGAAAATTAAATTGCAAAAGTACCAAAGCAGTTGAACTTGCCTTGGAAATCACTATGTAGCCAAGGCTGGCCTGAAATTCATGAGGCTCCTTTTGCCTTAGTTTCCTAACAGTTGGGATTATAGGGGTGAATCACCATTACTGGCTCAAAGGGGTGTGTGTGTGTGTGTGTGTGTGTGTGTGTGTGTGTGTGTGTGTGAGAGAGAGAGAGAGAGAGAGAGAGAGAGAGAGAGAGAGAGAGAGAGA